>NW_006399757.1:14960081-14961165 GCF_000299155.1 Elephantulus edwardii | reverse complement strand
AACAACAACAACAACAACAACAACAATATAGCAGGGTGTGTAAATTTAGTTACCTGAAACTATCTCCCTAATTGCGTACAAGTGACACTTACTATGTTAGTTATTAGTTGTTACAAACTGTATAGTACTGGCTACAGTGCATGGGTAAGCCTAGATAATGTATATTTAGCAAATAATCCTGTTCTCTGTATAATTTTTCTTATAGCTACTTATTGATCTGATTGCCAGAGTTAGAACTGATGCGTAGTTAACCATCCAGTAGAGTTTGAGGCTGTAAACTTCATGGGAGATTGCCCATCTTTCTCTCATGGAGCAGCTGATAGATTTAAAGGGCCTGCTTTTGAGCTGGCAGAATAACTCCTTACCCAGTGGAGCCCCACAGCTACCTATAGGTATTTATGTAACTATAATTACGTGACTGTTGTCGTATATACTGTCAAGTTAGAACTCACTCACCCATAGTTGATGCTCCAGTAGGTTTTCAAAAACAGTATATCTTATCACAAGGAGAGGAGATTGCCCGTCTTTGTCCTTCAGAGCAACTTGTGGATGTAAATTGTGCAATTTTGGGTTTTCCTTACAATTCCTTACCACCAGAGCTCTGTAATTCTATAACTAATCATCATTGTGATTTTTGTTGTGTGCCATTGAGTTGGAACCAACCCATAGCTAACCCTCCAGAGGATTTTCAGAGATATTAAATCAATCTCACAGAAGGGGACAGCGAGTCAGGAATGAGATAGGACAGAGAACATGAAAAACAGGAGCCAACAGTTCTACACTGTTGACCCCATTCCGGCTTACCTTTATCTTTATTGAAAATTATGGGGAAGTAAATCACAAAGTGAATTCAATGCAAATGAAGCCAAGCTCTTTCTATTGAAAACCTTCCCTTGACTCAGAAGGGAGGGGGTCAGCAAATACAATGCAAGAATCTTTAAACCTTTAATGTGTAAAACCTTTAAGGCTTGCCTTGATGCCTCAGGGTGAATTCCAGCTTGAACTTGATATAGCATTCCATTTATTACAACTATTTAGTATTGGCTTCCCATATATAACTATATATGACTATATATATATACAT
>NW_006399757.1:14957831-14959196 GCF_000299155.1 Elephantulus edwardii | reverse complement strand
GCATCAATTCTCCTTCTATCCTCCTTGGTCATTGTCCAACTCTCTGATGCATAACAAGTGATTGCGAAGACCATGGCCTATATACACTATACACACACACACACACACACACACACACACACACACTCACACACGCCATATATACTATATATATACATACACACACACCTCTATACACACACACACACATTTGCACACACACACACACACACACACACACATTGTTAAGTGCCGCCATCGAGTCCTTGGCAACTCATAACAACCCTGTGAAAGAAAGTCCTTGACACCTGCATGACTTTCATCCTCTCTCTAGGTTCATAGGCTTTCCGGAGGCAAACTATTTATGGAAGTGAATGCCACTCCTGCTTCCAAGCTTGTTTTAATTGGGGAGCGCGACCAAACACTGTTCACCATGGGTAACCATTATCACATTTGACACTTCAGTGTCACAGTGTTCAGCTTCACAGCAACCACAAATTACCTCTGTACCTATACAGCAAGTGGACACACCAGGGCTATACGACCTAGAGGAATGTTTCACCAAAAACAATTAAAGACAGGCCTTAGGGTCGTGGATTTGAGTCACCCACCTTTAGCTTGGTAGCATCACTTTCAGTCCACTAGGCAAACTGTTCTTTCTCTATGTTTTTAAGTGTCATCGAGTCATTGGAGACTCAAAGTGACCTTATGAACAAAAGTTCATATAGATATATAGATATAGATACTATAAAAATATATAGATAGACATACTATTAAAAAAGTTCATATAGATACAGATACTATAGATAAATATACTAATTTTGTACATATATATTCTAATTATATATATGGAATTGGCTCATAATTAACATTTCAGTAAGTTTCTAGAGGCAGTAAAGTGCATGGGAGGGAAATGTCCATCTTTCTCCCCTAAAGTGGCTGGTAGATTCAAACTCCATGCCTTTATGTAGGCACTACAACTCCTTTCACCTAAGCCACCAGAGCTCCCTTACTTATATATATAGTATTTGTATATAACTTTGGGTTTTGGGGTTTTTTTTAATTATTATTATTTTGTGTGTACCATCAAATCGGAGCTGACTGGTACAGGAAGAGATTGCCCCTTCTTCTCCAGCAGAGCATCTGGTGGATTCGAACCACATACCTCTGCGACTGCAGTGTAGCTTCTTGCCACTAGGCCATTAGAGCTCCCATGTTTGGGTTTGATTTTTTTTTTAAACTAGTAAGATACAGAGGAATTTAAAGAAATAACATATGAGCAAGAACCTATGGTGATGAAGGAAGAAGTTCAAGCTGCTTTGAAGGAAATAGCAAAAAATAAGGCCCCAGGAATAGATGGTATACCAATTGAAGTATTTCAGATAA
>NW_006399757.1:14945832-14956446 GCF_000299155.1 Elephantulus edwardii | reverse complement strand
GGCACATAACAACAACAACAACAAAAAATATCAGTCAATGAAGACTCACCTAACTATAGAATAATTGTATAACTGTAGATTCACAACCATTGTAACCAGTGGCTATAGGTACGATTCCATTGTAATTAGAGATACATACATAATAGGAAACATTTTGAGCCTGAAAAAGGGAACATATAAGGATGTTAACTGGACCCACACAAGTTAAGAAATTGGTGGTATAATTTAAGACAGCCTTGGGTAAAAACGACAAAATAAAGTTCACTATAAAATATGTCTATAATCCTCTTAGTGTACTATGTGTAGTTGCAACAAAAGTTGTTTAGTTTTTAGTTAAAGTTTTTAAGAAATTAGAAACTTCATTAAAGGGTTTGAAGTGGCTTTGCTTTATCTGCTTACAGTTTACTCAGTGTTGAAATGTTTCATCAGATTTTATTGCATAGACTTTTCTGTTTCTTTTGTACATTTATAACTCTCATCAGTCTCCAAGAGAGGCTTCCCTGAGTCATATTCCTCAAAAGCAGACTCTGCAATGAGCATTCATATGTTAATGATTTACCAAGTAAGAGCTCCCTCCCTTCCATCACTTTTGTTCACTAGAAGGTAGAACAGAAAAGATGGCTTAAAATTTGGGGGGGGGGGGGAATTGAATCAAGCTGTGGATTAAGTTAGGGAAGGATGAAGTAGGGAATCTATGCCAGTCGGGAGAAGTAAGATAGGGAAGATGACTTCAAAAAAAGTGAGACAAAATCATGTTTCCACATACAAGATGCAGTGGTTTTCTTGCATTATTCTAAGAATAGAAAGCAAACTGCTCTGTATAGACTTAAAGGTCATACATCTTTGGGCTTTGGCTTCTCTTATTTTTTAACATCCTTTTTCTCAGTTTCTTAAAGGTGTCAAACTTATCCCCACTTAAAAAATTTTTACTTCAGCTGTGTTATCTGGAAGGAATATTTGGTTTTTAGTTGTTATTGTTGTTGTTAGGTGTTAGTCAGTCCACTATGACTCACAGTGACCCTGTGGACAGCAGATTTGCAGAGGAAGTAAATCACATGGAGCAGCTGGTAGATTAGAACAACATGGTTTTGGCTTGTCAGCCCAATTCTTCACCACTAAACCATCAGAGCTCCCTTCTTATTAGTTGTTGTTGTTGTGTACTGTCGAGTTGGAACTGAACCATATCTGACCCTCCAGAGAGTTTTCAGAGGTGGTTTAGCACTGGTCTGTGCATTGCTGTACAGAGATAACTCGTGGTTGCTGTGATGCTGAACATTGTGACACTGATGTGGCAAACGTGGTAATGGTTACCCATGGTGGACAGTGTTCGGTAGAGCTTCCCGATTAAGACAAGCTTGGAAGAAGGAGTGCATCCACTTCTGAAATGGTTTGCCTCCAGAAACTCTACAAACAGTGCTCAGGCCTTTCGTTCATAGAGTCACTATGAGTCGTCTACGACTCAACGGCACCTAACAAGAGCAGCAGCAACAACAATCACATGGAAGGAGATTGCCTGTCTTTCTCCTGTGGAGCAACTGGTGGATTTGAGCCATGTGTCTTTGGGTATTTAGTGCAGTTACTTACCACTAAGGTACCAGATCCCCCTTCTTGTTATTATTTTAGCTACTAATCACATATGTATAGTATACATATATATGTTTTACTCAGTATATTCTTGTAATAACTATATATAAATATATACTTACACATTATATATTATTAATATGCTGAACCACTATTAAAAAGTTACAAGTTCATCCAGAGGCATCTTGGAAGGCATAGTGGTCTACTTCTAAAAAATCAATGATTAAAAATTCTGCAGTTATACAAATATAAGGTTGTTGTCAGTTACAATCAACTTAACAGCAAATGAGACCTTTTAGGAAAGGGTGGTGGGAATGGTCTACATCCTAATTGAACAGTGTAACATTGACGTAAATAGTCATGAAAATCATCAGATTACACACTTGAAAAAATTATATAAATATATTCAAAATAGTCGATTTAAAAAATATTACTGTAACTCAATTACACAACAGAAAGTATATTTGACTTGACAGATATTTATTTCAAAATAATTTTGTAGAGATTTATCAATTCTTTAAACCGAGTTGGTTAAATAGCATTTGTTTTGAGTTTAGAAGTAGAATTTTCCTATATTTCCAAGATAAATGCATGAATATGGATAACAGTTGAAAGGAAGAATCTGGTGAGAAGTAGATAGTATAAACTGAAGTTGAGTCGTGGACTGAAAATTCAGCAGGGAGATATTACAAGTTTCATCTATGTTTCTATCCAGGAACAGATCCAGACAGCTGTACACTGTGTAGGGGGCCTTTAAAATACAGTTACATTTTAAATCAAAATTGTTTGAGTTAAATTCATAAGTCAATTCCCAGTTATCACAGAGAAAGAAACAAAAAACAAAAAATCTTGGTTGCTTTCTTCTGATCTGAGGAGATAGACTTGAGATTGTTTCAAGGATACTGTTGGCATAAACCTTCTACAAGCCATTCTGTGTACAAGAAAAGACATCCTAAAGGAAATAAGCCAAGACATGACAAGGAAAGTATATACTACTGAGAAGAAAATGTGAACTGTAAGAAAAATGTAATTACCAGTGGTGTTTTCTTTTCTTTTTTCACTGTGGCCTTGATTAAGAGGAAAGGGAAGAATTTGTGCACTTGGGCCACTACCCCCCAGGTTTGAAGAATTATGTAAGGATAAGAGTATTTCCCCACCCATCCCCTAAGGAGCTTTTAAGTCTAGCATCTGTGAGGTGCATTTCCTAGATAAATGCAAACTGCCCTTTGACTCTTTTCAAGATAAGAAAACATTGGCCCTTTCAACCAAGTTATTTATGACATTCACATAATGTGAACCAGTGCTTAGACCTGATGGGAACACCCAGAAATACATACATAGAAGGCAGTTAAGATTCCCCTCTGCTACTATGCAGGAGACATCACCACACATGTTGACCAATGCCCAAGGCTCATTAAGAAGTTTGATGAATTTAATACAATTCAAATTAAAGAAAATCTCAGGGGAACTTGTTTAGAAAAGAAAACCAGATGGGGCTTCGATATAGAGCATCCAAGGAACAAGTGTGGGATGCTCTAAAATCCTGGAAATTTTGGAAACATAAGAAAATGTGCTTTATCTTCTTGGCAAATTAACATACAAAATGCGTTGGCAGAGTGATATTGAGTTTCACATTTTATAATAAAATTTCCCACATAGTGCAGGAAAACAGATCCCTAGATATGGGAGAGTTGTCTTCCCTTGACAAAGCAATAGAGGCCAAAAGTAAAAGAAATACATGTAACATACCAGCATGAGTTAGCAAGTATGGAAATGTCAGAATGCATACAACCAAAGAAAAGATAGTTCCAAATGCCTACTTCCCCAATAACTATCCTTTCTTACTCTGTGTGGAAAGGTTATGCTAAATATTTAATTTTTTAACATTTTCCAAATTATACTAGTTTATTTATAAAATTCCAATACATTGTTTTCCAGAATATGTTCTTCCAATTTCCTTCTATCCTCACCCATCAAATTGTGCAACCCTATGATTAATCCCTCCTCCCCCTGCACATCCTCATCCCTTTGTTTCCACCTACCTCCTTTGTATCTTCATACTCATTCTAAAATAATGGTCTTATACAATATTTGTCCTTGTGGGACTCAGTTTGCTTAGCAGGATGCTCTCCAGTCCCTCCCAAGTTAGGTAATAATTTACAAAATCATTGCTCCTGCGTGCTGCATAGTATTCCATTGTGTGAATGAATGTACCATAATTTATCAACCCATTCGTTTGTGGTTAGATATCTTGCAATGGTGAATAATGATGCTCTGAACATTGATGGATAAGTATCCATTTGTGCCTCAGTTCACATTTTTTTAGGGTATATTCCACCTAGTGGAATAGCTGAGTCATATGGAATTTCTATGTTTAGTTTTTTTTGAGGAAGTGCCAAACTGCCCTCCAGGATGGTTATACCATTTTAAAATCCTACCAACAATGTGTAAGAGTTTATTTCTCACCATAGCCTCTCCAACATTTATTACTTGCTGTCCTGTTGAATTTTGTCACTGTTACTGAAGATGGTACCTCATTGTGGTTTTGATTTGCATCTTGCTTATTGCTCGTGATTTTGAGCATTTCTTCATGTGCCCGCTTGGCATTTGAATATCTTTCTCTATAAAAATTCTTTCCATGTCTTTTGCCCATGCTAAATATTTTTGAGTGCCTGACTGGGAGCACAGGGAAGGAAGGCAAGGATTCTTTCAATAAAAAGAGCGTCAAGTGGTTATCAAGAGACAGGAATGTCTCTCAGTTAGCTTTTTAAAAAAATTGTGAACAAGAAAACACAAAGTTACAATAAATCCATATAGATAGGAAAGTTTATGGATAGGGAGCCTTGGTGATCTAGTAGTAAGAAACTGCATTGAAATTCCAAAGGCTCAAATCCACCAGCTGCTCTGTGGGAGAAGATTGGACAATCATTTCCCTTAAGATTTCTCACATATGACAAACCATTGGAGGTTCAGCTATGAATTGGTTCCAACTCAAAGGCACAGAGAACAAATGAGAAGATAGAAAATTCTATTTTTAAGGTGGTAATACAATATTATCTTTAATCTGGAATTATCAATTTGATTCAGTCATGGTGATACTATGCTTTTAAAATTAAACAGTGACTCAGTTTATATGACTCAATAGTAAAGGGACCTCTCGTAAAGATTAAAACTAGATTAACTCTGGAACAGTTTTACTCTGTTTAACAGAGTCATTATGAGTTGCAATTTATTTGACATCAAACAATATTCCATAGAGCAAAGGTTTCAAATTTTCCTTGGTTAGCTAAGAAGAAGGAATAATGAGATACTACTGTTATATTTTGCTTGCAACATCTTATGAAATATGTTCATCATTTTTTTATGTATTTTACTCTGAAATTTTTAGCAAAGCTCAAATGAGAACGCATATTTTCAAATAAAAAGTATCCTGAACTTCAAACATATTCTGTTGTTAAAAGTAAAATTTTGTTGAATGAATGGAATTCCAAAATCTCTGTAGATGTTCATTGAAATGAAAAATAAATAAATTAAAATATTAAAAAAAGTAAAATTTTGTAATAAAACTCTGTAAAGGTTTAGGCTATCTGAAATTATGTAATTCAACTAGAATAATGAAAAAATAGTAATTTTTAACAAGATTATATTCTGTATCTTAGTGTGTTATAGTTTAGGGTGGGTTTTTTTTCCCCTTGAACCCCTAAGAACCTAGAAAAAGGATGAAAGTCACACAAGTTTGAGGACTTTTGTTCATAGGGTCTCCTAGAACTCTACAGCACTTAACAACAAGCATAATGAACAATTTTCAAAATATGTGAACTAAATAATTTTTAATAGCTGCAGAATGTTAGTTTATCTGTATGTCTGATGATTTAGCTACTACCGAAACCATTTTATTGTGTTTAGGTTGTTTTGTTTGTGGGTGGGTTTTTTGTGGTTTTTTTTTCTGTGCTTAAAAAATTACTGGGATAAACATTCTTATAGGTATGTTAACACATTTATAAAATTATTTCAGATATATTTCTAAAGACAATTATTACTGGAATAAGTGGTAAATAATGAAATATTTTGTATTTTGAAGATTATAAAGTTAAGAGGTGTCAACAACTTTAAGTTGCTGATACGTAATATATTAGAACTTCATGTTGTCTCATGATTCTTTATCCTTAATTATTGACATTTACTGGTTAGAGGAAATAGGAATCATTTGAGAGTAATTGAAACTCAGGAAGCCTGAGGTTTCTAACAATGACTGTTTTAGAAACCTGAGGAAAAATATGTGTCATGTATAAAAAGAACTATAGCTCACTTTGGCAAAGCAGATTGGAAAATGAAGAAGGATAGAGATTGTTGAAGGAAGGGATACGTTCATGTTAAGGAAAGCAAGGGATGTCAAGATCATAGCACTAAGAAATCAAAGTTACCCTGAGCAAATAAAGAATATGTTGCTGATCTAATTGACAGGGTAGATAGAAAATAAGATATCAGAAACTCTGAATTTTCAACAAACTCAAAGGTGTAACTTTTAGTCTAGAATGTGCAAATTCTCCTTAAACTGAATCGTAGTAGCAAAGACTAATGGTTTTCCAGTGCATAGTGTCCGTTGGGAGGAAGTTGAAGGAAAGAAAACCTGGAACTTCTACACGATCATTTATAACCTCATATTTATCAAGATGGCAGCAACTGGAAAGAATGATAGCATCATGCTTTCTTAGAAAAACATAACCTTTTAGAGGATGTGGAAAATGGGTTCTGTAAAGGGAAAATAATTGCTCTCCAAAAAGCCTCGATTACCAAGTAAGCCACAGCTGTTAACAGAAAGGTCTGCTGTTCAAACCTATCATCCAACCTGTGGAAGAAAACACAGAAATCTCCTTCTGTAAAGATTATGAAAATCCTGAGAAGTCCATGGGGGCAATTTTATTCTATCATTTTGTGTTACTCTAAGTCAGAATTGACTCAATGACAAAGTTTAATGGCCTCAAACTTTCCGTTCCTACTACATCTTGTCCCTCCTTTTTTTGTTGCTAATCTAAAAGGACTGAGTATTAGAGTTGAATTAACAAATAGTCTATAAACATAAGACTCGTCTCTAGTCTTGTTTTTAAATATTACATTCTTTATTCCATCCACCGTTACAGTAAGCTCTTTAGCACATCTGTTCACAACTCTTTATTGCTTAGACTGTAAGATTAAAGCAGATTCTCTCCAAGACCACTTAGAAGGCCTTGTGGAATTGAACCTGTTCCACTCTTTCTAAGATTTCTCTCCTAAAATACCTGTCAGCCTACACTTCCTTCATCATACCTTGATGCTAATCAGGAATAAAATACCTCATTCCACATACTCTTCTGAGCCCAGATTCTAACAATCCTCTGTTCCTTCAGCAAAATTTTACACATATGAGGTATTAAAGATACTATTTAATGATTTCTCTATTCTATTAGATTGGCTTTCTTTGGGATGGACACAAATATGGATCTCTTCTAGTATGTTGACATCATGGATGTCTTCAAAATTTTTTGGCCTAGGTGAAAAAGTACTTCAAGTGCATCAATTTGTTGTGATATTTCAAGCTGTATTTTGTGAATATCTAAGGAGTCTTTTAGAATGTTTTATTGTTATTGTTTCTCTTTAGGCCTCCAGGGCAGCTTTGATCTTTTTCTTCAATACCATCAATTCCTGATCATATACATCTCCCTGTAATGGTTGGACAGGAACCAGTTCTTTTGATACAGTAATTCTGCACACGGCTTCCTTCTTCCTTTGATGTTTCTAGTATCGTTCACTTGTCCACAGAATCCTTCAATGCTGTAAATTAAGGTTTGAGGTTTTTTAGTTAGTTCTTTCAGAGTACAAAGCATGTCTTTTCCTTTTGACTTCCTAGCTCCAAGTCTTTGCATATTTGAATACTTTTTTTTTTAACTTCCAGGGTCTTTTAATTAGATGACAACATGGCAATATTTTTAGAATAGAACTTAAATTTTAATTATCTTTATTTCAAATTCACATACTAGAAAAAAAGTATTATTTATATAGACTTATACACATATTTTATAAGTTATGGCAAGTATTTGCATGCTTTATCATGCATTTATTTTTACTTTTATGTGTATATCTGTGTCCACCACCAATTTGTCAGTTTATTGGACTGTGGTGGTTTCTGTGTTGTTGGGATGCTGCAAGCATCAGGGTGAGTCATGGTAACAAGTTCAGTGGAGCTTCCAGACTAACATCAACTAGGAAGAAATGCTTAGTGATCTACTTTCAAAAAATTTACCAGTAAAAACTCTATGATCACAATATTGTCCAATTCGGCATTCCATGTAATGTCTGTGGGATTGCCATGCATGAGTCAGAGGTGGTTTGACTGGTGGCAGCTACTAATATAATATATATGTTGTGTACATTGTCATTATATGCTGTTGAGTCAGATGGAATTTACAGTCAACTCTCCAGTGGGTGTTTGTGATAATATATCCCACAGCAGGAGACTGATATCTTTAATAATTTCAACTCTTAAGCTCTTTAAAATATTCTGTTCATCTCTCTTACTTCATTTTACTTATTTGCTTTAGCAACCAGTTCCAACTAGATGGTACATATAAATGGGTGAAGAATGGGCAATCTTCTTTTGAATGATTTATAGCTTCAGAAACTCAATGAAGGGACAGCTGTTAGTTGTTTCTGATTAAACATATTGTTATGTGCTGCTGAGTTGGAACACAACATTTCAGCACATTTTAAGGGGCTAAAAATGGCACTGGAGGACATTTCCCATCTTTCTCTTGAGTAGCCATGCATGGACTTGAACCACTTGCCTTTGAATTACAAATGTAACTCCTTATCACTAGGCTACCAGAGCTCCCTTGATGGTGAGGGGTAGACTCTAAATTCTACAGGAAGCTTTAAAGTCTCATCTAACATTTATCTGGTTCTTTTCTTTGTTTTTACCAAATTTTTAATGACATTATGCTTTCTTTATCTATGATGTCCATGATATTATCCTACAACTCCCTTTTTTTTCTTTATCAGTATTCAATGTATCAAATCTCTTTTTCTAAAAATATTCAAAAGATGTCAGTTTATAAAATCAGATACCTTATATAATAAGGTTGTAATTCTTACTCTAATGGGTTCCCCCACCCCTGACTTTCTTCAGCTTCAAATTGAGCTTGTTTATGAACAACTGATGATCTATATCACAGTCACTCCCTGGCCTCATTCTGATTGAGGAAATGGATTTTCTACATAGTCATTTTCTTCAGATGTAGTTTATTTGATTCCTGAGTATTTTCTCCAGTGAAGTTCATGTGTATCGTTGCCATTTATATTGGAAGAGACTATTTGCAATAAATAAATCATGTTGTTATGTACCGACAAGTAGAGTGCAATTCTTAGAATCCGTATGAACACATTAGTCGTTAAACTGATATTGCTTTTTAGCATCAAGAGAGGTGCCTGACAACAAATTTTCCAGTCTGATTCTTCTTTAATTTTATAACTGCTGGCATAAACGGTGTTGATTGTGGATCAAATCAAGATGAAATGGTTAACAACGTCAATCTCTTTTCTTTCGATCATGATGTTGTCTACTGGCCAGACGATGAGGTTTTTGTTTTCTTGATGTTGAGATATAATCTATGTTGAAGGCCATCATTCTTGACCTGCAACAAGTGCTTCAGGTCCTCCTTATTCTCAGCAAGCAAGATTGTGTTATCTGCATAGTAAGGTATGAGTCTTGCAAAATTCATCCTGTGATGTTGTGGCCTAAAGTATTTTAGCACTGTATCATACAATGTTTCCCTGTTATTCATAAAATTCTCACTTGGTTGTTTTGGGTTTTTTTTTGTTTTTGTTTTGTTTTGTTTTGTTTTTTTTTAAATAGAACACCGGGTCCTTTTTTTGGAGGCTTTTAGCAGTGACATCATTAATGTTGATGTCCCCAGTACAATAACTCATTGTGTAAGTATCCCTTATCTTTTGGAAGAAGTCAACCAGCAAGCTGATCCTAACAGGTGGAACAACAGCCCAAGATGTTTTAGTCTGAATGTTCCACTGAAATTTGTGTACCATGAGTGCTGGTCTTTGAAATATTGGTGGTATAGCTTTCTGCATCACAAACATTTAAGCTGTGAAAGCCACCAGAGTGTGACAAAATGACTGTATAAAACTCGTAACAAATTATGGGTAACATTACAAAGAAGACCAATTCCAAAATATGTAATTGACCAAGGGATTTGAAGAAAACAAGGCCAGCCTGGTTTAAAATTAGAATTGAATTCTTTCACTACGTTAATTCAATCTTTATACTCAGCAAATAATTTGAGAAACTGGACTATGAGGAATTCAACATTAAGATAGTGGAAGTTTCAATTACAGCCAGTCATATATATGTAAATGACACAACTTTGCTTACTGAAAGCAATTCAAGGACATGAAGTACCTACTAATGAAGTTCAAAGACTCAGTCTTCCATACGGATGACAAGTCATGTAAACAAAACAAGTATCCTTACAACTGGTTTAATAAGAATCATCATTAATGGCAGAAATACTGAAATTGCCAAATTTCATTTTACTTACTTCTATAATCAATGTCCATGGAAGCAGCAATCAAGAAATCAAATGTCCTGCTGTATTCAGAAAATCTGATGCAAAAGATCTCTTTAAAGTGTTAAAAAGCCATGGCTTTGAGGAGGAGGTACATCTGACCCAATCTATGTAGTTCATTTTAAATCACCTCATATTTATGTGAAAGCTGGGCAATGACTAAATAAGACTGAAGAACAACTGATGTCTTTTCATTATAAGTGAAGAACACTGAATAGACCACAGACTGCCAGAAGAATGAACAGATCTGTTTCACAAAAGTAAACAAGAATACTCTTAGGTTTTGGCTCATGTAGATTGAAAATGTGATTAGAAGGGCTAGGTCTCTGTGGAAGGTTGTGATTGATACTTAGCAAAGTAAAGGGTGAGCAAAAAAGAGAAAAACTTTCATTTAGAGTGATCAACTGACACAGTAGTT
>NW_006399757.1:14943712-14945397 GCF_000299155.1 Elephantulus edwardii | reverse complement strand
TCTGCGTTATGCAGATGACACAATCCTGCCTGCTGAAACTGAGGTGGACCTGAAGGACTTGTTACAGAAGGTCAAGGACTGAAGCCTTCGATATGGATTGAAGCTCAACATAAAGAAAACAAAGATGCTCATCACTGAGCTGTTTGGCAGCATTATGATAGATACTGAAGAGACTGAGATTGTTGACAGCTTCAGTTTACTTGGATCTACAATCAACATTCTTGGTACCAGCAGCCAGGAAATTAAAAGACAAATCGCTTTGGGTCTGTCTGCTGTCAGAGACCTCTCCAAAGTACTGAAGAGCAATGATGTCAATCTGGAGACTAAGATATGACTGATACAGACCATGGTCTTTGCAATTACTTGCTATGCATCAGAGATCTGGGCAATGATTAAGGATGATAGGAGGAGAATTGATGCCTTTGAGCATTGGTGATGGAGTATTGAATATACTAAGGACTGCTAGGAGAGGGTGAAGTCAGGCTGCTCCTTGTAGGCAAGGATTTTGAAGCTTTGTCTGACATGTTTTGGACATATTGCAAGGTGGGACCCATCCTTGGAGAGGGACATCATGCTTGGGAGGGTGGAGGGACAGCTCAGGAGAGGAAGAGCCTCAATGAAATGGATTGTTTCAGTCATCAGGGTAATTGGGATAGGTGTGTCGGAGACAATAAGATTGGCTGGGGATAGACCAGGGTTTAGGGCTATTGTACATATCATCATTATGAATCCAGGCAACTATAGCACATAATGACAACAACTAGTTTATTTACAAAATTCAAATACATTGTTTTTCACACCAGATCCTTCCCATTTCCTTCATCCCTCCATGACCACCCATCAGATTATACGACCACATAGTCTTTGAACTCTTAACATTTTTTTTTCCTTTTCGTACAGTCTGGAACATGGCAAGTGCTCAATAAAATAATTTCTTTGGGAATACTTATGGCTTAGTGGCAAGAAGCTGCACTGCAATCCCAAAGGCATGCAGTTTAAATGCACCAGATGCTCCACCAGAGAAGGATGGGCCGTTTTCTGTGAGATTAAATGCTTGTTAAAACTCACCAGAAGGTCAGCTATGGGTCAGTTCTGACTCAACGGTACACAACAACAACAGAGACATTTTGGAGAAAATAAAAGCTATTTATACTGTTTAAAAGACTTTGAAAGTATGTCTTCTGAAGGTAGTAAAAAACTTAAAAATTAAATCTTGGTTTCCTTGTTATGGGAATGTTTTGTCTTAAGTACGGAAATGGTTTAATGACAGGAAGCAATGTGTAGGAATAAATGGTCATTTCTTTACTTAAAAATGTATTAATGTCAAGATTCCCAGGAACTAATGTTGAAATGCAATCTTAATCTACGTATTAGGTAAATTACTTAGAATCCCCAACTCTCTCTCTTCTGTGTAGTCAAATATTAAGCTGATAGGCTCCACATGAAAGAATGTAATACAACAGCACTCCATTCTAATTCTTTAGCTCCTTGTATTTAGGGTAACATTGTGCTCAATAGGGTTTTCATAGCTGTAACTTTTTAGAAATGAGTTGTCAGACCTATTATATTAAGCAGCTTCAGAATAGACTGCTGGGAGAAGCGGCGGCGGCGTCTGGAGCAGAGGCAGCAACCGGACGAGCAGCGGCGGCGGCGGGCGACGGAAGCGCCACGGCAGTGAGGGCGGC
>NW_006399757.1:14927890-14941757 GCF_000299155.1 Elephantulus edwardii | reverse complement strand
CACATTTCAATAAAATTGTTTGGAAAATAAACATAAAAAAAAAAAAGAATAGACTGCTATGACCAGTCTTCAGGTAGCGGCAAAGTGTATTAAACATTGCACTACACAGCACCTACCTGGTTTAAAAGGAAAACACATACGTGGATATATACATATATACGTGTTGTTATGATGTGCTGTTGAGTTGCCTATAACTCATAGCCATCCTATGTACAATGGCCCCAAACCCTGCTCTATCCTATGCTAATCTCATTGTCTCCAACACACCCACCTCCATTACCCCAGTCATTGAGTCATTCCATCTAATTGAGGGTCTTTCTCTCCTGTGCTCTCTCTCCACCCATCCAGCATAATGTCGCTCTCCAGGACTGGTCCCTCCTTGCAACACACCCAAATTATGTCAGCTAGAACTTCAGAATCTTTGCCTCCAATGAGCAGCTTGTTTTCACCCTCTGCAAAATGAATCAGTTTGTTGTCCTAACAGTTCATGGTATATTCAATAGTCTTCTCCACCACCACAGCTCAAAGGCATCAATTCTTCTTCTATCATCAGTAATTGTCTAGCTCTCTGATGCATAGCCAGTAATTGCAAAGATCATGGCCTGTATTGGGTGCACCTTAGTTTCCAGATTGACATCTTTGCTTTTCAGTACTCTGGAGAGGTCCCTGACAGCAGACTTTCCCAATGCAATACGTCTTTATATTTCCTGGAGTCTAGTGCCAAGAGTTTGATTGTGGAGCCAAGCAAACTAAAGCTCTTAACAATCTCAATACATACATACATATATACATACACACACACATACATAAAGTTGTCATGCAAAGTGTAAGAAGAGAAGGATTTATATCTATGTAGTTTACAGAACTTAATTTAAAATTGTTGTTTGTTGTTGTTGTTCAGTGCCGTCAAGTCGCAGGCGACTCATAGCGACCCTATAAAGGAGATTCCTCAATGCTTGGGTGCCTTTTTATCCTCTCTCCAGGTTCATAGGGTTTCCAGAGGCAAGCTATTACAGAAGTGGATGCCACTCCTCCTTCCAAGCTTGTTTTAATCAGGAAGCTCCACCCCACTGTCTGTCCACATTGTGTAACCAGCCATTAACTCATTTGATACATCAGTGTCACAGTGTTCAGCCTCACAGCAACCACAAGTTCCGCTGTGTGGCAACTTGTACACCAGGGCTATATGACCTAGAGGATTGTCTGGACAAAAACAATGAAAGACAGGTCTGAGGGCTGAGGATTAAAAATCAACCACCTTTGGCTTGGTAGCATTGCTTTCTCTCCACCTGGGCCAGCTTAAATTACGTATCTAAAAAGAAGGAGGAAAATATAGAAATTAATTTTAATATTTTATTTAACAATTGAATTTTCTTTTATTTGCTGTGTTTTAAGGTGTGTGGGGGGGGGATTTTTGCTGGCCAAATGGTACAAAATTATGCTGCAATCCTGAAGGCATGTGGTTTGAATCCTTCAGCTGATTCATGGGCGAAGAATGGGCAATCTCCTCCCATGCAATTTACTGCCTTTGAAAACCTGCTGGAGGGTCAGCTATGGGTTAATTCTAACACCACAGCACACAACAGTGACTGTACTCAAGAGAAAGAGCTCTGGTGGCTAGTTGTAAGAAGTTATGCTGCTAACCCAAAGGCAAGCAGCCCAAATCCATCAGCTGCTCTGTAGGAGAAAGATGGATTCATCTCTGCCTGTGCAATTTATAGCCTGTGAAAACCCTCTTTTGAGTCAGCTATGAGTTGGTTCCTCCTCAAGGGAACATAATAAGAAACAATCAAGAAAACTTTGGTGAATTAGTTAATGTCTAATTCTAAAATGACATCTCTCTGTTTTATAAAATCCACTAGCAGCTCCACTGGAAAAAGATGGGCAATCTCCTCCTATATTATTTACAGTCCCCAAAACCTGCTGGAACATCACCCTGAATTGTTTCTGGCTCAAAACATTATGTTTGAGTTTTTTAGACTTAACACTCAAGAAAGACATATAAATAAAAGAACAGAAATTTTTTAAGGAACATCACGAAAATAACCAAGAAAATGAAGGAGATTCTTTAGAAGAAGAAACTGTAAAACATTTGTGTGTTAGAAGAATGGTTTGTAAAGCAATTATGTTAATATTTTGAATGCTATAAATAAGATAGGCCATGTCATAAAGTTGAGGTTACTCAAATATAATAAAACTTAAAAAGAGCCTGTCATCCACTATGTCCTCTTTTCATGACTATCATTGTATTTTAATTTTTGTTGTTCCTATGCTCTGTGAAGTCAACTATGACTCATAGCAACCCGCTGAACAATGGCTCTGAAACTTGCTATATATCCTGCCCCATCTCTGACACATCTGATCTCAGTGCCACCGTGACTGTGATAGCTCATCTCTTCCAGGGTCTTCCTCTTCTGTGATGATCCTTTACCCTTCTAAGCATGATGTCTTTCTTCAAGGAATGAAGTGATCCCTCCTGGGGACATACCCAAAGTACATAAGATAGAGCTTCAAAATCCTTGCATCCTAGGAGCAAACCGATTTCACCCTCTCCAGGACAGAACTATTTGTCCTCTTAGCAATGTTCAATACTCTTCTCTTCATCACAACTCAAATACAATATTTTAAATTGCAAAAATTTTAAGAGAAAGATATTATGGAAAGAGTGAGTGTAACTACCTTAATGTGTTGTTGGGTACCATTGACTTGAAACTGACTCTACCTCATCCTCCAGTGGGTTTTCAGAGGCAGTAAACCACACAGGAGTTGCCCATCTTTCTCCAATGAAGCAGCTGGTGAATTTGAACTATGTATCTTTAAATGATTCAGGAAGCATTAAAAGAAGATGGAAGGAGTTACTGTACCAAAAAGAGTTGACTGACACAGAAGAATAGCCTGTGGTGATGAAGGAAGTTCAGTTACTCAGAAGGAATTGGCAAAAAACAAGGTCCCAGGAATTGACAGCATACCAAATGACATATTTCAAAAAGCAGACACTGTCCTTAATGTGCTCACCTAGTTGTTCCAAGAAATCTAGAGGACAATTACCTGGCCAACTGACTAGAACGGATCCATATTTGTTCCCATTCCAAGAAAGGTGACCCATCAGAGTGTGGAAATTATCGAAAAATATCATTGATACCACATGCAATCAAGGTTCTGCTGATAATTATCCAAAAAAGACTGAAACAGCCAATAACAGAGAACTGCCAGATATGTAGGCTGGGTTTAGAAGAGATACTGGTACTAGGAATATTATATCTAATGTTAGATGGATATTGGCTGAAAGCAGAAAGTACCAGAGGAATGTCTATCTGTGTTTCATTAACTATGCAAAAGCATTCGACTGTGTGAATCACAACAAACTGTGGCTAACCCTGAAAAGAATGGGAATATCAGAACATTTGATTGTGCTAATGTGAAACCTGTACTTGCACCAGGAGGCAGTCATCAGAACAGCGCAAGGAGACACTGTATGGTTTTAAATCAGGAATGGTGTATGACAGGGATGTGTCTTATCTCCATACCTTTTCAATCTGTATGTGGAACAGATCATTTGGAAGGCTGGTCTTTATTAGGAGGAAGGTGGCATCAGGATTGGAAGAAGACTCATCAACAACTTGCATTACACAGATGACTCAACCTTACTTGCTGAAACTGAGGAGGACCTGAAGCACTTGCTGCAGAAGGTCAAGGACTGCAGCCTTCAATATAGACTGAAGCTCAACATCAAGAAAAAGGTTCTCACCACTGGACCAATTGACAGCATCATAATAGATGGTAAAGAGACTGAGATTATTAACAGTTTTAGTTTGTTTGGCTCCACAATTAACACTCTTGTTATTAGCAGCCAGGAAGTCCAAAGATGTATTCACTGGAAAAATCTGCTGTCAGGGACATCTCCAGAGTGCTGAAGAACAACGATGTCAGTCGGGAGACTAAGGTGCACTTGATCCATGCCGTGTTCTTCACAATTATTTACTATGCATCAGAAATCTGGAAATGACTACGGATGCTAGTAGGAGAATTGATGCCTTTGAGCTGTGGTGTTGGAGTACTGAATATACTATAGACTGTTAGGAGAACAAATAGGTTCGTCCTGCAGAGGATGAAAGCAGTCTACTCATTGGAGGTAAGGATTCTGAATGAAGGTCCATCTGACATACTTTGGGCATGTTGCAAGGAGGGACCATGGAAAGGAACATTATGCTTGGATGGGTGGAGAGACAGCGCAGGAGAGGAAGACCCTCTATGAGGTGGATTGATTCAGTGACTGGAGTAATGGGGGTGGGTGTGTTGGAGACAATGAGATTGGAATAGGATAGAGCAGGGTTTAAGGCTGTTGTATATAAGGTTGCTATGAGTCATAGGTGACTTGAAGGTACATAACAACATCATCTTTAGATTGGTGACAAATACCTTATCACTAATCTTCCAGAGCTTGGAGGTGATAACCTCTTTAAAAATCAGAAGCTAGGAAAAAAAGAGCTTTGTCTCAATAAAATACTCAGAATTAGTGATATTGTTCTTAGCAGTACTGTCAGAATCTAACATTCTTTCATTTATTTTTTTTGTCAGCTATCCACTGAATGCAAGATATATTTTTCCATTTTAACAACAAAAAGAAAATTAGGATCTACAGACCCAAAAGTTACTGTTATAACTAGGGGAAAAGTACATTTACTTGGTCAACGTGAGGCAGAGAATTGAAAAAAACAAGCAACAACAGCAAAACAGTTATGATCCATGGCTATGTTTCTTCCAAATTTTCTAATTTTAATTTTTAAAAAACCCATAAATGAATAACAAACTTTCATATATTTTGAAGTTAGCAAGTAAGTTATTTTAATATTCAGTTCATAAATGAGAAAATTGAGATTCAGTGATCTTAAATAACCTTTGCAAGTTTATGAAGTTAAGAAGAATGTGTCTCTTCTAATCCAAAGTCAAGTTTCTATATTATGGTAGTATCAGAAGCCTATTACAGACCACGATGAAATCCTACCTATGTAATTACAATGGCTCTTTTCTAAGGTTGCTCTTGAAAAATGACACTAAAAAAGAAACTTACAAAACTTTCTTTGGCAGCAGTGTGTGATGTTGATGAAAATATATGATGGGGATTCATAAATAAATTTCTAGCGGAAAAAAATGACTGTTACTAGGTGATGTCTTTCAGAAAGTTTACCAGGTTATTATATTTTCCCTTCGTCCAGATGATTTCTGTAAATATCCCTGAAACAATTCTTATACACGAAAAATTAGTCATTTTTATAAAAAAAATGAAAGAACAATGTTCCCAATGGCCTCCATTGTGCTCAGGACACAGCAACCAAACACTGCTCTCTGCAAAAGAAATGGCAAGAACAGGGTGATTGGAGGACCATACAGCACTCTCATGTAACGATACTGATGAGGTGTCACCTATTTCCATCCAAAAGCTGTTGTAACATGATAACACCTTTGGGATAAGGCACTTTTTCTGTCTATGAAATTATTGAATGCAGGCCTTATTCACCTTTCTACATTAGGCTTGGATCCTCAAAATCTGACTTCAGGTTCTGCAGAAATGCGAAAAGGCATCCAGCAAATGAAAATCTTCCATCTGGAAAACTCCTTAATGGGAAATAGATGAACTGGATGATCCAATGAGGTCTTCCACATCTTTAGTTTCCATGACTCTGCCTAGAAAGTATTTTCTATCTCTCCTAGCCCAAGTCAAATTCCACTGACTTCAGAAGATATAAAGGAGGAGATGGCCTTGAAACTAGGAAGTGAATGGTCATTGATTGCTAGAGAAAAACTAAAAGTACTTGGGGAATGAAGATCTGATGATTGATCACTCACTCACTAGCTTCTGTAATAATAATGTGTTAAGAAAGAGACTCATTTTTCCTCTCTAGGGCCAAATTCTGCTTTTTAAAATAATCAGCAATTAAGTGAATCTTTATAATTTTGTCTGTTTTTTAACTTCAGTTTCCAATCTGCCTATTGTTAAATGCCCATAAGCACAAGAGAAAACATGTAGCAACAGAAAACTCCAGTGGAGGAGAAACAGAAAAGGGCCTTCTAGGTTAGGTGAATTTGTTGTTGTTGTTGTTATGTGCCCTTGAGTCGCCTGTGACTCATAGCGACCCTATGTACAACAGCCCTAAACTCCGCTCTGTCCTGTGCCAATCGCACTGACTCCAACACTCCCATCCCAATTATCCCAGTCACTGAATCAATCCACCTCATAGAGGGCCTTCCTCTCCTGCGCTGTCCCTCCACCCTCCCAAGCATGATGTCCCTCTCTAAGGACCGGTCTCTCCTCACAACATGTCCGAAGTATGTTAGATGGAGCCTCAGAATCCTTGCCTCCAAGGAGCAACCTGGTTTAACCCTTTCCAGGACAAATTTGTTTGTTTTCCTAGCAGTCTGTGGTATTCTCAATACTCTTCTCCAGCACCACAGCTCAAAGGCATCAATTCTCCTTCTATCCTCCTTGGTCATTGTCCAACTCTCTGATGTATAACAAGTGATTGCGAAAACCATGGCCTGTATCAGATGCACCTTAGTCTACAGAGAGACATCATTGCTCTTCAGTACTTTGGAGAGGTCCCTAACAGCAGACTTTCCCATGGCAATGCACCTTTTAATTTCCTGGCTGCTGGTGCCAAGACTGTTGACTACAGAGCCAAGCAAACTAAAGCTGTGTACAATCTCAATCTCTTCACCATCCATCCTGATGCTGCCAATTGGTCCAATGGTGAGAATCTTTGTCTTCTTGTCATTGAGCCTCAATCCAGGTGGATTTGGTTAAAAAAAAAAAAAAAAGGAAAAAAGCATCTTCTCAGACTAAAACAGATAAAGTAGTCATGTTCCCCTTCTGAAAAGTTGCTTACAACACAAAATGAAAGTTTCAAAAACATTTGAGGTTAGGAATATGAAACAAAACATTGCTAATTCATCTTCAGAATTTCCACTTTACTGAATCTTGGTCTAAGTTGACTTGTTGATGTTGGTTCATGTTGCCCTCATACGAAACAACCATTTCCATGTCATGTGCTATTTTGAAGTACCTTCCATCCTGGGGTAAAGGAGGGGAAATCCAGTATCAAGAACCTCTTTAAAATGCAAAAAAAGCAAGGACATAAGTTTAAAAGTTTAAAGACTAAAGTGCCCCTGATCTAAGACATAGTATTTGCAATTGTTTCCTATGCATCTGAAACTCAACAGTGACTAAGGAAGATGAACAAATGTATTTGAAGTATGACACTGGTGAAAAGCATTGAATTATGGACTGCCAAAAGAATAAACAAATCTGTCAGTGAGATAGTAGGACCACAGTTCTTCTTGGGCACAAGGATGATTAAACTTTGTCTCACATACATGGACATATTTTGAGAAAGAACCAATCTTTGGGAAAGAGAATAAACTAGAAAAGGTTAGGGAAAGAAGAAAAAACCCCAGGAAGATGGATTGGCATAGTGCCTGCAACAATGGCCTTGAGCATGTCAGCGATCAAGATGACATGTAGGATAGGACAAAGTTCAGAGCTATTGTTTGGAAGATGGCTACAAGTCACAGTAAATTTTACATCACCTGATAGTAACTATTGTGATACATAACATTTCCATTGTTTAATTTAGGAAATGGATCTATAGACCTACTTAGTCTCTCCTAGTCTGGAGATTCCACAGAAACCTATTCACTGTGTGTACTTCTGCTGAGAATTGATATATACACATCTACTCTTTACTTAACAATTGTCTTCTTATCTGACTTTTCACATTGACAACTATACTAAAAAAAAACACCCCCCAAAAAACAACAAAACTGTGCTCTTCAATTATTTTACCTGTTAGCCTCCTCACATCCATCAATTCTTCCTTTCATCCAGCTCCTAGTCCACAGACCCACCTGTGTCAGGTTTCAAGCTGCAGTAATCACCTCTTCAAAGGCCTCTTACTAGTCCGATGTCTACTGCCAGAGCCAACATTGCAGCTCTTCGTGAGAAAGAGGCAAGAGAAGTGCAATGTTGGGAGGGTTCCTTGAGAAGAGCTTGCCTGTGACTGGCCAAAGGGGCCCAGGAAGAGGCAGATGTAGGGCAGTTTGCCATTGTTGCTCCTATTAAAGTGTCCTGGAGAACTGGGTACATCAGTAAGGATACTGGGGCTATTTTGAGACTTGAAGGCCTCAAAAGAAAATAGTTGCCCCTTTTCCTTAATAGTCTAGGCTACCGAGCTCTTCTTTCTGAATAGCAATCTCTCAGCTTGCAACCATGAATTAGGCAGCTAAGCTAAAAAGTGTATTTAGAGCATGGCCAGAAGGAATAACTCCCCAAACGATTTTGAACTCCAACCTCAGAAATCACCAAAGAAAATGTTGGTCTAGCGACTAGCCTGAGTACTCATGTGTACAAGCCACAGTGACAAGGCATTGAGGTTCAGAGCCTATTGGAGCTGACAGTCCAGCAATTCTGAGGATGTAGGTTCACCTCTGCATCATTATCCTTATCCTCACATAACATCAATATTTGCATAATTATCTGGTCTTTGGAAGCTATTATTGTTAAGTGATGAGTGGTTGTATTTGTGGTATAACTTCTATCACTAAAGTAATCTGTTAATCACCATAATATAACAAATGTGAAGTCATATTGACTCTTAGTGCAACAGCTAAGGTAGAACCAGTCTATTTTCTCCAGTGTCAAAATTTTTAGTACACTACATTACTTAAAATTAGAAATTAGAGAGATTTTGATTAACAAACTGATTGCATCCGTTTTCTATTTGAAATCACTTGGAAATTTTTCCAGTTATTATCTCTAGGCTTAGTTTTGGATCCATTTTTCTAGACATTTGTGAGATTATCTAAATGCTCACTATTTTCTAGTGTTCTTTGGAGATACAAAGATAAGACATCTGAGATGCTGCTTTGTCTTCCAGGAATTTAATTCCAATTCTTCTATTTTGTTGTAAATCCTGTTACAACAAATATTAACTTAGTGTGTGTTTCTGTTTCTTTAAAAACATCCTAATGATAAAAATACATTTTCTATAGTAACATGAAATGAAGCATTTTTCTTATAAAGAAATTTTAAATGGAAATTATATTGGCATGTACTTAGCCTGACATTTTAAAGGAGAGTAAGGAAAGGTTTTAAAATAAATTTGATTACTTAGTTACATCTACCCAATGGAAATCTTCATCATGGGCTTGAGTATGACAGAGGTAATGAGGATGGTGCACAACAGAGCAGGTTCAGACCTGTTGCTCAAAGGGTCACTGAGTCATAACTGACTTCCTGAAACATAATATGGTGAGATACAGGATGGAACCAGAGCCAAAGAGGAATATAGAAGATTTCTACCAAATTTGCAGTCAGAAATTGACCAAACATGCTACCAAAATACATTCATAATAATGGGTTACTGGAATGCAAAAATTAGAAATAAGGACAATTCAATAGTTAGGCTGAGGATGGAATGATAGAATTTTGTACAATTATTTATTCATTGCAAATACTTTATATGAGGAACATAACAGTGGCTATAGACATGGACTTCACCTGATGTTCTTCACAGTAATCAGATTGATTATATCTGTAGAAATAATCAGTGGAGAAGCTCAATATCAGCTGCACAAACTAGGCCAGGTGTTGATTGTGAAAAAGACCATCAACTATTCATACAGGAGTTCAAACTGAAGCTAAAGAAAATGTAAAAGCTACAAACCCCAAAATGTTGACCTTTAATCTATCCCACCTGATTTAAAAAAATCTCAAGAACAACTTTGAGGCCTTGGACCCTAATGAAGGCCAGGTAAGCTGAGGGAGGATAAAAATTACATATATAAAATCCATAAAGGCAGAAAGTCATTAAAAAGAGAAAGAGGAAAAGACCAAGATAAATGTTAGAAAAAGACACTGAATATTGTTCTATAAATGAACAAAAGCAAATACAAAGAGAATAAATCAGGATGTTAAGGAACTGAACAGAAGATTGGGAAGACAAAAGTATAAAGAAATGTACAAAGAGCTGGAGTCAGAAAATCAAAAGGGATGAACTTGCTCAGCATTTCTTAAGCTTGTCATGAGCCTTGAACCTTAATTAGTTACTCATAGACATATTACAAAAGCCAATTACAATTTATTGATTCATTAATTCATAACAATAATTGCAATTTAGCTACATTGTAATTCATAAATTCATCACAACATATTGATTTGTCTATTTACAGCAAGCATTAAACAGTTAATTGCAATTTCTCTACATTGCAATTCACAAATCCATCACAACATATCAATTTATCAACAGTGGAGAACAGTCACTCATTCTGGGATCCCAACTCATCTCCTTCTTTTGCCTCTCATGGTAATTGGTGCAGTCGGGGGGTCCTTAGCTAATTCAGCAGTTTGATGTAGCCAGAGTCCATTGGTGTGGACAGAATCCTCCACTGTCTCAGTAGCTCATGTCCATCAGTATAGGCCAGAGTTCTTGGCTCTGAAAAGAGTCTTTGGGTCTGCAGTGTTCAGCTCATTTTGAAGTGCAGAGAGAGAGTTGCTAGACACAGCCAGAGTTTTATCTACTCTGGTTTCCCACTAAACACCATGATGAGGCAAGTGGGGCATGCTGGGACATGTTGAACAACAATATGGGTTTAACCAATCATGTTCAATACTGGTTGTGTTTCCCTGGCAACATGGCAGTAACCAGTCATATTTCCTTATCAAGGGTCCACATCTGTTGTGGTCAGTAGGGCCCCAGAGTCACTAAGAGTATGTTTTCACAAATATTCCTAACATAATTTCTAACAGAAAATTCCTAACATATTTCCTATTTTATTCCTAACATATAACATGGCAAGTTTAATATATTTATTTCTAACATATAGCAGAATCCCAATATATTTCTTATTTTTAAATTTATAAATTATGTTGTCTTAGCAACATCGGCAATAACAAGTTACATTACCTCATCAGGGTTCACACAGTATATTTACAGGCAAGTTATTATCAGTTACATTCCCTTATCAAGGGTTTGCACCTCCTGTGGTCAGTGGGGCTCTAGGCCTCAAAGAGGTCTACTTAGGCATGTTAAACTGCTAGTATATATTTCACCAAAATTCTTCTTTCTATACTTAAGTATCAAATTCATTATGATATTTTTCCACATATTTCACAATGTTTTACAGCAAATTATAGCAATTTATATTTTATAATATGTTACAGAAAATTAATATATTTTATTACACTTAAACTGTCATAACACAAGCTGAAGGAACTGAAGAATAAATTCAAGCCTCTAGTTGCAATACTTAAAGATATTGTGGGTAGTATATTAAATTACTCAGGAAGCCTCAAAAGATGATGGAAGGAGTATGAAGAGTCACTGTACCAAGAATTGGCCGACACAGAGAAATTTTAAGATCAAGAGGCAATTGTGATAAAGAAGGAAGGTCAAGCTGCTCTGAAGGAATTAGCAAAAATCCAGGTGCCAGGAATTGATGGAATACCAACTGACATATTTCAAGACACAGATGGAGCCCTGGACTTGCTCACCAAAAAAAATGTGATCCAACAGAATGTGACAATTATCAAACAGTATCACTAATATCACATGCAAGCAAAATATTGCTGAAGATTATCAAAAGTTACTGGAATGACATATCAGCAAGAACTGCCAGAAATACAGGCTGAGTTTAAAAGAGGCTGTGACCAACACTAGGGACATTTTAGCCAATGTCAGATGGATCTTGGCTGAAAGCAGAGAGTACCAGAAGAATGTCTAACTGCGTTTTATTGACTATGCAAAGGCATTTGACCGTGTAGATCACAACAAATTGTGGCTAACCTTTAAAAGAATGGACATTCCAGCTTGTGCTCATGTGAAACCTATACTTGGACCAGGAAGCAGTCCTCAGAACAAGGCAAAGAAACAAATGCATGGTTCAAATTAGGAAAAGATTGTTAGAGGTGCATCGTGTTTCCAAACCTTTTCAATTTATATGTAGAACAGATCATTTGGGAAGCTGGACTTTATGAGGAAGAATGTGACATCAAAATTAAAGGAAGACTCATCAATAGCTTGCATTACACAGATGAGACATCCTTTCTTTGTGAACCTGAGGAGCACCTGAAGCACTTACTGAAGGTGGTCAAGGACTGCAGTCTTCAGTATGAATTGAAACTCAACATCAAAAAAATACAAAGGAGGGGTAGGTAAAGGAAAGGGGAAAGAGCCAGTGTAAAAAACATTATATATGAACTTTGAAAGTAAACCAGTATAAAATTATATCTATATCATCTCTCTCGCGCTCTCTTGCTCGCTCGCTCTCTCTCTCTCACTCTATCTCTCTATCTCTATCTCTGGCTTCGACGAGCACTGTGGCAATTGGACAATTAAAACAGACAATCGGGGCGGGGGGAGAACGAACTGGGGAGGAGGGTAGAGAAAACAGTGCAACAATGAATGAATGAAAACCCAAAATCTCTGTAAATGTTCACTAAAACTAATAAAATTTAATAATAATTTTTTAAAAAAAGGAAAGGGAAAAGATCCACTGTAAAAAACATTATATATGAACTTTGAAAGTAAACCAGTATAGAATTATATCTATATCCTCTCTCTCTCTCTCTCTCTCACTCTATGTCTCTATCTCTATCCCAAAAAAAAACAAGACACAAAGATTCTATCCAGTATTCCAGTTGAAACACCATGATAGATGAAGCGATTGAGATTGTTAACAATTTCAGCTTGGTTGGTTCCACAAGCAACATTCTTGGTACCAACAGTTAGGAAATAAAAAAAAATGAAATACATTAGGAAACTCTACTGTCAAGGACCTTTCCAGAGTGCTGAAGAGAAATGAGGTCAGTTTAGACACTAAGGTGCACCTGATCCAGGGCATTGTCTTTGCAATTATTTGCTATGTATCAGAGAGCTGGACTTGACTAAAGATAACAGAAGAAGAATCAATGGCTTTGAGTCGTGGTGCTGAAGAAGAGTCTGTAATGGACTGCCAAGAGAACAAAGAAGTTTGTCCTGGAGAGGGGAAGGGAAGTTGCCCTTTGGAGGCAAGGATTTTGAAGCTCCATCTGAAATACTTCAAGCATGTTGCCAGGAGGAACCAGTCCATGGAGAAGGACATCATGGTTGAGGAACAGAGCAGGAAAGAGAAAGACCTTGGATGAGATGGATTCACACAGTCACTGGGGTAATGGAAGCAGGTGTGTCAGAAGCAGTGAGAGTGGCTCAGGATAGGGTGGAGTCCAGAGCTATTGTGCAAAGGATCACTATGAATCACAGGAGACTTGATGACACATAACAGCAACAGTGAGAAGGGAGATTCTTCCAGTATAGTACCTTCTTCTCAAAATTTCAAGGGATGGGAATAGGAGTGGAATGTAAGGAAGAAGAGGTATATTTCAAAGGTCAGAAAGTCAGAGGAATACTGTCTTAAATATGTAGTGCTGCTATAGCTGTAATACCACTGAGGATATTTTAACAAAGTTTAAACTCAATTCATTGTCCTCTAGTGGGAGCTGACTCACAGCCGACCCTGATGCTGAGTCATAAACAACCACACAATCAAGTTTTCACATAACTTTTCCAAGGCAGTAATTTTTATGAAAGTTGATTGCCACAGTATATTTTTTGATCAACTGGAACTGGAATCACGAAATTTTTTTTAGCAGCTACAATAACCACAGCACCACCAAGGCTCCTTGTTTTAAGTTACACTCTACACTAATAGTACCTCATTAACATGACAAAGAAAACCCCATCCTAAAGGGTTAAGATCTGTAGCACAGTAGTTGTTTTTGTTGTTGTTGTTATGTGCCTTCTAGTCATTTGCGACTCATAGCGACCCCATGTACAAC
>NW_006399757.1:14872494-14926475 GCF_000299155.1 Elephantulus edwardii | reverse complement strand
TATTTCCTTCAAAGCAACTTTAACATCTGCCTTCATCACCATAGGCTCTTGCTCAAATGTTATTTCATTAAATTCTTCTATGTCTGCCAGTTCCTTTCGATACAATGACTCAGTATATTCCTTCCATCTTCTTTTAATACATCCTGGATCATTTAATATTCTGCCTAAAGCATCCTTGATTGTAGCAACTCGAGGTTTGAATTTGTTCTTCAGTTCCTTAAACTTAAGAAATGCTGAGCTAGTTCAGCCCTTTTGATTTTCCAACTCTACCTCCCCCCACATTTCACTGTAATATTTTGCTTTGTCATTCCGTGCTGCGTTTTGGAATCTTCTGTTCAGCTCTTTAGTGTCTTGAGTTAGGAGAGAGTAATTCAATCCCCTGCAAATATCTAAAAACTGTGTTTTAGGAATCAGTGCAATTATATAAGCCAGTGTCTTAGTGTATGTACTAGTTTTGCTTCTTGCATGAGTCTTTTCTGACAGTCTTTTGAACAGGAAATGCCAGCTGTGAGTGATTTTCAAAATATTAATACATAACCCCGTGATCTTTAACACACCATGTGGTGGAAGTCATTATCTTTGTTTGATTAGGACCAACTTGTTCTCTAATTGTTGATTATAGAGGCAGAGAACAGCTTTTTCTTCAGTGGATCTATCTATGTCCAATATTTTTCATGCATCCTTGAATACGGTAAGCCTTAACAAATATTTTCTGGATACTAATTGACAAAAATTGAGTGAATAAATGAAGACTGTTCATGCAGAAACATTACGGATTCATACTCACTTCTTGCCATGAAGTTTATTCTGACTTCCCAAGATCTGCCTGCCATCAAGTTTGTGAGACTGTAAATACTAATGGTAAGCTACTACCAAATTCCTTTTTTCTATCCCACTTACAGGGACGCCATCTGTTTGGAGAAGAGTGTAGGTGGAGTCTCTTTAATATAAATAAACATGGTCTGCCACAATTATACGTGTGACCTTGTACAGGGGACTTCCCTATCTAGACCCTGGTTTCCTCATTTATAAAGTCAGAGAATTAAAGCAGATAATCTCCAAAGTCCCTTCCTGTTATTGCATACAGTGGTTCCTGTGAGATGCCACAGCACGCACTCAAGAGTTTTTTACAGGATTAGTGAGGTGGACTACTCACATGCTACTCATTCCTTCGAAAAAAACAAAAAAACCAAACAAAAAAAGCCACACCAAAATGAGTGAAGTTTAACTGAAAATCAGAAAGTCATTTAAAATAAGAGCCCGATACACATTTTGTGTTTGGGTTCCCAGAGGCTAAAAGGGTAAAAAATGGAATTAAGGGCCACAGAAAGATTTTTTTTTTCTTAAAAGCAGGAAAATATTTTAGTTAGATCAATTAACTGGATAATGGCTAATTTTATTCAAAGGAAGAACAGTGCTTTAAATATTCATAAAATATTGGTGGCTCCAGATCTATTTAATTTCCACACATCTGTTAAACACAGAAAAGAAGTAACTAAATGATCAAGCAGAAAAACACATTTAAGGATAACATTTGGTGCCCAGATCTGTCATTTAGTTTGCCAGAATGAAGTTACTGCAGCCTTTGTAGTAATTGCTGTGACTGGGCAGACCAAAGAGACTTATGTACATTCATGCTGGTATGTATACACATGTATTTGCACCTCCAGGACCCATATTAGAACCTGCTATTTATTTCCTGAAAGAAGCCTAAATTAGATAGTGATACTCTGTGATGAATGCACAATGTGTTCTTGTTTAAAAGCAAGACAATGAACAGACAACAAACACAGGAGCATTAAATTACTGTGCCCCAATTTATTTCTCAGAGCAGTTCCCTGCTGAAAGGTCTTTCAAGAAAACAAGGACGTTCGATGACTTGATCTCCAGCCTTTAAGATGTGTGTACTTATTAAGAGGCTGCTTGGTGTGCTCCTCACAGACTCTTGGATTCAGAGCCTCCTTTCCAGGTTTATTTCTTTCTAAATCTCTGGGATCAAACTTCATCAGTTTCTTCATCCAGTGGGTTTAGTGGCTATATCTAATTGTGAAGATCAAAAGAGATCATTTAAAGTTAGAGTGTAAACAAATAGGAAGTGAGCTGAGATATCAGTGTCTAGTTCACATTAAAAAAAAAGGGGGGGGGGAGGCTGTATTATATCACCATTTGTATTTCCCAAAGGTTTCAGCATCCTTTTGGTTTTCACGAGGCAAATGTAAAACATTCTCCTGCACAACGTTCTTTGTTTATCCTTGTTGTTATGTACTGTCGAGTCATAACAGAATTGTGGCTGACCCTCCAGTAGGTTTATAGAAGCAAATAATGCAAAGGAGATTTTCCATCATTCTCCCATGGAGTAGCTGGTGGATTCGAACCTCATGCCTTCAGGATTGCAGCACAGCTTCTTGCCACTAGGCCACCAGAGCTCCCTATACGTGTTACAGCATAAGAATTATGAATTTACCAATACCATTGGCATCATCCCCAATACCTTTGACAACACCTTCACTTCCATGTAATAATCCTATAATTAGATATTCCAATTGAAAGCATAGAAGTTTTGTATTTAAATAGTATAACAAAGCAAACAGTTAATACAAACACAGAAGAGAAAAAAAAGACCAAAATGGATGTCAGAAGAAACTCTGAAGATTGCACTGGAGCAGAGAGAAGCCAAAGCACAGGAAGAATTCAAGATATTAAAGGGCTGAAAAGAAGATTCCAAACAGCAGCATGGGATGACAAAGCAAAATTTTAAAATGAAATGTGCAAGGAGCTGGAGTGGGAAAATCAAAAGGGCTGAACTAGCTCAGCATTTCTTAAGTTCAAGGAACTGAAGAACAAATTTAAACCTCGAGTTTCTATAATCAAGGATGCTTTAGGCAGAATATTAAATGATCCAGGAAGTATTAAAAGAAGATGGAAAGAATATACTGAGTCACTGCATCAAAAGGAAGTGGCAGACACAGAAGAATTTAATGAAATAACATATGAGCAAGAACCTACGGTGATGAAGGAAGAAGTTCAAGCTGCTTTGAAGGAAATAGCAAAAAATAAGGCCCCAGGAATAGATGTTATACCAATTGACATATTTCAGCCAACAGATGCTGCCCTGGATGCTCACCAAGTTGTGCCAAGAAATCTGGAGAACAACCACTTGGACAACTGACTGGAAGAGATCTATATTTGTTCCCATCCCAAAGAAGGATGACCCAACAGAGTATGGAAACTATAGAACAGTATCATTGATTTCACAGGGAAGCAAGATTCTACTGAAGATTATCCCAAAATGACTGGAACAGCACATCAGCAGAGAACCACCAGAGGTCCAGGCTGGGTTTAGAAGGGGTCTTGGTACTAGGGTTATTGTAGCTGATGTTAGATGGATCTTAGCTGAAAGCAGGGAATACCAGAAGAATGTTTATCTGTGTTTCATTGATTATGCAAAGGCATTTGACTGTGTGGATCATAACAAACTGTGGCTGACTCTGAGAAGAATGGGAATCCCAGAACACTTCATCGTTCTAATGCGAAACCTATACTTGGACCAAGAGGCAGAACAGAGCAAAGAAATACTGCATGGTTCAAAACTGGGAAAGGTATATGCCAGGGATCTGTCCTATCTCCATACCTTTTCAAGCTGTATGCAGAACAGATTTTCTGAGAGGCTGGGCTTTATGAGGAGAAGTGTGGCATCAGGATTGGTGGAAGATCCATAAACAATCTGAATTATGCATATGACACAACCCTACTTGCTGAAACTGAGGAGGACCTGAAATGCTTGCTGAAGAGGGTCAAGGACTGCAGCTTTCAGTATGGACTGAAGCTCAATGTCAAGAAGACAAAGATTCTCACCACTGGACCAATTGGCAGCATCAGGATGGATGGTGAAGAGGCTGAGATTGTTAACACTTTAGTCTGCTTGGCTCCATGGTTAACACTCTTAGCACTAGTAGCGAACAAATCAAAAAATATATTGCAATAGGAAAGTCTGCTGTTAGGGACCTCTCCAGGGTACTGAAGAGCAATGATGTCACTCTGGAGACTAAGTTGCATCTGATACAGGCTATTGTCTTTTCAATCACTTGTTATGCATTAGAGAGTTGGACAAATGACTAGGGAGGATAGAAAGAGAATTGATGCATTTGTGCTGTGGTACTGTAGAAGAGTATTGAATGTACCATGGACTGCCAAGAAAATCAACATATTCATCCGGGAGACGGTTAAACCAAGGTGCTCCTTGGAAGCAAGGATTCTGAGGCTTCGTCTGACATACTTTGGACATGTTGTAAGGAGGGACCGGTCCTTGGAGAGGGACATCATGCTTGGGAGGGTTGAGAGATGACACAGGAGGGGAAGACCCTCTATGATGTGGATTGATTCAGTGACTGGGGTAATCAGAATGGGTGTGTCGGAGACGGTGCGATTGGCACAGGATAGAGCAGGGTTTAGGGCTATTGTACATAGGGTCGCTATGAGACGCAAATGATTCAACGGCATGTAACAACAACAACAATTATATATGAAAACAGTACGTTAACTGTGAAATATTGATATAGTTTAGCTTGTTTCTGTAATCGACTGAATATTACAAATGTTAAAACCAGTACAAATCTTAAAACAACATAAGTGCTATCTTTCATCAGAGAAATGTACTATTACCACATTTGATTACTCCTCTAATTCAACAACATTTTATAATGTATACATAATGCACAGAAATTGAAGAAATTTTATTTGCTCCCCACCAACATCTATCCTACTACTTCTTGATGCCCAACCTGGCCAGGTTAAAACCACTATTGGAGCAATCTGGACCATCAAGAGAAGAAATCACCATACTTGAGCTGTCTTTGGTCTTTATGTTTTCAATCATCTAAGATTTGTTTTTTCTGTAAATCTCTTTTCAGAACTTGAAATTAGAAATTGAAAATGAGTTATTTCTATTCTACCTTGATAGGTTTTGGTAACTACTTTCATTAAAAGCTTATCATAGACCAGGACCACTTACAAATTGGTGCCTCTAGTTAAGAATGGGAAAATAAGGTAAATTATACATTTATTTCAGTTTGCATACTGACTTTGTGTATACTGGTGTCATTATTATATTTGATAAGTTTGTTTCTCTTCTCTGTAAGCTGCTTACTGTTAACCTTTAACAAATGTAGTCAAAAGTTATTATTTGCTAAGATACTATCTCACCCCGATCACAGTGGCAGAGTTCAACAAAACAGCAAGTAATAAATGTCCAAGAGGATGTGGCAAGATTGAAACTTTTATACATTGTTGGTGGGATTATAAAATGGTACAACCACTCTGGAAAACAGTTTTATGTTTCCTCAAAAAGCTGAAGATAGAAATTACATATGACCCAGCTTTCCCCCTACAATATAACCTGAGAAAGTAAAAGCAGAGACACAAACTTATATACCAATGTTCATTATAGCATTATTCACCATTGCAAGAAAAGTCCAAATGTCCAACCACAATCAAATGGTTTGAGAAAGTATGGTACATTCACACAATGGAATACTATGCAACACCCAGGAGCATTGATTTTGAAAATTACTAACTTGGAGGGACTGGAAAGCATTATGCTAAGTGAACTAACTCAGTCCCATAAGGACAAATACTGTATAAGACATTATTGTAGAACATATATGAGTATCCAAGGGGGGGATGGGAGGAGCAGAGGGATGAAGATGAACGAGGGTGGTTGATCATAGGGTTGCACACTTTGATGCTTAGAGGGAGGGGTGGGCAAAGGAAAGGGGAAAGATGTGGTATAAAAAGCAATGTATATGAACTTTGTAAGTAAACCAGTATAAAATAAGTATTTCATTTTAAATTTTTAAAAAGTTATCATTTGAGTCCTAATGATGTCACTCTGGAGACTAAGGTGCACCTGATCCAGGCTATGGTCTTTGCAATCACTTGCTATGTTTCAGAGAGTTGGACAATGACTAAGAATGATAGAAGGAGAATTGATGCCTTTGAGCTGTGGTGTTGAAGAAGTGTATTGAATATACCATGGACTGCCAAGAAAACAAACAGGTTCATACTAAAGAGGGTTAAACAAGGCTGTTCCTTAGCGATAAGGATTCTGAAGCTTCTTCTGACATACTTTGGACATGTTGCAAAGATGGACCGGTCCTTAGAGAGGGACACTATGATTGAGAAGGTGGAGGGACAGCGCAGGAGAGGAAGATCCTCTATGAGGTGGATTGATTCAGTGATTGGGATAATTGGGATGGGTGTGTCAGGGACAGTGTGATTGGCACTGGACAGAGCAGGGTTTAGGGCTATTGTACATAGGGTCGCTATGAGTTGCTGGTGACTCCATGACACATAACAACAACAACAGTTACTGAATCCTTCTGATTAGGTTCCTACCTCCTCTGTGATTTACCTAAATATCAGAAGTAGTTTATAGTGAGTTACTTACAGAAAAAGAAAGAAAATTACTTAGATACCCTATGCGTAAATTTACATTTTGACAGCTGTTGTTGTGTACTATCTTGGGGAAAGGATATTAAAAACACAAGCATATGAAAAATAGCTCAAAGCAGTAGATGATGTATATCAGGGAAAAGGGAAGATAGAAAGTATGTGTGAAATTAATGTCCCTTGTCTTTTCCATTTAGCTGGAAGAAGGGGAGAAACAATGTTTTGTACACAACCTGCATTTTTAACGTTTTGTTTCCACACGAGCCATAGCAAAAATTTTCACGTTCCTCCAAAAATGTTACTGTCTTTTGTTTACCTTCGTTTATCTTGTTTATTTGGTATTTTAGTTATCTCTCTTGATACTCATTCATAGCTGATGTTTCAGTAGATTTTTGAAGGCTATAAATTGCTCAGGAGCAATTTGGATTTGACCCACTCACTTTTGAGTTAGCAGTGCAACTTCTTACCCACTAGGCCATCAGAACACCCTCTTAGTTACCTAGTTACAGTATAACAGCAATGTCAAAGGTGGGTATTTTAGGAACAGAAATTTATTTTCTAACAGTTTAAGAAGCTAGACATCTGAATCCAGGGTGTTGGCTGCCAAAGAAGGAATTCTGTCTGTGTTACTTCTAGAAACAGGTAGTTGTCTCTTTTCATTTTTTGTAATCATGTCACATGGTATCAATCTTCCTTAAGTTCTGTTTTGTTTCTGTTTTTTCTGCAACTTGCTTAGTCGACTTCTGCATATCAAAATAAATTGATTTAAAGCATTGTCTATGATGTTGTTATTGTTGTTATTAGGTTAGTTGCCTTTAGTATAACCCATGGCGACACTATCAGCAACTGATCTGAACCCCATCCTAAACTGTGCCATCCTCACACTTTCTGACACATTAAAGCCCACTGTGACAGTCACTGTGTCAATCCACTGGTGAAGGGTCTTTCTATCCTTTGCCTACCCTCTCCCTTTCCAAGAATCATGTCCTTCTCTAAGGAATAGCCCCTCTTACTAACATGCCTGAAGCATGTGGGGCTACACCCTTTCCAAAACACATTCTTTTGTCTTTTGGCAGGTCGACCATAGGATATTCAGTGCAATTCTCCAACAACACAGCTCAAAGGCATCAATTCTTCTTCTGTCCTTTTTAATTTTCTAGCTCTCAGATGCATAGCAAGTGATTGGAAAGACCATTGCCTGACTCGGATGCATGATCTCAAACTGGCATCATTATTCCTCAATAATTTGGAGAGGTCCCTAACTGCAGACTTTCCCATTGCAATACATCTCCTGATTTCTTGACTGCTGGTACCAAGTGTGTTGATTGTGGATCCAAGTAAGTTGAAGTTGTTGACAATTTTAATCTTTTCTCCATCAATCACAATGCTGTCCATAGGTCCTATAGTGCCAAGAATGTTTGTTTTCTTGACAATAAGATGCAATCCATATTGAAGTCTGCATTCTTTGATCTTTTGCAACAAATTGCTATTTTAGCAGCCATCAAGTAAAGTACTACACATAGAGACTCTTTGACCAACAGATAGCAAACTTGTCCTATCTTGCCCTATCATCACTATCTCTAATATAATTGATACCATTGTTGTAGTCACTATGCTAATCCATCTTTCTGAAAGTTTTCCTCTCTTTTGTTGACTTTCTACCATTCCAAACATGATGTCCTTTTCCATGGACTGGATCCTACTAACAACATGTCCAAAGCATTTGAGACCTTGACATCCTGCCTGCCAAGGAGTACCCTGGTTTCACTTTATTCAAGGCTTAATTGCTCATTCTCTTGGCAAGCCATGGATTATTCAGTACTGTCATTTTTGTTCATTGTCCAACTTTCTTTCAGATACACAATAAATAACTGAAAAGACCATGACTTGGATCAGATGCACCACAGTCATTAAACTAACATCATTGCCTTTTAGAACTATGCTATCTCAATATAATAAGAAAAAATCATTTACAAATGGAATTACTATCACTGGTATGAGGAACTATGTTCTATAACACATATATTAGAATTTGTGTATAAGGAATATCTTAGTATTCCACCTTTTAGTCCCCCAAATTAATATCCTTCCCATAAATGAATTTTTATCTCCACTTTTCCTATAGTCTTGATCATATCACCTCCAAAGTTTCAAATCAATCTCATCATGTTACTTCCAAAGTGGCAAATCAATCTCAAGTCCAAAATCCTATCTTCTAAGTCATCTAAATAAAATATTGGTAGGACTTCAGACTTATGTCTTCCTGGGACAAAATTTTTCGTCATCTGTGAACTTAGAAAATCTAGAATGAAAGTTATCTCCTTACTAACACAATCATAGGTAGCTTTATGGAACTACTGCATTAAGTTACCTGTTTGACTTTACCAACTGCTGTCCAATACATAACCCTCTTCCCTGACACCTCTTCCCTCTGCTACCCTATTAAAAAATCATGTCCATTATTTTAGATATTGGTTAGAGTTGCGTCTCGCTTTCTGGAATTAAATTCTGCTTTCATTATCTAGTTGTTTCTATGTAACAAAAATGCCAAAAGTAGATGGCTTTAACAGAAATTTTATGTCTCTCAATTTGAGAAAAGAATGATTAAATTTCTTCTGTGCAATTAACTGCCTCTGACTGGAGGGTCAGCTATGAGTAGATTCTGATTAGACAACAAACTACAATAAAAACAATACAATTTAGGAACCTAGAAGTTCAAATTCAGGTAAACAACTCTAAAAAGAAGTCATTCTTTATTAATTCTAGATAAAGATCTTGTAAACCATTCAGCTTCAAGTCCTTGGTGATCATGTTGTTGTTAGATGCCATCATATCAACAATGACTTATAGTGACCATAGGAACAGCCAGCTTCACAATCTCTGATATGTTCAAGCTCATTGTTACATTAGCTATTCAATCCATCTTGATGAGTCTCCTCTTTCTCTGATTCTCCACCACAAGGCATGGTATTTTAACTTTCCACTCTCTACTTTCTTATTATTTGTTTAATTTGTTCTTTAATCTCTCAGAAGTTGTGAGTCAACTCATAGTGACCTTATGATCAACAGATATGACTGAACCCTGTTCTATCCTGTGCCATCCTTATCATCTCTTACATATTCAATTGCATTGCAGCTGTCATTGAGTCAATACATCTGGTCTTCCTCTCTTTTTTTGATCCTCTACCTTTCCAAGCATGATGTCCCTCTCCAGGGATTAGCCTCTCCTAACAACAGGCCTAAAATATGTGAGATAAACATTTGTCATTTTCTCCTCCAAGGAGCACTCCAGATACACTTTCTCCAAGACGTATCTGTTCCTCTGGCAGTCTGTGAGATAATTCTTCAATCACTTCCTGTGCATATGAGAGCTGGGCAATGAATAAGGATGACAGAATAAGAATTGATGCCTTTGACTTGTGGTGTTGGAGAAGAGTATATCAGAAGAGATTTAGTTAATTCCTCATTTAAGGAACATATATACTAAAATTAATACCATTCAAAGAAGATTAGTATGACTTTTATGCAAAGATGACTCTCAAATTTTTGAGCTTTTCCATATTTTGAAAAGGAGAAGGGAAAAGATTTAATATACACTTTGTTGTTGTTATTAAGTGCCGTTGAGTCAGTCACAGGTCACCCAATAGGGGGTTGCTATCAGTCTGAACTGACTGTACAGCAGTGAATGAGAGAGGCTGGTAACAAGAACCCCTAAAAGCCTAGGGCAGTGCACCACATGATGTCTTTATACAGAAGCAAGATGTGAATTTTTTTAATCGGAACAAATATTTTGTTCATTATATATATTACATCTTCCTTCTACTTGTTGTCAAATGGCCTTTGATTCATGTCAACTTCATGATTTTAAGAGTCGAACTATGCTCCTCACACTTTTCTTTCTAGGCAACTATGGATAAATTTGACCTTTCAACTTTGCACCACCCAAGTCTTGCCCTCAAATTCTTAAGTTCAGGTAGTTCCAGATATTCAAAAGAAAGCACACATTGTCATAAAATGAGTCCCATGAAATTTTAGGTTTCTCAGCACACATTAATGTTATACTTTGACTGTTTTACAGATTAGTAACTAATAACATTATGTAAAAGTTTCAAGACTTACCAAGTGTGAAACAGAGGCAGGAAGGGAGTACTTGCTGTGGAAAAAATAGCCCTGATAGACTTGTTCAAACCAAGATTGAGGCAAACCATTGATTTGTAAAAGACACAATATCTAAGAAGCATGATAATGTGAAAGCAATAAAAGGATAATGTCTATATTTCTATATAACTACTAATAAAAGGCAGAGAATCAGCAAAGGAGAGGAAGATACTCAACCGGGTGGAATGACATGGTGACTGCCTCAATGTGCTCTAGAGTGTCAGGAAATACGAGGATGGCACAAGGATAGGACAAGGTTCAGATCTGTTGTCCATTGGGTAACTGTTGGTCCTATTTGACTGGATAGCACCTAAGAACAACCGACAACTCATAAAAGAAAAAACTAGAGTAAGAAAAAATAGCAGCATCAAGAACAACTTTATTGATATCACTATACAGAGTAGAAGCAAAAATGAGAAAATTTATTTTTAACTGTAAATACCCTAATTTAACCACTAACACTTAATGAACACTAATAGAAAGATAATACATTTAAAATTATGCCAACCAATTACATTACTGTATTTTGGTCATCAAAATTCAATGTTGTACTTGTAGATTATGTACAGTACAATTTTAAAGAAATATAATGTACAGTATGCAGTAAATATTTAGATTTAGACTCAACACTGACATTGAGTCAGAACTGACTCAGAACTGACCCTTCAGCAAGTTCTCAGAAGGTGAAATCACACAGGAGGAGATTGTTCATCTTTTCCCTCAGAGCAGCTGGTGGATTTGACCACCAGCCATTGGACTGGGAGCACAAGTCCCTACCCAACAACTGTTGTTGTTTGTTACTGTGTTCAGTTGAATTGGAACTGACCCTTCCATGAGTTCTCAGAGGCAGTTACTTAACATGGGAGGAGATTTCACATCCTTCTCCAGAGCTGGTGTCACTGTGTTACAGTGCAGCTTCTTACCACTAGGCCAACAGAGCTCCCTACTCTCAGCTAGAAGATGGGATTTAGATTTTGTTGTTTTTAGGTACCACAGAGTTGATTTTGACTCATAGTGACTATGCACACGTGAATGAAAGATTTCCCAATCCTGCAAAACCTTCAAAATCATTGCTGTTGTTGTGGCTATTGTGTTAAGCTACTTTATTTATTTTTTTTTTTCCACTAGCCTCAATTGTAGGGAGCATTGTGGCTATATTTCTCCCAGGCATGTTCTTATTTCTCTGACTGTTCAAAATGTATTTACTTTTCTTCACTAATACTATAATGCAAAGGCATCACTTTTTCACTCTCCCTTGTTCATGATGTAATTTTCATATGCATATAAGACAACTGAAAATATTATGGTTTATTTCAGGCATACTTCTTGTTGTAGGTCTATGAACAATTTCCACATGAGCTCAATGATATGTTCTAGTATCCTTCTTTGCAATGGTTGTTCATAATGTTTCTGCTATCCTCTGCTTTTAGCAAAGATCCATCTAATTCAGCAATGAAAACCCTTCTTCAACATCCCTATCTGAATATGGTTGTCAATATATCCAGGTGCAATACTAAAAAAAACAAAATAAAAAAAATAAGGTGACTAGAAATATGTAAAAATGAGAGAAATAAATTGTGTCTTTCAGAGTCTTCTGCTTTAGAATTACATATAATTTTACCTACTTTTATTTTTCTAAAAATGACACTGTCTGGATGCTAATACTGAAAGTGTTAATCTCTTAAATGAAGAAATACCTGCTCTGGGCAGCAAATTATCATTGTAAAAGTAGAATAATGTGGAGCATAACTTAGTTTCCTGTGTGATTTGGCTATAGCTAATGGATCTACTATTTGTGTGGATCAGGGTAGTCTAATTTTAATTGTTATTGTAGTTGTAAATTACTCATCTATATTTCTGAGGAAGGCCCTCTATGAGGTGGATTGATTCAGTGACTGGGATAATTGGGGTGGGAGTGTCAGAGACAGTGCGACTGGCACAGGACAGAGCGGAGTTTAGGGCTGTTGTACATAGGGTCGCTATGAGTCGCAGGCGACTCGACGGCACATAACAACAACAACAACAACAACATATTTCTGAGATTAAATGTAAGTCACTGTGTGCTAGGTTTTATAGTTGCCCTTTGCTTTTGTAATATCAAAAAGATAAAAAGAAAAAAGTGAATGATAAGGATTTAAAACTCAAAAGTTTGATCATGCATGACACTAAGAAGACTGACCACAGCCCAGGAATGGCTATTCCATCAGGAAGCACCCCCTTCCCAATTAGCAGCACTTTTAACCCCGTAAGTACTAGAATCTGACACCTGAAAGCAATTCCACTTATTTTCCAAACTTCCAAAGCTCACATAAACTTGTGAAGTCAGTGTTCGTTAGAGCATGTGATTAACAGTTTTAATGCATTTCAAATGATGATTTTCATTTTTTTCCCCCTCAGTTGAATTGTTTTTTGGTTTTTTTTGTTATTGTTGTTATGTGCTGTTGTGTCACTTGCGACTCATAGTGATCCTAGTACAACAGCTCTGAACTCTGATCTATACAGGGTTACTATGAATGAAATGAGTCTATATTTTACTTTTTGTGTTTTTAAACTTTATTCAATGTCTTTGTAAATTAGTCTGTACTCATGACGTAGAAATATGCTTCCGGATTAAAAAGAAAAACTTTGACCAGATGGCAATATTCGCTGCTGTTTGCTTTAAGATAGAAGAATATACACAAATTGAAGTAGAAAATCTATGCTAAAATGTACCCACCATTCTTTTGGCTATACAGTAGTAGATTTCCAGCATGATTTCTTTTCCCTTGAAACACATTTTAAGTTATTTTGCTTTATAAGACTAGATGACTTTCATATTTGAACTTTTTGCCTCTTAGTAAAATGATTGCTGCGTTGTTCTTCCTAGTATTTATCTCTTCACTGGAATACTTCTTGAAGTTTTTTTCCTTCTTATGAAGTTTTATATTCCGTAGTAGTACTTGTTTACCTCTCTTATCCACTGTCAGGAAGTTAAATGCAACAGCAAAACTTTGCTGAAGTGTAAAAAGTAGGAAGATTTTGCAAATTGGAATCCTATGCCTTTCTTCTTTTCTGAGAAAATGGTTTTGAACCTATGTGCTGTGGGGATTTGACATCAGTCATCTGGTTGACTCTAGGAAAGGACATGAACTGAATATTCTCCAACAAGATCGCTTTAATTGTTAACGTTGATTGTACTGCTTGGAGAAAATTCTCTCTCCCCAGAGATCACTAGCCTCCATAAGGAAGCATATATATTTTTCAACTTTACCAAGCCCTGTACCTATTTGTTAACATTTCCTTAAATGTGTTTTCTCCAGATGTTGGAAGTAAAAAAGCCCTTGTTATTTTTTCCATTGTCACTCTTTACAACTTTCCATAGGCAGCAGATTGTGCAAGCCAAGGACTGGAGGAAATAACAGACGTGTGAGCCCCAAATTATGGGCACAAAAATAACTTTCATAAAATAGGTTTTAAATGACACCGCTTTCCAAAAGGCGGGCTATGATGGACTCAAGCCGAGAAAGCAGTGACTTCAGGCAACATCAGACACACGTCCACTGTCCCAGAAATTGCTCTGCAGTGTGACAGGAGCTGGGATGATGACATTCCCAGCGTGCTGCTAGCACATTCCAGCAGGCAGGCCGGGGTATTTTGGAATGGGTCAGGTCAGTTTCCTCAATACTATTGTTCTGGCGTATCACAGAGATGATATTTTATTTATCCAAGCCACTCCAGAGAATCTCAACTCTGGTGCTCATCGCCAATAGATTTAAGGGGGGAGGGGGGTGGGGAAGAAAAGGAAAATGTAGAGAATCAGAAGGAATGTGAAGAGCAAGAGGGGAAACTCCTCTGATTTTTTTTCTTTGAATGCAGACAGAGTCCTTAGCCTGAGCTCACCGACTGGAGCAGCCCCGGGTTCCTGCTGTTCACAGAATGTTACAGATGGCTGCCTAGCAGGAAGCCCTCCCCCTTCCTTAACGGTGCCCTGGGGAAGGCCTGGGGCCTGGAACTAGGGCTCTCCTTCCCTTCCAAGCCTCTTCTCCAAACCCCTACTGAGCAAAAAAGAAAAAGAAAAAAAAGAGAGAGAGAGAGAAGGGAGGGGGAGAAATCCGCATGTCCCTGGAAACATTTCTGCCAGGCTGTTTTTAAGTGGGATCTTGAATTAACCTCTTCACTCCCGATTACAATAGCGATTTATAACTTTGCCGGCATCTCTTTAATGTCCCGAATCATTTCCACTGGCTCATTGAAGTACCATACCATTTGGGTTGAATTATAATCGCACGTTTACATTCTACGACAATTTCTAGTAAGCTGAAGCAGGTTTGACTTCTGAAAGAATTAAAAGTGCTTTAGCACATCAAGAATTTTATTCATAGTGTTCTGGCTTTATGTTTTAAACTGCCACATTTTGAATTTTACTCATTTTTATAACCACTCCTCTTTTAGTGCCATTGTTTTGGGTTAGGTTTGGGGTTTTTGTTTTGTTTTTTTTTAAATAAATTTAAACAGTGCTGTGTTTTGGATTTGAGTCTATTTTTTTTTAAAGTTCAGTTTATAATTTGTCACCCATCTATAATTTTATATTCATTTCATTATCAGTCTTTTATGTATACACTTTTTAAAGCCCTACTGGTTTTGCATAATAAAGATAAGTATTCTTTGAAATGATTTTTATTTTTAACTTTACAAAGCTAGGAGATGAAACAATTATATGTCTAATTTCCAAGAGGAATTATGGACAAATTGTTGTTGTTGTTAGGTGCCTTTGAATCAACTACAACTCATGGTCTACAGCTTGTCCTGTCCTGCTCCATCCCAGGATTTCCACCATGTTCAAGCTCATTATTGCAATCCATGTATCCGTCCATCTGGATGAGGGTCCCCTGCTTTACCTTGCACTTTTCTCAGCATGATGTCTTTGTCCAAGGACCGAAAAGCATGTGAAATAAACTTTGCCTCTAAGGAACACTGTGGTTGTCGTTCCAATAAGACAGACGTGTTTGTTCTTTTGGCATCCCATGAGATGTTCTCCAACCTCACAATTCCAAGATGACAGTTCTTCTTCAGTCTTCTTTATTCATTGTTCAGCTTTCAGATGCACACAGAGCAATGGATCAAATAGCTTATGCTATATAGCATACAGTGTGACCCTAATGATTGCCTTCACAGTGTCACCAAAATATGCAGCATGTTCATTTCACTTATTTAATCTAAAAATAAAGCCTCAGATCATCCAAACTCTAAAATGCCAGTGGCAAGATGGTTACTGTCACATCAAGGATGCCATATTCTAATCAGTTAGAGTTATACTGAACAAAAATAGGACAGAAATTGAAAGAAATGACATATTTTTAAAAATATACCAGAGTTTAAAAAAAGAAGTCTTTAATTTCATAGTAAGCTTTGTTCTGATAGTCTATGACCTGATCTATCCATTTACTGGTTACTTGACCAAGTATTACTTTTATACCTTGGAGTTTCAAGCAACATGATAGATACTTGTTGGGTTTTTTGTTTTGTTTTTTACATGTATGGTTGGTGTTTTATTTGATACTTGTTGTTGTTAAGTGACATAGAGTCATAGACGACTCATAGTGACCCTATGAACAAAAGTCTTGAACACAGAGTTTCTGGAGGAAAGTTTTTTTTTCCTTTTCTTTTCTTTCTGGTTTTTTTTTTTTTTTTTAAGTGGATGCCACTCCTGCTTCTAGGGATTTATTAATGAACAATACATAGTATTTACCCTCCAGGATCTCACAATCAAGTGGAGGGTAAGACTCTCTGCATTTCCATCCTCATTTAACTAAAGCACTTTTATCTAAACATTTAGCAAGCCTGAATGAAGAACTGTCTAAACAGCCAGTTTTCACTTATACAGTCTCTTTGGGTTTTTGTAACTATTTCAGATCTTAATTGATCACTACATTTGAGGTTTGCCCAGTCAGTTGCCAAACTGTCTCATCTGTAAAATATTTTCAACAGCGTGCCTGTTAAACAAAATGCTTGCTAGTGTTGGTGCTATCAAGTCAACCATCACTCGTAGCCACTCTATAAGCAACGTCTCTGAATCTTATCCTAGGCCATCCTCATAATCTGATCTCTGCCGTGCTCAAGCCTACTGCTACAGTCACTGTGTTAATCCAATTTGTCCAAAAATACTCCTCTCTTTCTCTGATCACCTACCACTCCTAGCAGATTATCCTTTTCCAGAAAAGAACGTCTCCTGACAACATGTCCAAAGTATGAGGCAAAGTTTCACCACCCTTGCCTCTAAGGAGCACCTTGGTTATGGTTCCTCCAATATAGGTCGGTTTGGTTTTTTGTTTGTTTGTTTGTTTAGACACAATAGAAGCTTGAAAAATTAGTTATTTCTTAAAACAATCTACACCCCACCTCACTTATCGATATGGGCTAAGCTTCAAAGGTCCTAATACATCATATAAAATCAGCATTATATGAGGAGGAAGCAGAGGAGAGGAAGGAGGACTTAGAGGCAGGCCAGAGCCCTGTGTTCCTTGACATTGGTGTTCTCTGATGATGTCCTATACTGAGGTCTTTCCATAGGGGCTGGTGTTAGAGCAGACTTGGGCCAGTCAACTAGAGACAGATTTAGCTGAACACAGCAGAAACCCAGGTTAATGCACAAAACAGATAAAGACCTTTTTTGTTTGTTATTGCTACTGTCATTCTATGTAAGAAACCAGATAACAAAGTAGTGGATAAGTGAGGGAAGGTATCGAAATTTTATTTACCTGATATGTATGTGTAAGAGCTCTAGTGGTCTATTGGTAAGAAGCTTTCATGCAATACCAAAGACACACAGTTCAAATCCACCATCTCTCTATTTGGGAGAAGATTGGCCAATCTTCTCCCGTGTGATTTACTGCCTCTGAAAACCCACTGGAAGAGCAGCTGTGGGTTGGTTCCTATTCGAGGGTAAAAAAACGAACATATGCATATGTTACATTTCTGACAAACAGACAAGAACATAATTACAATAAGGGACTCCAATAAGAAAAGAGTTTTGAGGAATGTTTGAGATTTTTTTTTTCCTTTGACAAAACGAAAACAAGAATATAAAAAGGTCTCAACTCATTTTTGGCGTTTATTGGGTGAAGAAGCAATCCTTTGACCTAAAAGATACTTTTCTAAGGGAAACTGGAGCAAGGCATTATGCTGACTCAGGGTTCTGCAAAATGAGCTGCTCAATTAACCACAGAAAAGCCTACCTATGGGCCTCTTTTATGAAATATACTTATATATGTGTATGTGTGTGTGTGTATATATATATATATTTACATATATCTTTGTTCCTTTGGTTACTTTTATGTGGGAAATCTTTTGACTTGGAGTAAAAAAATATAGGAGCTAAAAGAATATATTTGGAGGAAATGGGGTGACTTATTTCAACAATGAAGAGTGATTGCATGTATTTATATTTCAAGTAAGGGGTTTTGTAAATGTATTTATTTCATGCAGACTTTCAAATCATAAAACTTCTTGTGCGGCATATTAAGCTTGATGAAATTTAGATACTGGAAATAAGTATTATTTTATGGATAAACCACCCCCCTCTGTGTATTCTTAGATTTCAGAAGTTTACCTGACTTTGATAGCAAACTTCAGATGGCCTCTGGCCTATATATTTCAGGGTCCATGGAGAGACAATCGTCTAACCCCTCAGTTTGATCAAACACATCATAAAACATCAAACAGAGATGTTGGCCAACACATTTAAGCGGGAACTCAGGACAAAAGTTAAAGTGTCTATTTCTGTGTTTAATTGTTATTGACTTTAAATATGTATTTGAGGACAAATAAGAATTATTGCACAAATTAGACTGTCAGCATCAGCTCACTAGCCATATCATAATAATTTTTACATCATTTGTGTCAAATCTCAACTAAATGGAAAGATCTAGAGAAAAGAGACATTCTCTTTTTATTATATCTTTTGTCTCTCAGCTTACAGATTTTTCTCTGCTATGGTACAATTGTTATCAGTACACACAAGAAAATAATGGTGTTTGGAAAGATATACATATTTGGAGAATATGAACAACTGATGTTATATAGATTATTTCTAAATTATGTACTTAGGGGTTTTAAAAAGACATATCTATTCCCTAAACACAGGAGAAAATTCCATAAATGTTCTCCATAAAAAACAAAAAGAAGATAAAAAGCTCTGTTTGTGTGTATATGTGTGTATGAGAATGATCTCATTTATTGTGGTTTTTACTGGACGACTGAGTAGAAAAAAACACAATATACATGAAAGTGGAAAAAGAGCCTAAGTTGCTTGAGCATAATAGATAAAACATGAAGTGTGCTTCGGGGGAAAACTAAAGTCACACTGGAAATGCCTTAAATGTCTACATGTGTAATGGTTCAGCAAGGTCCAGGGCACTAATGACGGGCCATTGCTGAACGCTGCAATGCTGCAAAGCAAAACCATTCCTTTACATCGCTCCTATCCAAGTCCATTAAGAAATAATGGTTATAAGATGAAAGTCTTGTTAGCATTTCAATGAGAATGTTTGGCACACCAGGATGAAAAGTCAACAATCTGCTTTTAACGAGAGACACTGGAAAAACGTTGGTAACATACCATTGAAAATATTAATTTGCCTTAATGGCAGGATGCAACATAGCTTTTTATGGTTTTTGATCCATGTCATAAATTTGGCCATGACAAAGGGGTACTCCAGCTTTAACTCACTGGCAAAAACATTACCTGTTGTTCAGTCCTAAAAGGTTTGGCCCATAGTACGCTTTGTAATGTTCCAGAGAGAGGATCAAATTTTGTGTGGTGTGTGTGTGTGTGTGTGTGAGTGTGTGCAATTGTGCATGAACATGGACTCAATGTGCATTCACACAATGTGAGTGGTTTCTCTTAAGCCTGTAAAAACAACAACAAAAAATTCATTTAAATATTATAAAATCTGGCATCACTGCCGTAATTAAAAAATGTGTAAAATTGAATCAATGAAAAAAATAACAGCTTTGCAGTCCACCAAGACTTGATCACCGCATGCCTATCACACATTATTTATTTCAACTGAGTATTCTTAGAGAAGGTACAAATCATACCCTCTGTTTTGTTCCCTCCCACCCCATTAACTTTTCTGTTTATAACAATGAGAAAGAATGGCCAGGGAGAAAGAGGATTTCTTATCAACTCACAGCAATAAATTTTGTCTTCTAAATTTACATTTAGGGCAGTGTTGTCCTTGTTCAAGATGCACAAATAGTGTCCTCTCATTGTAAATTATATATACATGTCGGAGCCAACCCATAGCTGACCCTCCAGTGGATTTTCAGAGGCAGTTAAGCACATGGGAGGAGATTGTCCATCCTCCCACGGAGGCAGCTGGTGTCCTCGAATTGAGTGTTAGACTATAGCATTTTATTTTCTATGGTCCCTTTTCATCTCTGATGATAAATTAACTTTTTATACTTTTCTTCTCAAGGTATTGAAAAGAAAAGGGGGTTTTACAAAAGGTAAATAATATATTTAGACTATTTTGCTCTTGCCATGGAATAATTAATTCTTTCCATGATGGGAGTACATAATTTTAATCATAGTACTTTAAAGTATATTACTGATGTTTTTGGGCTCTTCAACAATAGCAAGAAAAACCCTCATAATTTTACCATTTATTAATTAATACCTATTACTTCTGTTTTTAAATTGCAATATGGATAGAACATCATAGAACAATGATTGAGAAGAAGATTTGTAAATATTATACACACAGAAAAAATATAAAATTGCTTACTACCAAAACATCTTATGTGTTTTTTATTGATAGGAACCCATGTAGAGTTAATTATACTTTTAACATTCCTCTTTATACCAAAAATTCTTAAGCTTTCAAAAAGATAAACAATTTCTTAGTAGAGACTGGAGGTTAGGTAGAAATTAGAATTTCTAGAATTACAGATGCTGATTCAGAAGGTCTGTGTTGGAGTTCAGAAATCTGCATTTTAAGTATTATTTTTTCTCTTTACTTCTTAATATTGATGATTTGGCTCCTTTCTGGAATTTTAATGAATCACTGCTTGATATCTTTTAAAAATTAAATTTTGCACCAAGACAGTTAGACTTATTCCTGTCCCAGGTGGCTTCCTTCTTACAGGTGAAACACCATGTATTCCAACACTACACTTCCTTCCAAGAGAGTGAAACTTCTTCAGTGTAAAAGTTATTGTATGGCTTGAATGGGAACCTGAGGTGAATGTTATAAGGAGAATTTATTCATCAAAGGAAAATTAATTATCTTACACTCCAGTCAGTCATTGCACTAAATATCATTTTATTGTATGAATTTTATATGTTTTATAATAATACATAATTTATAAAATTTGTAATTTTATAAAATATGTACTTTTATATAACTTTATAAAGGCAAAAATATTATTTTTAGGGTTCAAATATATTTATTTGACTTATGCATACATAAACGTTGTTACATATCTCATTGTCTCCTTCACTTTCTATTAAGCATTGTTGTTGTTGTTGTGCATCAACTAGTCAGAAACAACCAACAGTTGACCCCCCCTGGTGGTTATTTGGAGGCAGTTAATTGCAAGGGAGAAGATTGCCTATCTTTCTCCTACAGAGTAGCTAGTGGATTCAAACTGCATGCTTTGGGGATTACAGTGCAGCTTTCTTACCGCTAGGCCACCATTAGGCCTTTTTAATCAGTTATATGACAATGAATAATCTAATTTACAGTATCTGACTTCCCTATAATTCTCCATGTTGTTCTTTCTCTAAATTGTGCCTTTCTAAGAGAAATTGCTTTGGGGAAATTTGCTGTCAGGGACCTCTCCAGAGTACTGAAGAACAGTGCTGTCTGTCAGTCTAGGGACTAATGTGTGCTTGATCCAACCCATGATCTTTGCAATTACTTGTTATGCATCAGGGAGTTGGACAATAACTAAGGCTGATGGACAAAGAATTTGATGCCTTTGAGGAGTTGTGGTTCTGGAGAAGATTATTGGCTATACGATGAACTGCTAAGAGAACAAACAGGTTTGGCCTAGAGAGAGTGAACTCAGGCTGCTTCTTAGAGGCAAGGATTTTGAAGCTCTACCTGAATGACATTGGGCTTGTTGCCAAGAGAGACCAGTCCTTGGAGAGGGACATTCTATGTGGAAGGATGAGGGACAGCTCAAGAGAAAAAGACCCTGGATAAGATGGATTGACTCAGTGACTGGGGCAATGGAGGTAGGGGTGACAGAGACAATGAAATTGGCTCAAGATAGAGCAAGGTTCAGAACTGTTGTACATAAGGTTGCTGAGTCTCAAACGACTGTACAGTACATAACAACAACAACATTCTTTGAAGGCTGAACTTCTGGGTTGCCTATATCACTACATCGTCCAAACAGAAGGAGCCTGTATTGAACATCCTCTCAGACATTCCTTTATAGACATGTACATATATATTTCTTTTTTTCCTTTTTTGAAATTAAATTTTATTAATTTTAATGAACATTTACATATATATTTCAAAGATGTATTTGTTGTTGTGTGCTTTCGAGTGGGAACCAACCCATAGCTGACCCTCCAGCGGGCTTTCAGAGGTAGTAAATCACAGAGGAAGAGATTGTTCTTCCTTCTCCTGTGGAGTATCTGGTGGATTCAAACCACTTGCTTTGGAGATTGCATTGCAATTTTTTATCACTAGGCCACCAGATTAACACTACCAATTTATAAATATAAATATATAAAAATGTTTTAAAATATGTATTTAGGCTTATTTTAAATAAATTACAAACAAATAAACTTTACAAAAGGAGACACTAAAAAGATTTCTTCAGTTATAATTTATTTGGTATTCCTGGGCATATGATTTGAATTAATCAGCTGCTCTCCTTTGATGGAGAAAGACCGACAGTCTCCTCCTATTCTATTAACAGTGAAAACCTGTTGGAAGGTCAGCTCTTAGCACTTTATAATAACAACTTTATACTGGAAGGATTTCTGGTGGCATTGTCCACCAGGGGGTGTGGCTAAGTCAAGGAAGTACCCCATTGGGACTCAACTCAGCTAGCAAGCAGCTATTCCAAATTAAAAGATGGGTAGCTTCCTAACAAGCAAGTCCCAGCCTCCCCAGGACCTACTGGAGGGTCTGCTGTGAGTTCTGAGTTAGAATTGGAAACAGTGAGTTGAGTTTAGATATGTTGAAAAATTGATTTATGGTAATGTTATTAGATATGCAATATAACTGAAGAAAGAATTGGTACGACTTATCCATTATTCCTCACCGAGTTTTCTAGAGTCATGCATTAAGAAAAGAAACAGAAGAAGGAGAAATATCTTTTTTCACATGCCTTTTACAGAAAGAGAAATAAATTATATCCCCACTTCATCTTCCAGTCTTACTAAAAAGTAACTTGATTAAACACAAAATCAGTTCAAAGGAACATTATGGTCAGAATCATGTTTGCTAATTTAATAGAATGGATTTGAAAGAAGTTTTATATCATTAACAACTTTTGGATTTTGTATTTGAGATCCAAATCTTTTAATAAGACATATTAATACATCAGTCTGTTGTGCTCATATTTATTTAATGGACTTTCATATCCTTGAATATAACGAAGTGTTGCTGCAATTTGGTTTATCTGGCTCATTTCTCTTTACATTTGAAGTTTCCTTGCTAGCAAACACCCAAAGCTGCTGTGCAGAGATCAGCAAATATCTTTAAAAACTTAAAAGAAATTTTCAGAGTACACATTATCCATTTCTTGTACAGCTCCCAAAGGCATCTCCATCCTGTCATTTCTTCATGCATTAAGCACGCTTAATGGTCAGAATTATAGTTTGAGAAGCATTTTCTAATAAAATATGATTTTACATTTATCTATATTAACTATATTGCCAAAGTCTTTTTCCGTATTTCATTGTGTTTCATTCATGTACAATTTTTTTTCTCCTTTACACTACCTACATAGAAAGTCAATGTGGAAATGAATTTCCAGTTGCTAATTAACATACTAAAAAAAAAAAGAAAAAGAAAATCCCACAACCTCAAACTCCTTGCCATTGAGTTGGAACCTACCCACAGCTACCCGCTAGTATGTTTTCAGAGGCTATAAATCATTCAGGAGGAATTTACTCATCTTTCTTCTACAGAGCAGCTAGTAGATTTGAATGAATCATATTCCTTTGGGTTGGCAATGCAACTCTTTACCCAGGAGGTCACCAAAGCCACCTCTACTTCTCGAATATATTGATAAAGCTGGTAGGAAAATGGGAGGTCATTTATTTTTGTTTATCAAGGTTTGACATATGTTCAAATTTTAGACAGTGCTCCATATTGTTCCTTTTAAAAAAAAAGCAAGTTTAACACATTCATTTCAGAAAGAAAACCTTTATCTCATAGGAATATTATGCCATAAATGAATTTATATGAATAGAAATAAAACTGTTCTGTGTGGAAGAAGGTGTCCCTGAGTTCGGCAAGTGGGTTAAATACTGATTAAGTGGTTGGCCATGAACCAAAAGGTTGCTGTTTAAACTTACTCAGAGTGTCTTCAAAGAAAAGGCCTGGTGATCTGAATCCAAAAGATTACAACTATGATAACTCCAGAGAGCACAGATGTGCTCTGAAACGCATGAGGTCATAAGGAGTCATCATCAAATCACCTCCGTGACACAAGTTTGGCTTGGTTTGTGGAGAAGCCAGAGACATAGCTCAGCGTGTTTGACTTGTGCTGAACTCATCTCACACAAGTTTGTCTTCCAACACCTTTGAGGAAACGTTCAGGTGCCAAGAGGCCCAGTTTGATATCACAGCTTCTAACATGTAGAGTTAAAAAAGGAAATGTTAACACCATTTTTTTCCTTTTCTTTCGTTTAATTTCTATTAAATTTTATTAATTTTAATGAATATTTACAGAGATTTTGGATTTCCATTCATTCATTGTTGCACTATTTTCTCTACCTCCCCCCCAGTTCGTTCCTCTTCTTTTTTTGAACACCATTTTTGTGCTGACTTGCTTGTATTAAAATAAATTAAATCTCATGAATTGGAAAACTCATGAAACTAGAAGGATAACGTTGCCTTTGAGTTTTATGATGATTCGAGTTACGTCTAGGTGCTCAATCTATTTTTCTACCATTGTTTTGTGGCTCTTACCCCTGAGTGATTAAAAGCAGTCTAGATTTAACTGTGTTGTAGATCATACAGTTAACGGTTGACATAAGGCTTTAACAGGAAATAACTGCAGTACTATTCTCTTACTTTTTCAGTATCCGGTAAAGTCAGTATTATTCATCCTTTTTTAAGGTGAGGAAACTGAAGTCCAAAAAGGAAGAAAAATGCTTTGTGATGAAATTGTGTGTTACCGCAATCTTGAACATAAAATATATCCCTCTGTAATAGTATATGCACACTCTTTCATGGTACTTGTTTAAAAGACAGCATTTTTTCCCCCAAATCTCTGTCTTCTGAAGTAGTTTAATGTTGGCATTTGCAGGAAAAAAATGGATGTCAAAAATCACAAAGAAAATATTTTATTGGCTAATTAAACAAACACAATAGTTATTTTCAAAGGGAAATAGCAGATAAGAACTGTTTACATAAGAGCAATTCAGCATTACTTGGCTGCACTCATGTTTGTTGATAAAGCCAAAATGAACTTTCACTTAGATATACTTTGAAGCCCAGATTCTGGCCTGCTTCCAAGGGCAGAGTGAAGGAGAAATCTGCCAGCAGCTAGTCCTAATTGTATTCACAATGAGGTTTTTTTCCTTCTTTCTTGGACCACAGGCATATTAACAAATGAGCTAGGTAAGCACAGATTTGCTTGTGCTTAACTCAGTAATTGTGGAGCTCTCTTGACCTAGTGAGTAAGAAGTGCTGCCAACACATATGTAGGTGGTTCAAATTCACCAGGTTCCTAGATGGACAATCTCTTTCTTTGGAATTAACCACCTCAAAATCTTCTAGAGGGTCAGCTTTGAATCAGTTCTGACACAACAGCACATCACAACTCAGTTATCTATAGTGAAAAAGAGGTGTCAAAACCCATGTGAAACTATTTCCCACAGGTAAGTAAGCAAGTAAGTACAAATAAACCTGTGTTCCTCTTGCTTGGAGGATACTCCATCCCTGCCAGAAATTGTACATTTGAGAAGAGGCTTTCATTCTGTAAGAAGGTGCTATGTGGTTGGGGGAGAGGCAGATAAATGGGAGCCACAGAATTTTTGATATAGTAAAACATAAAATTTCTCACTATAGATTAGTAAATAAGCGCAATTAAACTCATGCTTTTCTTGCTTATTAAATCATCCAACACTGCCTAGCACAATGGACAATCTTGACGCTACCTTTTAATATGTATATATATATTTTTTTCCTATTTGACAGGCAATTAGGAACCCTAATGGGGTAGTGAGTTACATCTTTGGCTGCTAAGCAGAAAGTCAGCTGTGTGAATCTATGAGCCACTCTGTGGAGGAAAGACGGGGCAATCTGCACACATTGAATTCTATAGCCTTGGAAACCCAATGGAGGGAGAAAAGACTGAAAGGCAATGGATTGGTTTTGGGGTTTGTTACCTGTCTTAATCGTTTAATGCCATTCAAGTATAAAACAGGTGCATTGTTTGAACCAAAGTTTATTCTCTTATAGTTTATCATGTGTGTTCAGATTTAGGCTGCTCACTCTATGGGAAGGCCCGAGCTCTCTCTGTTGATTATGGAGGCAAGTCCATTTCTTTCAGCAATCTAGAGTTTTGCCATTGCTTGCAGAACTGTGTGTTGACTTTCTCCAGTACAAGGAGCTTACTGCACAGAGGACCAGGTCACAAAAAGCATGCTCCTCTTCTGGTACTTTTTCTTATGTCCTTACTAACGGGCTGACTTTATTCCCCTTTTATCTTCCGCGGGATAAAAGGATTATAGACCACACCATAAGGGAATCTGCTTTACATTGGAATAGGATTGTAAAGACTCTATTCCACCCTTAATCTTCCTACAACTAAATGGTCGATCTGATCATGGGGAATCATTACGTATCTTTCCCATTAGATAATTATATACACATATTTTTAGGGACAAAACTCAATTCAGGACTGTATCTGATAGGTGGGCAAAAGGACTAAGAGCTTTGATAGCACTGTTTGAAGGAGTTATATTTAATCTGTTATTAGGATGTATTTTCTTAATATTGACTTGATACCAATTGCTATGCACTTAATCAGGCTTTAGAGATTTTCTGTCATTCTGATTATTCCCACTCCTATCACTACTAATCCTGCAGTAGTTGGTTTTGATAGGTGTTATTTTAAGTATGCCTTAGAGATGTGTAAAATCTGCCCAAATCCCCTTATTACCCATTAGTTGCTGACAGAGCCTGAGTCAAGAGAAAATCTGATCTAATATTCAAGAGACAGTCTCATCATATTCGTAGTGTTGAAATGTATATTGTGAGTCTCCAGGAAAGGAATTAGAAATTAGCATGTACCAAACATATTTAAGCTCAGGAATTCTAGGGATCAGCAGGCACTTGCTTTATATTTTACCATGTGGGTAATATGAAAAAGATAGTAAGAAGCCCTGGTGGCACAGTGGGTAAGTGCTTGACTGCTAACTAAAAGATGAGCAGTTCAAATCCATTAGCCACTCTGGAGGATATGGAAGATGTGGCAGTTGGCTTCCTTAAAGATTTACAACTCTGAAAACCCTAAGGAGCAGGATGCATTACATCTCAACACTCCTCACCACTGCACCAATAGAGAACATACAGATGGAGAAACGATTGAAGTTGTCACTGATTCATCTTGCATGGATCAACACTACCCTTGGTACCAAAAGTCAGGAAGTCAAGAGACATATTACACTGAATGAGTTTGCTGTCTGAGATCTCTCCAAAATACTGATGAGCAATGATGTCAGTCTGAACACTAAAGTGGACTTGATTCTGACCATTGTCCTTTTAATTATTTGCTACACATCTAAGTGTTGGACAATGAATAAGGATTAGAGACGAAAAATTGACGCCTTTGATTTGTGGTGTTGGAGAAAGTACTGACTATCCCCATGGACTACTAAATAAACAAACAAAAAAACAGATGTTGTTGTTATATGCCATCGAGTCACTTGCGACTCAAAGCGACCCTATGTACAACAGCCCTAAACTGTCTGTGTTAATCACACTGTCTCCGATACACCCATCCCAATTACCCCAGTCACTGAATCAATCCCCTTCAAAGAGGGCCTTCCCCTCCTGCACTGTACCTCCACCCTACCAAGAACGATGTCCTTACAACATGTTCAAAGTATGTCAGACTAAGCCTCAGAATCCTTGCCTCCAAGGAGGTGCCCAGTTTAACCTTCTCCAGGATGAACCTGTTTGTTTTCTTAGCAGTCTACGGTACTTTCAATATTCTTTTCCAGCACCACAGCTCAAAGGCATCAATTCTCCTTCTATCCGCCCTAGTCATTGTCCAATTCTCTGATGCATAAAAAGTGATTGCAAACCATCTTTGCCTCCAAGGAGCACTCTAGCTACACTTTTCCCATGATGTATCTGTTTGTTGTACATGAAAATCCTATGTACAGGATCCAGATCTCACATCATACACAAAAATCAACTCAAGGTGGATCAGAGACCTGAGAGTAAAGACCAAAATTATAAAGTTCATAAAAGACAAACTGGGATCAAGCTTAGAAGTGCTAGTCAAAGGTACAAAGAGACTGCCAAATACAACCAGAAATGCACACTCTGAAGAGGATAAAATTGATGCATGGGACCTTCTAAGATTAAATCCATGTGTACTTCAAAAACTTTCCCAATAGAGTGTAAAGAAAACCTACAGACTGGGAACAAATATTTGGTAACACCATCTCAGACAAGAGTCTTATAACAAAAGTTTACAGAATACACCTGGGCCTCCACAAGAAAAAGACTAATAACCCAATTACAAAATTGGTATAAGATATGGAAAGAATTTTCATAGAGGAAGATATTCAAATAACAGAGAATTTGTTTCCTTGATGTTGACCTGTAATTAAAATTAATAGGAGCTTACTCAAGGCGGTGGCGGGGGGCATTGTATATCAATGAAGGAATTTTTCAAAAAGAAGAGTGAACAGGGAGGGGGGGCAGGAAGAAAAATGCAACAATGAATGAGTGGAAATTCAAAATCTCTGTAAATGTCCATGAAAATTAATGAAAAAAGAAAAAGAAAAGCAATGTATATGAACTTTGTAAGTAAATCAGTATAAAAGTTTTCTAAAAGAAAAAGTAATCTTTTGTAAGTGCTTCACATCTTTTTTCCTCTGAGCAAAGTTGTGCCATCTGTATAATACAGATTTTTAATACTTATTCCACATTCATCATCACATAGTAAAAATTCTTAAATTATATGCTCTGCATTCCGCCAATAGATGTAGCCCTGGACTCGTCTATATTAAGAAATTCAGAAGATAGCTACTTGGACAAATGACTGAAAGGTATCTATATTTCTACTCCAAACAAGTGAGCCAACAGAATCTAGACATTGTCAACAATCAATACTACTTGTTAGTAAAATCTTGTTAAAGATTACTCAAACATGCCTAGAAAAGAACATTAATAGAGAATTGCCAGAAGTTGAAACTGAATTAAAAGAAAATAATTAAGTTTATAATTGCTGATATTAAATGAACCTTACCGAAACCAGAGAATACACACACATATACTTACACACACATAGACACACTCTTACACACAAATATTTAGTCATATTTTAAAACAGCTGTGTTGAATGGACTACTAAGAAAATGAACAGGTTTATTTTCTGGGGAGGGTGAAACCAGGCTGCTCCTTGGAGGCAAGGATTCTGAAGCTTTCTCTGACATACTTTGTACACATTATTGCAAGGAGGGCCCAATCCTTGGAGAGGGATGTCATGCTTGGGAGGGTGGAGGGACAGAGCAAGAGAGAAAGACCCTCGATGAGATGGATTGATTCAGTGATTGGGGTAATGGGGGTAGTTATGTCAGAGATGGTGAGATTGGTATAGGATAGGGCAGAGTTTAGGGCTGTTGTATGTAGGGTCGCTATGAGTCACAGGCAACTCGACGGCACATAACAACAACAACAACAACATCTGACTAAATGACTGGAGAAGAGTCATATTTTTTCCTAACCCTCCAAAAAGTGATACAACAGAGTGTATAAATTACTGGAAAAAATGTCATTAGTATAGCATGAAAATAAAATTTCATTGAGGATTATTAAACAGGGATTGGACTACTACATTGACAAAGAACTGCCATAAATTCAAGCTGAATTCAGAAGAGATCATAGAATGAGGAATACCATTGTTGGTTCTAGATGGATCCTGGCTGAAGGCAAGAGGTAAAACCAAGATGTTTACTTGTGTTTCATTGACTATTGAATGATATTTGACTCTGTCTGTGATAATAAATTATGGACAACATTGAGAATAATGAAAATGTCTTTACTTTTAATTGTGTTCATGTGAAAACTGTTCTTAGAACAAAAAAGTAGAATTTAGAACACAACAAGGGATACTGCACATTTTAAAATCAAGAAAGATATATTTCAAGGTTGTAGCCTTTCTCCTATATGCTAAGAATTGATAATTTTTGTTTGTTTTTTTGTATGAAACCACAGTACTTCTTTTAAAATTTCTTTTTATTTTATATTGGTTTGCCTACACAATTAGTATACATTGTGCTCCACTCATATGCATTGTGGTTCTCACATTTCTCCATTCACATTGTGTTTCATACAATTATTCTCATACATTTGGGCTCTTTTTTAATTTTTTGGCTACATTATGTTTTGAAAAATTAATCACCATTGATCTATGTCTACTATTAACTCATCTTTTCAGGTCCCCAATGATTCTTTCTTAGTGCCTTCACTACCTTCCTCCATCCACAAAATTATGACTCAGTTAATCATCCCTCCATCTACTGTCAGACTCTCTCCCCTATTCACTGCCCCCTTTGGACTTTTATACACATCTTACTAGTTATTATTCTTTCTTTGAAATAATGGTCTTATTCATTATTTGTCCTAATGAGATTGAGTTAGTTCAATTTAGCATAATGCTCTTCAGTCTCTCCCATGTTGTATAGGTATTGGGTTTTGTTGTTTGTTTGTTCGTTTGTTTTTAAATCATTGCTCCTGAGCCTACATAGTATTCCTCAATCCGCTTGTTTGTTAATGGATATTTGGACTGTTTTAATTTTCTAGCCATTGTGGATAACTCTACTATGAACATCAGTGTACAAGTTTCTGTTTGTGTTTTGGTTCTATATTTCTTCGTATATTTCTGGCAATGGAATAGCTGGATCATATGAAATATCTATATTCAGCTTTTAGAGGAAATGCCAAACTGTCTTACAGAGTGGTTGTATAATTAAACAAGCCCATCAGCGGTGTATGAGAATTCCGATATCTCCACATTCTCTCCAATATTTATTGCTTGCGATCATGTTAGACTTCACCACTGCTACTGGTGAGATGGCATCTCATTGTGGTTTTGATTTGCATTTCTCTTATTGCAAGTGATTTTGAGCATTTCTTCATGTGTCTGTTGACCATCCAGATGTCTTCCTCTGTAATAAGTCTTTCCCTGTCTTTTGCCCATTTTGTAATTGGGCTATCAGTCTTTTTCTTGTGGAGATCTTGTAGTATTTGTCAACTTTCATATTGAGACCCTTGTCTGAGACATCATTGCCAAATGTTTTTCCCTCTCCGTAGGGTTTCTTTTCACCCTATTTGAAAAATGTTTTTTTGATGCACACAGGGGCTTAATGTTTAGAAGATCCCATTCATTGGTATTATCCTTTCTGGGTTGTATATTTCTGGTAGTATTTGCCAGCTATTTATAGCATAGACTAGACCTTCTAAATCTGGTTTTTTATGGCTCTTGTGATCTTTAAGGTTTTGGGCTTTACCCCCCAGGTCTCAGATGCACCTTAAGTTGATTTTTGTGTATAGTGTGAGATGTGGATCCTGCTTCAGCTTTCTGCAGCACCATTTGTTGAAGAGGTTGTAGTTTCCCCATTTGACAGGTTTTGTTGAATATCAGTATGTAGATGCATTAATTTCTGGGTTCTTGATTCTGTTCAATCGGTCTTTGTGTCTGTCATTGTACCAGCATCGTGCTCTTATGGTTATTACCTTTGTGTAGTAGGTTTTGCAATCAAGAAGTTCTGTGCCTCCCACTTTATTTTTGGTTTTCCAGAAGTGCTCTGCTTATTTAAGGTCTCTTTATTCTCCAAAGAAACTTTCCAATTTCCTTTTCTATATCTTTGAAAAATAAATTTGGTGTGTGTACTGGAATTGCATTAAACATGTAGATTACTTTTGGTAGGATTGTCATTGTCATTACAGTGAATCTTCCTATACATAAACACGGAACATTTTTCCATTGAAGAAACTTGGGTCTCTTATTGTTTTTTTGCAGTAGTACTTTGTAGGGTTTTATATTTGTTTGGGTGGTTTTTGGTTTTGTTATTTTTTTAGTACAGGTTTTTTGTGTTTCTGTTTTTGTTCTGTACCATTGAGTTGGAACCAACTCATAGCTGACCCTCCAGTGGATTTTCAGAGGCAGTAATCATATGAGAGAAGATTGTTTATCCTTCCCCTATGGAGAAGCTGGTGGATTTAGCAGCATGCCTCATTCTGTTGTTGCTATATGCTGTCAAGCCACCTGCGACTCATAGTGTGACCCTGTGTACAACAGCTCTAAACTCTGCTCTATGGAACCCACCTCATTGTCTCTGACATACTTACCCCCAGTACTCGATTCACTAAGTCTATATCTCATACAGGGTCTTCCTTTCTTGTTCTGTTCCTCTACTCTTCCAATCATAAGGTCCCTCTTCAAGGACTGATCTCTCCTTGCAATATGTCCCAAGTATGCCAGATGAAGCTTCAAAATCTTTGCCTCCAAGGAACAGTCATGTTTCACCATCTCCAGGACAAACCTGTTTGTTCTCCTAGCAGTCCATGATATATTCAATATTCTTACCCAGCAACACAGTTCAAGAGCATCAAATGAATGTTTTATTAGGATTGGAGGAAGACTCATCAACAACCTACATTGTTCAGATGATACAATCTTGCTTGCTGAAATTAAGGAAAACCTGAAGTGCTTGCTGCTGAAGGTAAAGGGTTGTAGTTTTCCGTATAAATTGAACTTCAACATCAAGAAGACAATGATTTTCACCACTGGGCCAGTTGGAAACAAAATGATGGATGGTGAAGAGATTGATATTGTTAACAGTTACAACTTGCTTGGCTCCACAATCAACACTCTCGGCACCAGCAGTCAGAAAATAAAAAGATGAAAAACAATTTATTCAAATGTTGTAAATAAATTTGTATAAAAGTAATGTAAAATAAGATATATATTAATGATTGTATGAAATGTAATATAAATTAGAAGTTGTACGAAACACAATATATATGAGTGAAACATACTGTAAAATTATTATTATATGAAAATCAATAAAAGTATAAAGAAAGGATGAATTGCATTAGGTAAATCTGCTCTTAGGGACCTCTCCAGAGTATTGAGAATCAACACTCTAAGTCTAGAGACTAAGGTGCATCCGATTGAGGCCATGATCTTTACAATTATTTGCTATTCATCAGAGAGCTTCACAATGACTAAGGATGATGGAATAACAATTGATGCCTTTGAGTTGTGTTATTGGAGAAGAGTCTTGAACATACCAGGGATTGCCGAGAAAACAAGTCTGTCTTGGAGAGGTTGAAATCAAGTTTCTTCTTGGAGGCTAGGATTTTCAAGCTCCATTTCACATACCTTGGGCATGTGGCCAGGAGGGACCTATCCTTGGATAAAGAACATCATAATTGCAAGGGTGGAGGACCAGAATAGGAAAGGAAGACACTGGACAAGATTAATTGATACAGTAATTAGGGAAATGGAAATAGGTGTGTCAGATTCAGTGTGACTGGCTCAGGACAGTGCAGACTTCAGAGCTCTTGTACATAGGGTCACTATGAGTTGCAGGTGACTCAACGCCACATAACAACAATGACAACAATCATCCTTAGTCATTGTCCAGCTCTCTGATGCATAGCAAGTAATTGCGAAGACCATGGCCTTTATCAGGCACACATAATCTTTAGATTGACATCATTGTTCTTCAGTATGCTGGAGAGATCCCTGACAGATGATTTTCCCAATGAACCAAGAATGATGATTGTGGAGCCAAACATTCTCCACTGTCTATTATGATGCTACAAACTGGCTCAGTGGTAAGAATCTTTATTTTCTTGATGTTAACTTTAATCCATAGCTCCCTCTATCGTTAGGTTTATTCTCAAGTATCTTGATTTGTGGTTGGCTATTGTAAATGGTATTGCTTTCTCAATTTCTTTATCTGTGTTTTCTTTGTTACTGTAAAGGAATCCCACTAATTTTTGTATATTTAACTTTTACCCTGGCACTTCACTATGGTCACTTTGTTGTTGTTGTTGTTAAGTCCTTGAAGTTTTCTGTGTACACTATCATATTACCTGCATATAGTGACAGTTTTGTCATCTCTTTGCCAATCTGGATGCCCCTTATTTCCTTCTCTTGTTGTATTATACTAGCAAATAATGATAATACAATATTGAATAGAAGTGGTGAAGGTGAGTATCCTTGTTTGGTCCCTGTTTACAAGGTGAGTGCTTTTATTCTTTCTCTGTTGACAATGATATTGGCTCTTTGTTTTGTAAATCATCTTTCCCTATGTTGAGGAAATATCCCTCTGGTCTTATTTTGTTGAGAGTTTTAAACAGAAAGCAGTGTTGGATTTTGTTGAAGTCCTTTTCTGCATCAATTGATAGGATCATGTGGTTCTTTATTTTTTGCTTTGTTAATAAATTACACTGATGGCTTTGTGTTTTGTTGTGGAGCTTGTCTTTTTGATTTTTTTATGTTGAAACATTCTTGCCTAACTCTTACAGATCCACTTGGTCATGATGATTTTTTTTTTTAATGTATTGTTGGATTCTATTGGCCAGGATTTTGGTAAGGAATTTTGCATCTACATTCATGAGAGATATTAGACTGCAGTTTTATCTTTTGGTTTTGTCTTTACCTAGTTTTGGTATTAGAGTTATGCATGCTTCGTAAAATTACTTGGGGGTGTTAGAATTAATAATTTTTCAGGTTCCTTTTTGTCTATTGGGGGTTGAAAATTAGAGAGTAGTGGAAGTTAATGTTGCATGTCAACTTTTCTAAGCTATGATGTCTAGTATGGCCATTGTAATGTAGTTTGACAGTTCTAATGTAGATTTACCATCATCCCCATGATGAGATTTAATAGCTGTGATCACGTTCTTTGAGACGTCCACTATGAGCAGTCAGTCGATTGAATAGGAATCTCCTTGGGGTTAGGACCTGCACTCACAGTATGTGGATATTCAGATAAGGTTCTCTAATTTTTTGCTTGCTCTGGATCCTGCACCCAACTCACATTCTCTGATTTTGTGTTCCTGAGATTTAACCAGTTATCTAAAGTATTGCCTGCTCATCTTGGGATTTTTTGTCCACTACAATCTGTGAGTCTGTTGTCTTACTGCCAATCTTGAACTTGTCAGCCCTTATCACAGTATGACCCACAAGATGGTATCATTATCAGTTTGACCTGGCATGTTCTAAGTCAGTGCGAACTATTTCCTTGAGATAATTTTCTCTCTCATGCTCTTCTTCATTTTGCTGACTTTCTTTATAATCATTTGCTGAATAGGTATGGAGAAAGAATACAATCCTGACACATTGCTTTCTTGATTAAATCATGCAGTATCCACTTGTTCTATTCAAATGGCTGTTTCTTGGTCTGTGCACAGGTTTTCCACAAGTACAGTTAAGAGTTCTGAAATTCTAAAAAATATTAAGAAACAAAGGAGTTTTGAAATTCTCATTCTTTTCAATGTTAGTCAAAATTTATTATGATCTTAACAGTCAAATGTCTTTCCATATTGCCTTCAGCCAAGATCCATACAGTGTCAGAAATTATATCCCTCCTTCCGTGGTCTCTTCTGAATCCTGCTGGAATTTCTGGCAGTTCTCTGTCATTGTTGTGTTCTAGCCATTGTTTAATAATCCTTAGCAAAATCTTAGGTTCATGTGATGATAATGATATTGTTCAATAATCTCTGTACCTGGTTGTATTACCTTTTATTGGAATGGAAACTGTGGAGTAAAGATTTTAAGAATTACTTTTCGTACCATTGTCTTAGACCTGACCACTTGGCCGCATGGGAAGCTGTAAATAAAATCAATCTTTGAAGCTCAATCCACTATCGTTAGCTCTCCTGGGAGCCTACATCATTGATAGCTGAGCTACCCATTTCTTCCTCGTAAGGTGTGCTCCCTATCCATAGCAGAGTGACTAGTCTTACTACTAAACTGAGCAGATTCTGTGGAAGATTTTAGGAAACACAACCCAGAAAAAAAAGCAGAAGCAAAGAAAACAGTGTGCACCATTTGGGGCCAGAGGTTCCTGTGCCAGACGTATCTTGCTGTTAACTGTACAGCGGCTTGGATTATTCTTGCCATTCCAAACCAAAAGTCCTAATCTCTGGCTTGAATCAGGCACGCCTTAGTCAAAAAATTGACATCATTCTTCAAGTATTTGGGAAGATCCCCGATAGCACACCTTCCCAATACTACAGGTCTCATCATCTCCTTCCGACTGCTGGTACAAAGAGTGTTGACTGTGAATCCAAACAAGTTGAAATCATTGATAGCATTTCAATCTTTTCTCCATCTTTCATGATGTTGCATATTGATCTGGTGGTAAAACTTTCTGTTTTCTTGATGTTGAAATGTAGTCCGTAGTGAAAGTTGCAGTCCTTGATCCTTTGCAGCAAGTACCTCCGATCCTCCTTGCTTTCAGCAAGCAAGGTTGTGTCACCTCCCTAATATAGGTTGTTGATGAGTCTTTCTCAAATAGATCTGGAGAAAGATTCAGCCCCGATATCTTTTCCTGATTTTAAACCATGAAGTGTTTTCTTCCTCTCTTGGATCATAGCTTCTTATATAGGTATAGATTTTGTATAAACATACTTAAGTATTATGGAATTCCCATTTTTCTCAAGGTTAGCCATAGTTTTTATAATCCCACAGTCAAATTTCTTTGCATTGTCAACAAAACACAAGTAAACACTCTTCCAGTGCTCTCTGCTTACATCCAAGGTCCATCTGACATCAGCAATGATATTCCTGGTGCTATAGCCTCTTCTAAACCTAGCTTGAACTTCTGGCAGTCTTCTGTCTATATACTATTGTAGCCATTTTCAGAAGACCTTTAGCAATATTTTGTTTGCATCTGATATTAATGATATTGTTCAATAATTTCCATATTCTGTTGAATCAACTTTCTTGGGAATAGGAAAAAAAAAAAATATGGGTTTCTTCTAGTTAGTTGGCCAGGTAGCTGTCTTCCACTTTCCCTGACATAGACTGCTGTGCACTTCCAGAGCTACATCTGTTATTTGGAACATCTTAAGTGATATCCTATCAATTCCTGGGACTTTATTTTTTTGTCAATATCTTCAATGTAGCTTGCTTTATCATCATTGGCTCTTTATCATATTAATTCCTGAAACTTTTTAATGTCGACCTTTTCTTTTTCATACAGTGACACATTATATTCTTTCCATCTGTTTTTCAATGCTTCCTGGACCTTTCAAGACTTTCCCCATAGCATCTCTCAGTATTGTAACTTGAGGCTTGCATTTGCTTGTCATTCTTTCACTCTGAGAAATTGTAAGTGAGCTCTTCCTTTTTCAGTCTGCAACTCTAGCTCTTAGCAAGTTCCATTCTAGTATTTTGCTTTGTCTTCTCAAACTTCCCTTTCAAATCCTTTGTTTATCTCCTTTACTTTGGCATCTTTTCCCTTTGTTTTGGCTTCGTAACACTCTAGTGTAATTGTCATAATCTTGTCTGACATTATTCAGGGTCTTTTCTTCCTTCTCTATCTTTGTAACAACCTGTGTTATCCACACAGTAATATACCTTTATTTGACCATTCACAATTTTGCTTAAAGTTATGTGTTTCAAAGGTCAAGGGACTTGTTGAAAGTGCAGACTCTAGGATTCTATCCCAGACACATTGAACTAAAATAAACAGTCTAACAAGACTCCACCTGGATACTTGTCATGTTTGTAAAACTTGAGAATTGACATATAATTTCATCTATAATATAGCCTTTTGAAATTAGGCCCTCAATTGATTTGTAGTTTACTTTTAAACTAGAGAATGAAACAAACAATGTGTTTTCTGTGGAATGGAAACATTTCCCCTTAAATGTGTCGTGTGTAGGAAGTCATTCAACTTAAGAGCTTTTTCAAGATGGTTCATTTTTGGTGATTAATTCTTTTCATCTGACACCTACTTTCATTTCCTAAAGAACATGCTATCTTCGCACATATGCTTTCTTTCTTTGGCACTACATTGGATTTTTCATTCTATGTTAAAAAAACATGCAGAGGAAGGCAATAGATGAAAGAATGTGGGGATCTGGTGATTGGTGACTGGTGACTAAGCATCTTAGGAAGTAGAATATTGCGTTTCCAACACACTTTGTAATATAGACTACTATGGGCACACTGAATCTTCTTATGTAAATTGTCTTGAATTGGTGTGCATGATTAGTCTGTCTTTCTTCAAGGCTATATTTATTTCTTTCCCTTTTATTTTCATTAATCTTACCTGACCCTGCAACTGGGGACAGGTCAGACAGAAGTGGTAGACAAATTCTCCTTAGAGGATCTGTTGTTGCTTGCTGTCAAATCAGACCAGCTGACTCACAAGCCTATCCTCCAACGGGGTGTTCAATGTCTGTAAATCACGTGGGAGGTGATTTCCCATCTGTTTTTTATGCGAAGTCTGATAGTTTCAAATAGCCTGTTTCTGGCTTGGTAGCTCAACTCCTTATCTACTGAGCCACTAGTGTTGCCTTTAGAAGATGGAGGGATACTTAACAAAAGATCGAAGACCACACACACTCATTGCTTTCCAGTTAAAACTGATTCATAGCTGAGCCTCCAGTGGATTTTCAGAGGCTCTCAGTCACCTGGGAGGAGACCACCCATCTTTCTCCCTTAGAGTAGCTGAGAGATTAAAATTACAGAGTTCAGTCCTTGAGTTAGCAGCACAAGTCCATTGAACTACATCACCTGAGATCCCTAAAGTATACTTTCTTTCTCTCTCTCTCTCTCTATTGCTGTCTCTGTCATTCTCTCTCTCAAACATTGTACCAAGTTGGAACTGACTCAGCTGACCCTCCAGCAGGTTTTCAAAGTCTGTACATTGCACAGGTGGAAATTACCTATCTATCTCCCACAGAGAAGTTGCTACATTCAAGCTCTTTGCCTTTGGATTGGCAATACAACTCCTTACCCACCAGAGCTCTCTAAAGAATTCTTACTGACCTCAAAGAGTGCATTCCTCCTAACACATTCCTAGGGTAGCTATGAGTTGACCTTAGAGTACCTAATAAATAAATACATACATACATACATACATACATACATAACCTAAGACACTTACTACACATACATTTAGATTAGGAAGGCGGAGACTCTATAGTCTAACCACTGGTGTTTCACACACTTGAATAGGTTACAAATAAATGACAATTTATCCATTTCTTAAACATCTCACAAGCAACTAACACATCTTATAGCTAGCATTTATTGCATATTAGTGCTCTGCACACTTTATATTTTAAACAGAAAACTATAAGCATATTGAAGCGCAGAGACTTTGTTATTTATTTAATAAAAAATTTAGGATAGCTTTACATTTATAAAGTATAAAATAGTAGATAAAGTCCTAACATATTCTTTACCTAGTTTCTCCTATTATTGAGATCTTACATAAATACGTTACAGTTAATGGGTCATTATTGACATTGGCAGAATGTACTTTGGGGAGCTAAGTGGTGTCGTCCTGAGGGAGTTGCACTGTTCACCGAGAGGTGGCACCTTTCTGGGGTTCCCCACTGGTGGCTCTGGCGGAAATATGGGTAACCGCCTATGTCTTCAGAAGCACACAGCACTGGGTGCTGGAGGTGTCAGCTATGAGTCGGTTCAGACTGGAGGACAGAGTTAAGTAATGTTGATTTGAAAAGCCTATGCAATAAGATTTACTTTGTTTTTGTTTCATACCCTTTTTTTGTTATGAATAGATATTTTTAAAGTTGTCTCCAAGATGACATAGATGTATGTGAAAATGTCTGGATTCAAACCCAGTTTAACACTAGAGGCCCAGACTTTTAGGTATATTTTTATATTACTTTTTGAGAGAAAGATGCGCTGATGAAATCAGTGGCTTGTGAAGACCACCACCATTAAAAAGGAGTAAAGGAGTCTTTTTTTTAAAAAAAAAATTAAACGTTATTATTATGTGTGTGTGTGTACCGTCAAATCAGATCTGACTAGTATGGGAGGACACTGCCCTTCCTTCTCCAGCAGAGCATCTGGTGGATTTGAACCAAGTACCTCTTGGATTGTAGTGCAACTTCTAGCCGTTAGGCCACCAGAGCTCCCCTAAAGGACTCTTTTTAATGTTATGGAAAGCACAAGTGTAGGGTTAAACAGGCCAAGCCTAACTCCATCATTTATAAATTTAGATCTTAGTTTCCTTCTTGTTAAGTGGACATAACATGAATATTCAAGGGCTAGCAAGTGGATTTATATAAAAGAATCAATATACACTTAGCATCTTTTATGTCTAATGCTAAACTGCTTACACAATTTTTCCCCACTTTCTTTATCTTATGAACTTATTATCCCCATTTTTTTTATTTTTTTTGTTATCTGTCTTTGAGTCTATTCTGATTTATGGTGACCTTATGTGAGAGAGCTCTGGTGACATAGTTCCTAGGGAATTGCACTGTTAACCAAAAGACAACGCTTCTCTGGCTCTTTGAATACATCAGCTAGGTGCCCTGGGGGATAAAGATCGGCCATCTCCTTTTGTGTGGTTCATAGTTTATGAAAACTTGCTGGAGGGTCAGCTATGAGTCACTTTCAACTCGATAGCAATGAGAGAATGAGAATTTTATGTGAAACAGAATAAAACATAACTCTTTCTTATTTTAACATTCTGATTACCAACATGTTTGATTGCTTTATTTCAGCTATTTTTTTATTACCAATATGTTTGATTCACTTATTTCAGATAAATTCTTTATTGAACCTTTAGATTTAGAAAACGGATACCTTCCGAATCCAACCAATGATAACTTCTACAGATGTGCTTAAAGCAATATGATGTTGTGATCTATCAAATGCGGATGACACAACCCTGCTTGCTGAAACTGAGGAGGACCTGAAGCGCCTGCTGCAGAGTGTCAAGGACTGCAGCCTACAATATGGATTGAGGCTCAATGTCAAGAAGACAAAGATTCTCACCACTGGACGAATTGGCAGCATCAGGATGGATGGTGAAGAGATTGAGATTGTACACAGCTTTAGTTTGCTTGGCTCTGTAGTGTCAACAGTCTTGGCACCAGCAGCCAGGAAATTAAAAGGCACATTGCCATGGAAAAGTCTGCTTTTGGGGACCTCTCCAAAGTACTGAAGAGCAATGGTGTCTCTCTGGAGACTAAGGTGCATCTGATACAGGCCATGGTCTTCACAATCACTTGTTATGCATCAGAGAGTTGGACAATGACCAAGGAGGATAGAAGGAGAATTGATGCCTTTGAGCTGTGGTGCTGGAGAAGAGTATTGAGAATACCATGGACTGCTAGGAAAACAAACAGATTAGTCCTGGAAAGGGTTATACCGGATGGCTCCTTGGAGGCAAGGATTCTGAGGCTCCGTCTAACATACTTTGGACATGTTGTGAGGAGAGACCAGTCCTTAGAGAGGGACATCATGCTTGGGAGGGTGGAGGGACAGCGCAGGAGAGGAAGGCCCTCTATGAGGTGGATTGATTCAGTGACTGGGATAATTGGGACGGGAGTGTCAGAGACAGTGTGATTGGCACAGGACAGAACAGAGTCTAGGGCTGTTGTACATAGGGTCGCTATGAGTCGCAAGCGACTCGATGGCACATAACAACAACAACAACATATGACCCTTGCTCTTTTTACAATGGGATATTCAATCTTGATGCAAAGTAGAGGATATGAGAGGAACGTCTATTTATGTTTTATTTGACGATGCAAAGGTATTTGACTAAGTGGCTCATAATAAACTATTGCTAACTTTGAGAGAATGGGAATCTCAGCACATTTACTTGTGCTATGAAACTTATAATTAGCCTAAAAATTTCTTGTAAGAACAGAGCAAGGATACTATATTGTTTAAAATCAAGAAGTTTATCAGCGCTGTATCCTTTCTCCGTATGTGTTCCATCTGTGTGCTGAGCAAATCATTAAAAAAGCTAGGCTCTGTGAAGAAGAATGTGGCAACATGTTTGGGGGCAGTTGCATCAACAACTTGTGGTTTGCAGATGACACAAGCTTGTTTGCTGAAAGTGAGCATTTGAAACACTTGCTGTAGAAGATCAAGGGTTCAATCTTCAATATGGTTTACATTTCAGTACCAAAGAGACAAAAATCCTCACCACAGGGCTAACAGGTCTCACGATGATAAATGAGTAAAAGATTGAAATTGTCAGTGATTTAATCTTGCTTGGATCCACAGTCAACACCCATGGCACCAGCTGACAAGAAATCAGGAGGTGTGTTATATTGAGAAATATTGTTGTCAATGACCTTTTCAAAATGCTTAGTAGCAATGATGTCAGTTTAAATACCAAGGTGTACCTGATCCAAATAATGATATTTTCAGTTATTTGCTGGTAATTTCATATGGTATTTCAATTATCATCTGAAAGTTGGACAATAATTAAGGATAACAGAAAAAAAGCAGTATTAAAATTGAGCTTGGGTATACACATATCTCCCCTGGTTTCTGTGGGGGAGGTCTATGCTGGTGTCAGAGTTTATATTTTGGAAATGGTATTGACCAGAGGAACACTTGGAATGTTCCCATGTATGGAGTGTGAACAGTAAGGAGACCTAAGAGTTACTCCATGTCCTTGACAATAGAACCTAAAAAAATTTGAACCCTAGTCACTAGAACACCCCATTCTAAACAAAGTACACAACTAAGCTCAACTGGGCAGAGACCCTTGAGAAAATACTATGATCTCATGTTGTTTTGGTAAAACTCCAGATAAAATTTGTTAAATAAATTGTAGAAAATGGTATAGCTTTCTTATCCAAAGCCACTCACCACCATTTTAGAGAAACAACTTAAAGATACCACAAGATTCCTCAGAAAAGTCCAATTCAAGGCCAACACAGTGATGCTTACATTGGGGGAACCTCATACCCCTCAGGCCAGGCTAGCCTTTATCCTCACAGAGACTTTGGTTGCAAAGACAAATGGAGGACGCTACTGATGGGCCTGGGCTCATTTAGGGTAGTAGGAGGGTGGAGGCCAGAGATAGGGGGTCTTTAATCTGCGAATGACTTGATGTTTCATACTTGTCCTCAACTCATGGTGACAACTGGGGAAATTGGAGACTAGAATCTCCTGTTAATCCCCAGGGCAGCAGCAGCAGGGGCTAAAGAGGTAGGCATTTGGGAAATGGGCATTTGATGGCTCCATGGCCCACTGCTGCTGGGCGTTGTGTTTGTAGACCTCTCCACTGATATTGGGGAAGAGCAGGGTGACAGTATTCTGCAATTCTTCTCCTCTCAAGAGGGACTCAGGGAAGGTCTGGTGAGTGTAGATTAGGGAAATGTACACAATCAGGTCTCTGAGGTGTCCAGTGTATGTCCCAGAGGCAGACACTACCTTAGAGACATCATGGAGACCAGGTAATTTGTCTAAGGATCAATCAAGGGGTTAATCTGGTACTTTCACTTGGGCCTTTTCTAAGCCAGCTGCTCAACAATGGCCTTTTATTTGAATTTTTGTAGAAGTCAGAGGAACCTCCATTCCTGCTCTTCCTGAGGTCATATGACTCCTCAGTTATTAGTTATAATCCCATGACTATCATGTGTCATTTTTATCCAATACATGGTGAAGAAAGGGACTGGGAACTTCTGTTAGTCTGCTAAGAAGCACCATGGTTTAAAGGGACAAGTAGACGCTTTAGAGGTAGATTTTGGGGAGGTAGTGCTTTGATGCCTCCTGAAGCACTCCTAATGGGCACCATCTTTATAGAACTATCCCCATGACAACAGTGAAGAGCAGGAAAACGGTATCACTCTTTGTCTTCTGAGAAAGGGTTCATGCTGAACAGGGGAGCTGATGTGAAGGGGGAAAGGGAGGACACTTTATCACCTTACTGGTGGTCTTGGGTTAAAGCTGCTTGCCTTCTTGTTCTGTTAGAAGATATTTTCCTGATGTTTGCTCCCCTCTGGACTACAAAGTGTCTTCCGAGGTGGGTCCAGTGGGGATGGCTGGTTGAACCCAGAGGCTCCATCCTCCTTTGCTTCCTTCACTGGCAGTTGTATTTCCTTTTTGTCACTGGCACTGGGTTCAGGGTCAGGTCTGGAGTAAAACTCAGTGTTAAGGTTACCTATAGGAAAGGGAGCAAACCTAGAGAGAACAAACTTATGAGTTACAAAAAGAAGGGATTTGGGGGTGTTACTTTCAGGTTTACTGGGGGAGAGGGTGGTGGGAAATAGCCTAGATAAAATTCTCTGGATACCCTAGGCATTTTTTTCTACCCAGAGGTCAGATGGCACAACCTGGGGACTGAGAAGCTCACCCTGAGGGCCAAGATGGCTTGCCCCGAGCAGGGGGCTGAAGATGGCCGGCCCAGGGAACACTTCTTAATAGGCTTTGCTTTGTACCTTGTAATCTCATGGAACACAATGCCATGACCCCTAAAGCTCAGGAGCTGTGTCCTGATTAGCCATTGGATATTCCAACAGGAAACCCTTTATTCCAGGGATGTAGCTTTTCAATGCTGGCGGATCTGGTATGATTCCCCACTTTTGTTTGCCTGTTCACCAGTGCCAAAAGGAATAGCTTAAGGGATTCCCTACCTAGGAGACACAGAGAGGAAGAAAACTGGTAATTCAGAGAAAACAAGCATTTAAAGTTAAGATCTACAGACTTCTCCAAAACAACTGGGTCAGTATTGTGGCCATGATGGTGGTTGTGTCACTGCATTGGACCTGGACCTTGACCTGGCTCTAATTGTTCTTATTCATTCTTGTGAAACTGGCCTCCAGCGGCCAATAGAATCAGAGTGTTTCTTTGATTTCCACTTGCCCTGCGGGAAGCTGTGAGCCCTTTCAGTTTATGGACACGTGCATTTGCTCTCCTTATTCATTTGTTCAGATCCCTGAACCTGTGGAAATCTTTCATCAACCCCGAGATACCATGTTTTCACACCTGGCTTAGACTGGGATCACCACTAATTCAGGCTTTCAGAACTCCTTTTAACAAATTATGAAGACACAAGGCTTGCTTTGACCTCAAAGTGGATGTCATAACATGGATCCTGCTCCAAACACTGCCTTTGGGTTGTGAAAGAGGAGGGAACTGGCATCAGACCCTTCTTCATGGTAAGACCAGATTTAGCCTCATAAAGAGCAGAGAGAATATTGTGCAGCCTAGTGGTGAAGGATTTTCCACTCTGATTCTTGAAATTTGGGCAGTCATTTGGCGTTATCAACCCTCTCAAGTGAAACTTACAGATAAAATTAGTTTTTCATTTAGCCATTAATACACATTTTGGTGGTGAACATTAATACTGATATGCACAGTGATATCACATACATCTCACTTCTTCCCCTCCATCTTACATCTTTCCATCTTCTGGGCTTTACATTTTGAAAAATGCTGCTCTTTTGATCATATATGATTTATTATGTTAACTCTCACCACTGTTCAGCTGAAAGTCATTTAGTAGGGTCATATTCCATACTTAAAGGGTGACTAAAGGGTCATAGACTCAGTGGTACCAACAGTCTCTATTGGACCCACAAGGCTGGCTTTCAATGAGTTTTGTTGACATTCCCCACTCTTTGTCCAGGACCTTCTACTTGAATCCTTCTACTTGAATTTTTAAAGCCACCGGGGATAGCCAAGCACATTCTAGTTCTTCTGTTCCCAGGGTCATAGAAGTGGAGATTGAGAAAGTCACTTATGTGCTACTAACGCAAAGGAAACACCTCTCTGGTAGTTCAAATCCACAAACAGCTCCTCTGGCAAATAATGAGGATTTTTCTCCCCTATAATTTATTTACAGCCTCCAAAAGTGCACTCAAGGTTTACCTGTGAGTTGGTCCCATCTCAGCTGCAGTGAGTTTGTGGGATTGTTTGATAATAGATAATGAGGGAGGTCTGCTTGTGTTTCTGCAGACAGTTGTGCTAGTATCTTCAACGTGGAAAGATGGGCAATGTCATCTCATGAGATTTCTTTAGTTGATCATTGTGTGCCTCTGAGTCACGTGTAACTTTTAGTCGATGCTGCAGAGGGTTTTCAGAGGCTGTCAATCTCACAAGAGTAGACTGTATGTACATCAGTCTCCCATGGAGCAGCTGGTGAATTCAAACAGACTAACCATGTGTTGACAGCACAGCTCCTTACCACTAGGCTATCATAGCTCCCTTTTGAAAATGTGTTCAATGATGAGTACAAGCTTGGAAGCAGGAGTGGCATCCGCTTCTGAAATAGTTTTTCTCTGGAAAAACCTATGAACTTAGAGAAATAAAGAAAGTTATACAAGTGTTTAGGTCTTTCATTTGTAGGGTCACTATGAGTTGCCTACCACTCAATGGCATTTAACAACAACAACCAGATAATAGATATTTTCTTTAAACATTTGCACAGATTTGCGATGTGAGACATTCTGTTACTAACATCAGTTTCCTACAATCCAGAACATCTTAATGAATGTAAACAATTTCCCCTTTTGCCTATGTTATTAAGTTAGTTGAAAATAAAGAGATGAATCACAATTTCACCCTACAACTGAACAACCAGTAATTGGCAATCAAAATCTGAATTAAACTTCTTTCAGTTACTTCACCTGGGCCACTGAGGTTGAAGCATTTTAGCCTACAGGTTTCATGCTGGAAATTGTTGCCCACATTTTAACTTAGATTCTGAGGAACTTTCTCAGTGGTTGTTCTGACAAAAGCTCTATCATGACATTAGCAAGATGAGTTGAAGTGAAAGTATTAAATAGTGTACAAGAAATTTCTTGCTGGTTAAAGTATATCTAACTTAATCTAAACTTCACTAATAGCTAAATGCTTTCTTTTTGTGATTGTTGGATCAGATAGGCTTTTTATTGAAACTATTTATCCTAATCAGCAGTTGGAGAAGAAGAATGTTAAATAAACGATCTTATTTTGATTCTTTGTCTGGATGTATACCAGGCTGTTGACAAAAGCCAGAGAATGTTTAATGATTTGGTGGGGGAACTTGAAACTGAAGTGGGAACTATTCTCAAGGAAACTCATTTACTTTTTTTTTCTTTCTTTCCTTCTTTTTTTTTTTCCATTGCAGCAAAAGGAAAATGATGACAGGCCACCTCTTGATACCCAGTTTGAATTAGAAAATCCATCATGCTCCTTGTCGAGAGTTCAATTCTCTCACATTGGGTTGAATAAACATTCTCAATGAAAGCCAGAAAGACACAGATAAAATTCAGATGTCTTTAAAAAAACAAAACAAAAAACTTTACACAGGGGATCAGAGAAGAATGACTCTCCAAAATCTCACACATGGGCTTATGCAAGGTTCCTTGTGGTGTGCCAAGAAATAAGGCGTGTGGCCATAGCACTACATTATGACCAAAACTCTATGGGCACAAACTTAAGAAAGTTATCTCTCAGGAATGCCATGATAGATAAGCAGTTATGATATTAACTAAGAAAACATTTGGGATGCACATCCATTACACGAGTTACTGGAGTTGTTCAATTTTAAATCCTTATTAATCTTTTTATATCTTGGGTAATACTAATTCCCCAATGTATGCTATTTAAAGCTCAGGGAAAATATATCCTTGAGGACCTACTGCCAGCAAAGAAGCTGTTTTCAACATCTGGGAATAAGAATCACCACCAAATATAGATCATTGGGTCAACTTGCTTTGGGAAATGGTGGAATTGTAAAACGTGAGTTTCAACATTTGCATGAGCATTGTGGCTTCGCAGTATCTAATTTAGGGTCTATTCCTGCATCTGTATGCTGACTGAGGAAGTGCAGATGTGATTGGTGCAGCACTTTCTGATTTGTTTCTGCTTTCTCTCATGAATCAAAACCCAGCAAATAAGTAATTATTATTTCCTATAGAAACAGCTCCATTCATCAGTGTATAGAATTTAAAATTTCTCTTTAAAGCAATTAAAACAAAGACAAAATTTCTCTGAACTGGGGTATGGAACTTCATTTATATAAAGATGCTGTTCCAAACTTACTATTCACTTATGATTTAGTAATGACACTTCAACTGTCTGATTTTCTCCTCCATTTTATCAGCAGCCATTTAGCCAAATTCTAATCTAGATTTTGCTCAGCTGTGACTGAATGTGAAAAATGTGGCATCAGATTTGAAGATTCATCACGTAATATGGATGACACAGACTTGCCTGCTGAAAGTGAGAACAGCCTTCAATATGGATTGTACCTCAACATTCAAGAAGACAAAAATCTTCACCATTGCAACAATAGGCAACATCAAGATAGATGAAGAAAACAAGAACATTGTCAATAATTTCATCTTACTTGGATTCACAGACAACACTCTTGGTACCAATAGTCAGGAGATCAGTAGACATATTGCATTGGGCTGTTAGGGATACCTCTAAATTACTGAAGAACAATGTTGTTAATTTGAAGACTAAGGTGTGCCTGATTCAGGCCCTGGTCTTTTCAAGCGCTTGCTATGATCTGAAAGCTGAACAATAAAGATGACAGAAAAGAAATCAATGCCTTTGAGTTGTACTGGAGTAGAGCACTGAATTACTCATGGATTGCTGAAGGGTCAAAGAGATTTGTCTTGGAAAATATGTAGAGAGTGCCCTTTGGAGGCAAGGATGATAAAGCTTCATTCATCTCATATATTTTGGGCATGTTGTTAGGAGGAGCTATTCCTTGAAAAGAGATCTCATGCTTGGAAATGTAGAGGATCAGTGAAAGATAACAAAATGGATTGGCACAGTGACTGCACCGATGGGTTTACCTGTGTTCAAGATGATGAGGATGGCACAGGATAGGACAGGGTTCAGATCTGTTGTTTGTAAGGTCATTATGAGTCTCAGCAAAAGCTGACTGTAGGGGAATGAAAGTAGGAAGAAACTACAGAAGGCAATCTATCTGGAGGAATCTCTGAGCTCCCATTGTTTGAATCCTCTGTCTCTGTAGAATTCCAGAGGAATTAGAAAAATGTTATTAAACTTTTACCTCCATTCTTTTAAATATCAAATAAGAAAAACAGGCTAATCTGAATGTAATCTAAAATGACCAAAAATGACTTTGTTTTATTTTCAAGAGATAAAATACTAATTTATAGAATCAAGACATCAGATTCATGGATTTTTATAATCACCAACTAATTTTATTGCTGCAGACAGAGGTAATAACATGCATTTCACCATTAATATTCTTTAAATAGACTTATTCTCATGCTTTAAAAAAATTTTGGCACCTCATTCACTAGCTATTATATCCAAAACCCTTAGCTTGCATTAAAGGCTCTGTATGACCCAAGACAGTCTCCCTTGCCTAATATTTCACCATTCCCCACATGAATAATCTACCCGGCCTATGATTTCCTTCTTCATCCTGTCTCTGGTATTTTTCTTCTCCTTTATATTCCCACAGCTAACACTCTAGTTCATTCTAATATAACCTCACATCTGGATTATTACAACAGTCTATTTAGGTAGTCTTGTCAAAGCCATTTTCAACTTTACTGTAGTCTGCTACCAGATAATTCTTCCTACAACATGACTTACCACATCTCCTTTTCAAAATCCATCATTGACTCCTAATTCTCAAGGAAAGAATAATAATTCTAAGATTTTCCATCTCTGACTCCGCAGTCCCTTGCCAACTTCTTTTCTATTTCAAAATAAACTTTCTATTTAGTAGCTTTTTTTTCCTCTTTTCTTCACTATCCCCTACAATATAGTATACATTTAAAGATTTTCCAAGGAATGCACGGGCTTAGGCAGATTTTAAGAATAGGGGATAATTCAAACTCCTAAGCTTCCATATTTATTCTTTCTTACAAGTTATCAATCAGAGAAGATGCTTGTAGTCAAGAATTCAAGTTTATTTTCTGATTCGCAATCTCTCTCTCTCTCTCGATATATACGTGTGTGTGTATATATATATATCCCTCCCTCACTCCCTCCATCTTTCCCTTTCTCCTTCCTTCCCTCCCTCCCTCCATCCCTCCTCTCTAACAAACTTCCAGAGCATCCATAATCACTTAATGGTATCTATTTATAAACTTTGTCAAATTTTACTTTGTATCTTGTCCTTTGAGAACAATATTAACAAAAGAGAACACAGACTTTGGAATAGGAGTCTGAATTTTGAGTTCCAGATTCACCACTTACAACCCTCAAGACTAGTAAGCTATCTCATCTCTCTGAGCCCCATGTCCTCATCTGTAAACATAGTCTATTTATATATAGTGAAAGTGATATGATCAATGTTTCCCAATAAAGTGTAGTCTTGTAGAAACAAGAAATATTGCCCTATATTCTGTAACACACAGTGACTAAAACTAGACATAGTAGAGGTACACACACTACACATACACTGAGTACACTGAGTTTTCTAGTCTTGTTTTTCAACTGAGGTCAGTGAACCCAGAGAATGCATAGTTTCCACAGGGTATATAGACTTGGATAATTTTTAAGTATAGGATATAATTCCATATCTGCTCTTTCCAAAGAGTTATCTACCAGAGAGGATGCCTGAAGTTAAGGAATTCAATAGTTCACATTCTGTTGTGGAATTGAAAGACTGAATCTTAAAAATATCCTAAATGAATAGCACTACATATTTTTTACACATATAATGGCACACACTTTTTTACACATTATCTGAAAATTCTTTTCCAATTAAAAAGATTCAAATACAAGGTAAACTAGCTATCTACTTACACATCTAAAATATTTTTTGAGGATTTTAATTCACTTTTTTAAATATTGATTTTCTTGCAAAGTTTGAATACATTGCCTTTCATACAATCATTCTCATGCATTACGTTCTGTAAAATCAATCATTATTGGACCTTGCCCACCATCACCCTGTCTTTTCACCTAGATCTTTCCCATTTCTTCAGCCCCAAGCCCCAAACTGTGCAGCCCTGTGGTGTCACCCTTACCCACCCTCACTCCTCTGATGCTCCTCCTTTCCATCTTGAACTCCTATACATGTTTTACTAGTTATCTTTCTATTTTGGTCCTATACAGCATTTGTCCTTATGAGACTGAGTTAGCTCATTCAGCATAATGTTCTCCCAAGTTACATTAATAGTAAAAAGATTAACAAGTAATTTTTGGCATGTAACTCTGAAAGTGTTCAATTTGATAATACCACCAAAACAAGACTGCATTTCATTGGTATTATGTGGGATGATAGTGTTTGGTGTGTCAGAATTAGTGAGACTGGCTCAGGACAGGGAAGGGTTCAGAGCTGCTGTGCATAGGGTACATATATCACAGGTGACTCAATGGCACATAACAACAATAACACACTATAACAGGTTTGGAAGCAGGAGTGACCTCCAGAAATTGTATGAACTTTGATAAATGTTGATAGTTGTAGAGGGTCTTCAGTTCTTTTGTTCATGGGATCGCTATGAATCATGCTGGACTCAAAGGCAATCAACAACAACAACAACATGTGTGACTTCTTCAAAGTGTATCTCCATGAAAATGAAAGCTGAACAGGTAATAGATGTTGAAAACTATCATATTATAGCAGTAAGTAATGCTTAGTCACACAAATAAGAATTAACTTCATAAAAAGAAAACACCACCAATTGCATTAAGAATTTCTCTCTTAGATAATATTCTTTTTAATTATTAAATTTGTTAAATAAAATCTGTGATATATATTACTTTAATACATTTTAGGGTAATAGCTACAGTTGTGATAATGTTGGGAAAACATGTTCTTTAACACATTGAACCTTATAACACCAGAAAATGGAGAAAACATTTTGCTTTCAATTTGCAGTGTCTGTTATGGAAGGGAGTCATGTAACATTTATGGTAGTTACATGTGAGTGTATCAGAACCAATTCATAGTTGACTCTCCATGAGTTTTAAGAGGCTATAAATTGCACAGGGGTGGATTACCTATCTCTTTTTTTATGAAGCAGCTCCTGGATTCAAACTGCATATTTTTAGGTTGGCAGAACAGCTCCTCATAAATTAAGCCTCCAAACCTCCCTGATACAACTGAGTAGTCAATAAATTAATTCGACCAAAAACAGCTTACATAATGATTACATAGTGTATGCTATAACTAGGTTTCAAAATGGCTACTACAAATGATTTTATATAGATTATTAATGATATGTAACTGTGGCATTTACATTATATTGTTGTTGAGTACCATCCAGTCAGAACCGACTTATAGTTGACTCTCCAGTGGGTTTTCTTTTTTTTTTTTTCCCAGTGGGTTTTCTGATGCAGTTAATTGCGCTAAAGGAGATTGCCTATCCTTTTCCAGTAGAGAAGCTGGTGGATTCAAATCGTATGACTTCAGGATTGCAGTGCAGTTTCTTACCACTAGGCCACCAGAGTTCCCTTCTCATTATATTAAAGCACTGAAACTTTTATGTCTTTTTTTTTTTTTTGACACTGGAAATTATACTTTCTGAAAACTGCAATTGCACGTGCTAGCATATGTAAAATATTCAAATGTAAGTTTGAAAATGTATTGATGTATAGTTTTTCAACATTTTTCTAAACAGTATTGTATTAGGGCAAAAGAGTTTAAAGACTATAGTTAATTCAGTTCATTCATTTTCACAAACTCCTCCTTGTATGAAGTAAAAATTGGCAGAAATGAAAGGCAAAATAGACAAATTCACAATTATAGTTGAAAGTTTGAGATTTCCTTTTGAAGTAATGCATAAAACAGTCACACAGAAATAACGGGAAATAAAAATCCTTAACCAATACTAATGACCGACGTGATCTAATTGGCAGTTAATTCTAGAGCACCCTAAACAACAATTACAGAGCATATATAGTTTTTCACGTGCACACGATGCATGGACAAAGTTAGAATATGCCCTGAGTCATTTAAACAAATATATTTAAATAACCCAAGCACTTCTCAGGAATTTATGGACAGTGTCATACAATGAAGAAACCAAAAGGGTAATCAGCAAAGATTTTCCAAGAAATAAAAATGAGAATACAGTTGATCAAAATTTGTTGGAAGCACCTAAAGAAGTGATTATTCGAAAATTTATAACTACATGATTATATGATTTTTAGAAAAAAACGTAATGATGTAAATGACTAAGCACTTGCTCCCTGAAAAGCAGTCATCAATCTCTGGAATATCAGTTCAAATCTACTCCTCAGTCCACTGTGGGGGGAAAAAAATCTGTCCATATGTTCTTGTAAAACCTGCTCTGTAGGACAGTTCCATTTCTGTCTTATTAAGGGTTATTTTGAGTAAGAATATACTAGACAGCACACAATGATAGAACTCAATAACCTAAATGTCATCTATTGAAATAAATGTAAAAAGAGCCACATTTTCTGTTACTCAGTTATTTTTTATCAGTGTCTGACATTTCACATTCACAGCCATAGTCAAAGCAATCTACTATACAACTACTTCACATGTTAACCTAGGTGGTCTCTCAAGACCATCTTCTGACTCTCAGAGACCTCATGTCCATCAGGCTCATATGTGAAACAACCAGCTCTCCAGAAGGCCATAGATGATCCATTCTGCACCACCAGAATCTCTGTTCCAGTGAAGGAAATGACTGATGCAGATTTGGAGGAGTTCTTCCAAAAAAGTCTCACAAATTGCTAGAGGAGCCTTAAAGGAGCCTGATCCATGGGGAAATTGCTGCTACTGCTCCCTTCTACTCACGTGACCTGCAGACACCAAGTTCTGACACGAGAAGGGTACTGGAGCACAGTTCATTGAGCTTGTAGACGGTTTAGTTCCTGTTCTGATCATGCGTTAGTCTTCAGATTATGAACTATAGAGTCCAAGCCTTCCATGACCAACAGTGGAGAGCTCTGTTAGCCTAGTGGCAAGAAGCTGCACTGCCATCCCAGAGATGAGCAGTTTGAATCCATCAGATGCTCTGCTGGAAAAGGAGGGACAATCTCTTCCTCTACCACTCAGATCTGATTTGACAGTACACACACACACA
>NW_006399757.1:14834961-14871625 GCF_000299155.1 Elephantulus edwardii | reverse complement strand
GACAAACCTGTTTGTTCTCCTAGCAGTCCATGGTATATTCAACACTCTTCTCCAGCACCACAGCTCAAAGGCATCAATTCTCCTTCTATCAGCCCTATTCACTATCCAACTCTCTGAAGCATAGCACATAATTGAGAAGATTATAGCCCAGATCAGGCGCACCTTAATTTAAGTTACTCTTACTGAAGAGCAACTTAGAATAGACTTGTAAATCAATGAAGCAAATTAATGTATATTTAAATAAATGCATACATGTGTAGGGTCAATCTATATTTAACAAACATACTTGTCAAAAGAATAGGGGGGAAATTCCAATAAAAAGTGATGTTACAACTAGATAACAAATTAAAATTTTCCTCTTTAAAAAAGTTTCTCAAGTAGAGGGTCATTAAGAAGATGGACTGACACAATTTTAACAATTGCCTTGAGCATGGTGTATTGTTGAATATGATCTGCTATTCATTTGCTATAGGTTGAAGTTGATTTGATTGCACCTAACAACAATAACTCAAGCTTTATTTAACACTATGTTGTTGTTGTTGTTGTTGTGTACCATCAAGTTGAAACTGACCCATAGTTGACCCTCCAGTAGATTTTCAGAGGCAGTTAATCACACAAGAGGATATTGTCCATCCTTCTTCCATGGAACAGCTTGTGAATTTGAAGCATGTGACTTGAGGATTTCAAGCAGCTTCTTGTCATTAAGCCACACTATCGACGCACTGATTTGTAACGCTATAGACACACACACACACACACACACACACACACACACACATTTATTTCAAATGGATCATAGACTTAAAACTTGAAAAATTTAGTTTTTATGCCCTTAGTAAAGGCAATGATTTATAAATATCTCAAACATATAAGTAGCTCACTCAGCATTTCTCAAGCTGAAGGAACAGAAAACCAAATTCAATCCTTGAGTTGCAATACTTAATGATGCTTTTGGCAAGATCTAGAGTGATCCAGAAAACATCAAAAGAAGATGAAGGGAATACACAGAGTAAGAGAGTAAGTGTATCAAAAATAATTGGCCAACACTGAAATATTTCAGGAAGTACCATATTATCAGGAGACAAATATAATGAAGGAAGATGTTAGAGTTACACTGAAAACATTGACAAAAAACGAGATGGGATACCAATAGTAGACTGACTAAAAGATATCAGTATTTCTTCCTATTCCTAAGAAAAGTGACACAACAGAATGTAGAAATTTTCAAACAGTATCATTACTAACACATGCAACACATTACTGCTGAGGATCATTCAAAAATGACTGGAACAGTACATAGTGCCAGACATTCAAGCTGATTTAGAAAAGGTCCTGGTACTGGATTTGTCATTGCTCATATCAGATGGGTCCTGGCTGAAGCAAAAAGTAGCAAAAGAATGTCTCTTTGTACTTTATTGGCTATGCAAAAGCATTTGACTGTAGATAATAACAGATTCTGGCTAACACTGAGAAGAATGGGAATTCCAGGACATTTGTTTTCATGAGAAAGCTATACCTAGACCACAATATGTTGTGTGAACAGAGCAACAGAACACTGTGCAGTTTAGGAAAGGTATGCCTCCGGGTTCTATCCCTACTTCAAACCCATTTAATCTATATTGTTGTTGTTGTGTACCGTCAAGTCAGAACTGATGGATAAAAGACCTTGCAGTGGGTTTTCAGAGACAGTTGATAGCATGGGAGGAGATTACTTTTCCTGCTGCAGAGCAGCTGGTGGCCTCAAAACCCATGCCTTTGGGATTGCATCATAGTTTCTTGCCACTGGGCCACCAGAGATCCCTATAAACTGAACAAATTATGCAAGAAGCTGGACTCCATGAAGAAAAAGATCAGATAAGAATTGGAAGAAGACTCATCAATAACATCCATTATGCGGATGACACAAACTTGCTTGCTCAAAGGGAGAAAGACTTGAAGCACTGGCTGCAGAAGACCAAAAACTGCTTCCTTCAATATAGACTGCATCTCAGTGTTAAGAAAACAAAGATCCTCACCACTGGACTGATAGGCAACATCATGATAGACAAAGAAAAGATCGATACTGTCAACAACTTCATTCTAGTTGGATCCACAATCATGTCAGGAGCATTACTACACTGAGAAAGTCTGTAGTTTGTCACTTCTCTAAATTATTAAGGAGTAATGTTGTTGTTGTTATGTGCCGTCAAGTCGTTTGCGACTCATAGCGACCCTATGCACAACAGCCCTAAACCCTGCTCTATCCTGCGCCAACTGCACTGCCTCTGACACACCTATCCCGATTACCCCAGTCACCGAATCAGTCCATCTCATAGAGGGTCTTCCCCTCCTGCGCTGTCCCTCCACCCTCCCAAGCATGATGTCCCTCTCCAAGGACCCGTCCCTCCTGGCAACATGTCCAAAGTATGTCAGACGAAGCCCCAGAATCCTTGCCGATGTCAGTTTGAGATCTATGGTGTGCCTGATTCAGACTATGGTCTTTTCAGTCACTTGCTATGCATCTGAGAGCTGATCAATTACTGAGGATGACAAAAGAATTGATGCCTTTGAACTGTGGTGTTGGAGAAGAGTACTGAAAGTCCTATGGACTATCAAAAGAACCAACAGATATATCTTGGAAAAGGTGCAGCAAGAACGCTAAATGGAGCCAAAGATATGAAAGCTCTGTCTCACATACTTTGGGCATGCTGCTAGGAGAGGTTATTCCTTGGAGAGGGACGTCATGCTTGGGAAGGTGGAGGGGAAGCAAAAGGAATGAAGACTCTCAACCAGGTGGGTTGACACAGTGGGCTTGAGTGTGTCAGAGATTGTGAGGATGGCACGGGATAGTGATGATCAGTTGTTCATAGAATAGCCCTGAGTTGTACTCATCTCAACTGTACCTTTTAACAAGAATACAAAGCCTGTTGAACACTTATGGATCATCAATTTTTAAATAGAAGAGTCAAAATTATCAAGCTATAATATTTTAAGACATGATATAAAGCTACAATAATCAAACTATATAATTTGTGTTAATGATATATAAACAGATGAATGAAATAGAGTTCTGATAAAATATACATGCATAAAATTGGTTTTTGATGAATATATCCTTTTTCCTTCTGGAGATAATAAAAGAAAATAAAAATACACAAACATTAGAAGTATATTGATCTTCACAGTACTAATTTACTCTTCAAAGTACTAATTTCCATAATATGTAAAACTCCTTCATTGCTGTAGTATTGGAATCAACTCCTAGCTAACCCTTCAGCAGGTTCTCAGAGGCTGTAAATCATAAAGGAGAGTGCTCATGTTTTTCTTACAGACCTGATAGTAGATTCAAACCATTAGAGAGGCATCAACTTAGTTTAGCTGCTGTAACTCCCTATGGGCTACGCCACCAGAGCTCCCAATAAGGTAATAGACATATTATCTCTTCAAGATTAGAAAATATTTGATAAAACTTAGTGTGTTCAACATCATTAACTATTCAAAAACTCAAAATTCATTGCCAAGAAGTTGGGATAATCACTGAGTTTCCCAGACTGTGTATTGTACAGAAAGTGATTGTCCATCTTTTTCTCAAGGAGCAAGAATCTGGTGGATTCAAACAAGGCATGGTCCTCTATGGCAATTCCCAGTGATGAAACCACCAGAGAGCAAATGAAATCTATAACCCTACCCCCCCCCAAAAAAAAATCACATTCTATTTTTCTAAGTCTAAAGTGATTGACAGGAATTTTACTTATGCCCACAAAGGGATTAACTGCTATAGGAATTTCTCTCCCAATCTAAACAGAAAACTGGTCAAAATATTTGCAACAATTGTTCCAGACACTTAACAACAGACAGGAGAAGATCAGGAGTCCTGTAAGAAGAGAAACAAACAAGGTCAGTCCTAAAAATGTTCCAGTGTATTTCCTGGAAGCAATTTCCAGGCCTCGGGGTAGGAAGGATGAGCCGAAATGGTGCCTGGTGTCCTCGAAGATTTGTAGATTTAAGAAAACAGACATCGGTCTAGGGCAGCCAAGGTGGCTGGAATATGTGACTCAGAATAACAGAAAAGGAGGTAGCTACATAGAAAAAGCAAACCATTTTTTCTGTAGATATGTACAAGTTAAGGCTTTTGTACATAGGGTCTCTATAAGTTGCAAGCGCCTTGATGGCACATAACAACAGTGTACAAATTGATTCTACAGCGATACAAAACCTAAAAGAATATATACCCACTAAGTAATTTTGAAGGAAAAGTAAAGTAAAAGTTAACATACTCCCAGGATTTAAGACATTGTATAAGTCAATCCATAGGAAACTGCTCTGCTATACGACTATACCTTTCTGGTGGTGTGAATCTACAAGTGGTTTCTACTGCCATGTGATTTATAGCCTCAAAAATGCAATAGAGTCAGCTGTTCATCACTTTTGACTTAAAGAGAGTAAATCACTCTGTTGCTGTTTGCTGTCATCAAGTGGACTTTAACTCATAGTGGCTTCATGAGCAACAGATCTAAACCTTGCCCTACAAGGACCAATCCTCAATATCTCTGATATATTGAGTCCATTGTTATAGTAGCTATGTTAATTCATGTTGCTGAAGATCTTCCCTTTCTCTGACCTTACACTTTATTCAGTATGGTATCTTTCACAGAGGAATGTACTTTTTTATGATTTTTTAAAAATTTATTATTAATTTCAATGAAAATGTACAGAGGCTTTGGATTTCTATTCATTCATTGTTGCAAGGAATGTACTTTTTTGACAACATGTCCAAAGCGTCTAAGATCAGCATCCTGATGAACATAGGAAGATTATAACCCTAATTCATATCTTTCCTGACTTTAAGCCATGCAATATTTTCTATTCTATTTCATCAACTGCTTCTTGGGGTGTGTGTGTGTGTGTGTGTGTCTGTGTGTAGATTTTTCATAAGCACAATTAAAAAGTGTTCTGGAATTCCCATTCTACTCAATAATTTATCATAGTAATTTGTTACCCATAATTTATCATTCATTACACAGTCAAATTCCTTTGTCTAGTCAATAAAGTATAAGTATCTTTCCTGTAGTCTCTACTTTTAGCCAAGATCTACTTGACATGAGCAATGATCTATTTTGTGTCATGTCTTATTCTGAATCTAATTTGCATTTCTAGTAATTCTCTATTGATGTATTATTCCAGACATTTTTAAATATGCTTCAGCAAGATTTTACTTCCATGTGATACTAATGATTTTGTTTTATAATTATCAGTCTGTTTATCTTTTTTTTTTAAATGGAAGCAGTTATTCAGGTAACTGTCTTTCAAATAATGGCACGGATTAATGAGCACATACACGGTTACTTACACCTGTTCATTGAAAAATCTTCATTAATATTCCATCAATTCCTGGTCCTTGATTTTTACTATGCAATGAGGCTTGAACTTTTCCTCTCATTACCTTTCATTTTTGAACTTATGCTACTTCCTGAAAGGATTCAGTGCCAATTAACACTTATTAGTGCAGGTACTAGCATTCTTCCCATTTTCTTTTGATGCTTCCTGCATCATTCAAGATTTTGCTCACAAAATCCTCCAGTACTTTAGCTGACACAACAGCACCTAACAATAACACCACTACTTATTTATGAATCATCTCAAGCATGAAGGTGATGCACTGAACACTAGTGACCAGACCAACAGAATTGTGGGATGACATAATGATGTTATTTATTAAGAAAGCAGAAGGTAGGACAGGGAAGAAAAAACAAAGACCAAAGTGGATATCAGAAGAGATTTTAAAGTAACTTGAGTATTAATTTTTTTCTTCAGCTCTATCAGCATGAGAAATACTGAGCATGTTCTTCGCTTTTAGTTTCCTAATTCTAGCTCTTTGCATATTTCATTATCATACTCTGTGTTGTCTTATTAAACTGCCATTTTAAATTTTCCTTTTCTCTCATATTTCAACATTTCGTTTCTTTGCTTTTACTTCTTTACACTCAATCATAAGTTTTAAAATCTCTTTCAAATATGAAGTCCTTCTCCAAGGATTGATCTCTCCTGACCACCTTCCCAAAGTATGTGAGAGGGAGCTTCAAAACCCTTGCCTCCCAATAAGAGAGATGCAAATCAAAACCACAATGAGGTACCATCTTACTCCAGAAACAATAGAAAAGTTTAACAGGATAGCAAGTAACAAATGTTTGAGAGGATGTGGTGAGATAGAAACTCTTATAATATGTTGGTGAGATTATAAAATGTTACAAACATTCTGGAAGTTAGTTTGGTGCTTCCTTAAAAAAGTGAGGTTTGATATCCCATATGACCTAGCTATTCCACTGCTTGGAATATATTCTGAGAAAATGAGAACTGAGGCACAAACAGAAATTGTACACCAATGTTCATAGTAATGTTATTCATCATTGCAAAACATGGAAACAGCTCAGATGTCCAGGCATAATCACATGGATAGAGAAATTATGGTACATTCATACAATGGAATACGATGCAGCACACAAGAGCAATGGTTTTGTAAATTATTACCTACCTTTGGGATGGACTGGAGAGTATTATGCTGAGTGAAGTAACTCAGTTCCACAAGGACCAATATTAAATACAACCATTATTATAAAATGAGTGTGAAGATCTGGGGTTGGGGGGGAGAGGTGGAAGTAGAGGGATTGTACAATTTGGTGGGTGGGGTGGGGGTGAAGGAAATGGAAAGAATCGGTTCTGAAAAAAATGTATTCAAATTTTATAAATAAACTAGTATTCAAAATAAAACCAAGAAAAAAAAAATACAGCCTTTCCTCCAAGGAGCAACTTAGTTTCACCCTCTCCAGGACAGACATGTTTGTTCTCTTGACAGTTCATGGTATGTTCAATACTTTTTTCCAGCATCACAACTTAAAGGCATCAATTCCTCTCCTACCTTCCTTAGTCATTGTCTCATTTTCTGATGTGTAGCAAGTAATTGCAAACACCCTGGCCTGGATCAGGCACATATTAGTCTCTAGACTGGTATCATTGGTTTTGGCACTATGGAGAGGTCTCTGACAGTGGATTTTCCTAATTCAATTTGTCTTTATATTTCCTGATTGCTGATGCCAAGAGTGTTAATTGTAAAACCAAGCAAGCTGATATTATAAACAATCTTTATCTCTTCTCCATCTGTCATGGTACTGCCAATTGGACCAGTGGTGATAATCTTTTCTTTTTTTTTTTTTTAATGTTGAGCTTCAATCCTAATTGAAGACTAAAGTCCTTACTCTGCACCAAATGCTTTTGGCCTTTCTCAGTTTCAGCAAGTGAAGTTATGACATATGCCTAATGCAAATTATTGATGACTCTTCCTCCAATCCCGATGTCACATATATAGCTAGGCTCCCAAATGATCTGTTCTGCATGTAAATTTAAAAGGTATGGAGGCAGGATGCATCTTTTATGCACACCTTTGCTTATTTTGTACTTAAAGTATTTTCTTGCTCTATTCTTAGGACTGTTTCCTGCTTCAAGTATAGGTTTTGCAAGGCATTACTAAAAAAAAAAAAAATTAAAACAGACTAGGCAGGTAAAATATATATGCACAGATACATTTATTCTCATAATGGTTTACAGAAAGAAAATTGGGAAATATAAGTTGTTGTTGGGAAGTCTGAAGGCCTAGTGGTTAGGAGTTGCCCTGCCAACCCAAAGGCATGCAGTCTGAATCCACCAGTTGCTCCAGAGGAGCAGAGGAGAGAGATGGGCACTCTCCCACCTTGTCTTTTACAGCTTCTGAGTTGGTTCTGACTTGATCACAGAAGTTTGTTTTAATTAACTTAGAACAATTATTATAGATCTTTTTTTCAAAGATTTGTTTTTCATAGTAAAGAATGTTTTAAAGTCCCTTGAGACATTTCAATGGGCATATTTTAGAGGTTAGCATCCTTCCTTAACAGATTGTTCTTTAAGAGATCCAAAAAGGATTTCTCAAGAAAACGCAAATAGGTAAAAAAAAAAATGCAAATAGGTAATAAAGGTGACTTCTTATTGAGGTACAAGAATACATAATGGAGTTTATCTCCATTATAAGGACTAATAAGTTAATAAGAGCTAGGAGATGTGATTCTCTTCTCCACAGATGTGATTCTCTTCTCCACATACCCAGAAGACTCAAAGAACCACATAAAAAACAAAACTTAGGTTCTGTGGGCAAGGCTATACCTTCAGGGAGAAGGGAAATTCTAAGGAAATGGGAATACTGAGAGTCAAAAGAACATTCACCTTTTACTGAGGATATTCATATGTAAACAGATTAGTTCTACTACTAATTTCAACTAATTAACTTTAATCCTACTAATGAGTAGTAAATTTTATACACACACACACACACACACACACACATTAACTTTTCTGAACTTAAGGCACAAGAGATTATTGAGATAATATTTTGAATAAACTTAGATAGCTTTCAGAATAGAAAAGAATTCCAAAGAAATCAGGGGAAGTCCAAGGATTATGTTGTTATACACCATGGACTCAGACCTGATTCATGGCTGACCCTGAAGCGATTTTCAGTAAATCACATGGGACGATATTACTCATTTCGCACCCTAAGAGAAGCTGGCGGATATGACATGCATACCTTTGCATTGGCAATGCAACTCCTTTAACCAATAAAACAACCAGATTCTAGAATATGGATAGTACTTGAGCAGGATTATGTGTTTCCACTTTTCATTCTTCTAGGCTTTTCTACATAGTAGGTGTAATAAAAGTTGACAGCAATTAAGTCTCACCCTTCCTTCTTTTCCTTTTGTCCCACATCTGGGAAAACTGATAAGAAAGCCCAGGTGCTCCCTCCTTTGTTATCAACAGGAAATTCAAACTATGCAAGCAAGCTCTTTCTTGTACATGTGAACTCTTACTCTGGTCCTACTCTTATCTACCATAAAAACCCTAAGCTTGCCTTTTTCTTCCAATCTCCAGCAATTCTTGGTTGTGGTTGGGAGCCAACCTCCCACTTTCTCTGTTGTTGTTATATGCCATTAAGTTGACTGTGACTCAGATCACAAAATATCTAAATCTACTATCTTGTTCCATTTTCACCATCCCCGATATACTAGAGCCAATTGTTACATTACTGTGTCAGCCCATCTTGTTGAGGATCTTTCTCTCTTATGCTGACTCTTCACCTTTCCAAACATGATATCTTTCTTCAAGTATCGGCCCCTCTTAAGAATATGTTTTTGTTGTTGTTGTGTGCCATTGAGTCGCTTGCGACTCATAGCGACCCTATGTACAAGAGCCCTAAACGCTGTTCTATCCAATGCCAACCTCGCCAATCCACATTATATGAGATGAAGTTTCAGTGTCTTTGTTTTCAAAGAGTACCTTGGTTGTACTTTCTAGAAGACATACTTATTTGTTTTTTGTTAGTCTATGAGATATTGAATATTCCCCTACAATACCACAGCTTTGACTTTCAGATGCATAGCAAATAACTGAGAAGAACATGGCTTGTAGTAGGCAGATCTTAGTCTTTAAACTGATGTCCTTGCTCTTCAGCACTTTGGATTGTTCCCTGACAGTAGAATTTCCCAATGTGGTATGTCTTTTGATTTCTTGACTGCTGGGACCAAGGATATTGACTTTGGATCCAAAAAGATGAAATCATTCTTCATAGGATCTCATAATCTCGTAGAATAAGACCTATTGTCTCTAAAAGATCTTATTATGTGAGGAATTAGCCTGATTATAACTTCTTTGGTTGTGTTTAAGAGGTCATGGCTATTGTTTTCTTTGAAGCATCAGAAAATATTACCCTCCTACCTCATACAGAAATAAGCTGAGAAAGGATTCTAATTAATCTGAATTTTCTCATATCTCTGACATTCTCTGTCAGGAGAGTTTGTCTGTAAGTCAAAGATAACTTTACAATAGTGTCTTAAACAATGGAGGAATTTGTTTTTGCAGTAAGACTAGAAGTGGAAAGTCTATGGACAAATAATATGGTTCAATAGTTCTACTAACTGAGTCATACTTTTTCTTCTTTTTTCTGTTGTTCCTATATACCTGAAGTAGGGGTTTATGGTCAATTTATGTTCTTATACTCATTGCTTCATGGTTGCAAAATGGCTCCTATGTCTTCAGCTATTCCCCACACATTTCAAGCAGAAATAAAACAAATTAGGACAAAGACAAAGTAACTAAATCCTGAGCAAAATTTTTTCCAGAAGTCCTATTCAGGAAACTTCCCTTAAAATGCATTGACCAGAAATGGGTCACATAACCATTTTAGCAATGTTATTATCCTAGTTTGGGATAAGGAACTCTGCTCATGAGAAAACATCATCTGTTACCACAGAGAGATGAGAGAATGTGCTAAATTATCATAAGCAATAGTTATCAAGGACTCACAGAGGTTCAAAGAATCTCCTGCAATTTCTTCTTCTTCTTCTTTTTGTATAATAAAAGCCTGCTAATTTAAATTGAATTAGAATTTATAATGACACATCTTATCAATTCCTAGTTGTTATTAAGTGCTATGGAGTAGAATACAATTCATTACAAATCTATCTGGACTCTTTTCCAGAACTATCATTTCTCTAATGTTCACAGAATTTTCAAAGCACTGTTGTTTAAGAAGTAAATGCCAATCCTGCTTCCAGCCTGTCTTAATCTGGGAGCTGTCCACCATGGGTAACCATTATGGCATTTAACATACAATTGGCACAGTGCTCGGTACTTCAGTATCACAGCAATCCCAAGATATTGCAGTACAGCAAAATGACAAACAAGTGCTAAACCACTTAGAGCAGTGTTCTTCCCAAACATAATTAACAGCAGGCCTGAGGGCCCAACCAACTTTTATATACAAAGGCTCTCACTAGGTCCTGATTTACTTAAACGAGAGGCTTCCAGCTCACAGCTGATTGCTGACTAATCAGTTTACACATACATGATGTTAATGAAACAACAAAATGTCTCAAAAGGGAAAAATATTTTTATTTATAGGGAAAAAATATTTCTTAGGAGAATAAGTGTTATGTAGTGATCCAGAGTATGGGTCTAGAGTCAGATTTCTTTACTCAAGTTCTAGCATATATGTTACTTATTTGAGTCAGTTTGTGTTGTTTGTTTCTGGTTTTTTGTTGTTGTTGTTGTTGCTGTTGTTGTTGTTTGTATATGTGTTTTGTCCTGTTTTTAAAAGGAAGTTTGATGCCTAGCCCACAGGGAGTTTTGTATCAAACCCAGAGGCAACGCCTTTCTAGAGGTGAATCCACACCCAATGGGAGAAATATGGACAATCTCTCTCTGAGCAATTTACAGTCTCTGAAAACCCTCTGGCAGTCAGCTATGAGTTGGTTCTAACTTGATGACAATGAGTGGTGTATTTTTCTGGGTGTTTTGTTTTGTTTTGCTACCCATAGTAAGATATCTAATCTTTTGGAATCTCGGTTTCTAGAACTACATATAGAGTGAGGCTCACAATTACTCACCTTCTAATAGTACATGAAAAGATTAAATGAGATAATTTACATACAGCATTTAGTTTCTTCTTACTATTTGCAAAAGATTATTTCATCTTTCATTCCTTCTTGTTTCTTGTTGTTATGCAAGTCAGCTCCAACTTATGGAGACTCCATGTACAATGGAAAGAAACACTGTCTGGCCCAGTGTAATTCCTATGATTGGTTGCAAATTAGATGACAGTGACCCACTAGATTTTCAATGACTGATTTTTTAAATATATCTCCAGAAAAATCCCTAGTCCCTCTTAGTTTGGAAGCACTGCTGGAATTTGTTCAACATAATAGCAATGCACTTCCACTGACAGACATGTGGTGGGCACACAAAGATATATTAGTTCTATATCATGTATTTCACTTGGAAAACAAGCATTCCATTTGCTTCTACACTTTTATTTCAATTCGGTTACATTAACAACATCTCCCAAGTCCCTATTTGTACTCTTTCCCAAAGGACTATCTTAAATGTCAAGTTAGGTCCAGAGTTTTAGAAGTCTGCATAATATTTGTGAAGATTCCATGGAAACACATATGTCTAGCCAAATGACCTTAACCTTCTGAGGCCTAACAAACTATAGCATTAGGAAGCCCTGCTTAATCTGGCTGCACTAAGAAGATAAACTTCCCCATAGTTTTGAGATTGACCTGCATACAATTTATCACAATTTTAATGTATTTCTTGAGAAAATTTTCCCTAATCCTTTAGTTTGTACTAATTCATACATCTTCACATTAACACACCTTTCTTTCTTAGAACTCATGGAAATTCTAATCTTGCAGGTATGTGACTTTAAACTTATATATGATAAAGTCTTAGATAAACTTTAGACTCTCTGAATTAATGGTGTTAATTTCTTTTGCCTATGACTGTGTTGTGCTTGCTTAACATCAAGGGAAGAAGTAGAAAACATTCTGGAAAGTACTTCATCTCTTTTCTTTGTTGTCCCTAGTGCTCTTCTGCACCTCTTGCCTATGAAAGATTGATTTGTAAACATTTACTAGGATTCTAAAAACAAGAAAGCCCCTTTTGTGTTCATGTTCATTTAAGTAAGATTTCTTGTCACTGCCAATCTAAGGTCATATTTTCAATTATTAACTCATTTCTTTACTCAGTGAATGAAATAATTTTAAAGAGGTAAAAAAATCTAGACATAATTTACAGAAAGTAGTGATTAGGTAAAAGGCTCTGAAGACACATTTTATTCAAGCTGATGGACTTAAAACAATATTCAGCTAACTGGACATTTCCTGCAGTACAACCACAGGAAAGCAGGAATACAAGCTAATAATTGGCTGTTGGGCTCGGGGATTCAGAATTTAGCCCGTACGAGCTGTGCTAAGAGCTTTTGCACCGTCTACTACCTCCTATTTGGAAACCCCATTTGACTTTTTCCATTAGTGTTTTCTTCTTTTTGAAGTGTTGTAATTCAGCCTCAGTGTGTGGTCTGGCTTGGTTCTCACTAAAGCGGAGACTGAAAGAAGTGAGCCAAACTGTGGTAGGCCAATGGTACAAACTGCTTCTATTTTCCACTTTAACAACAATTGTTTTTACTGTAACAACTTGAAGGCTAAAAAAAAATGTATTTTCCCTAATTTGTTTTTCCCAAGGGAGGAGGATTGAATATGTATGCTTTTTCTAATATCTATCAAACTGTAGAAGTCACACACAAAAGGAAAAATTATTACCTATCATAAATGGTTCTTTTTAATTCTTTTCATTGTTAAAAAGAAACAACTTGACTATGTTTTGTCAAGAATCATCAAATTACTATGTTCTACAACTTCACCACCACAAACTTCTTTATATCATACTATACTTCCTTTTAGATTCTAATTTGGTCTTGACATCATGTCTTTCCATAAGTCAGCCCATTTTTGAGCCTGAACCAACTCCCTGACAGCACTACTTGAATGAGTTATTGGAGAAAATGTCCATGTTTAAAGCCTAGTATTATATGCATTGCTTTTTTAGTTACCCAAAATTGGATGATTACAGAAGAGAAACCTATTGTAGAATACAGAATGTGATGCTTCTCTCACTATGTTAAAATTTATGTCCATAATATAAATTATGTAATACATGTAGTACATATTATACAAACATGTGGCTCATAAACTGAAACCCAACATGCCACTCTAAAATTAATGTTGAAATAGAAGAAAAAAGCACTTATTTTCACTGCCTCAATTTTTATAGTCTGCTAAATGGGATAATTATGCCTGTCTCCACTTTCATAGAAGAATTAGAGAATTATTATTTATAATGTGATCCAAAAGCCCAAGACCATCTGGCCCCCAGATGCACTGCTTTTTATAACAAGATTAGACATAAATAATCAGTTTATTAAAAATTTACTATTACCTCAATCTTCAATTTGGGATGAATTTACAGGTTTCAAAGCACTCTTACATATCTAGTCATTTGATAAAAATAATTTGTCTACAATTCGCATTTCTCATTTTCTTGCTTTATATATTAATTTTATTCACAAGCTCTGAAGTAATTTCTTTTTTAATAGATTGTCAATTAATCATTCTATCTCTAAAATTTTATAGGCTTAAGTCACTCTGAATTTATCCTTTGACTTAGATTTCTTTTAAAAAAATCAGTTGTAAGTTTATTTTCCACTAAGGTTTCTTTGTTTTGTTTTTATCTTTTCTTGATTTGTTTTCTAATTGTCTCTTTCTTTTTTACATTATTGCTTTAAATTTGGGGTTTTTTTAATCTATCCACTCAATTCAGCTTATTTTTACTTAGCACATACTATGCACAATAGTAAAGATACCAAAAATGAAAACCACAAAGTCCTTGAATGTGAGGTGCTTATATCTGGGGTGTGACGAGGTAAAATTTAAGAAAAATTAAATATTGAATAAAGTATCAGGAAATTGTTAGTGGTATCCTTGTTGTTGTTATGTGCCAACGAGGCACTTGTGACTCATAACAACCTTATGTACCATAGTTATGAATTCTGCTCTGTCCTGAGACAATCTCACTGTCTCTGATAAAACTACCTCGCCTCCTCCAGTTACTGTGTCATTCCATCTCATCTGAGGTCTTCCTGTCGTGCACTGTTCCTCCCCTTTCTAAGCACGATGTCCTTCTCTAAGGACTAGTCCCTCTGGGCCATGTGCCAAAGTATGTGAGATGGAGGTTAAAAGTCTTGCTTTCAAGGAGCAAACTGCTTTCACCCTCTCCCGATCAGTTCTGTTTGTTCTCTTGGCAGTCCATGGTAAATTCAATATTCCAGCACCACAACTCAAAGGCATAGATTTTCCTCTTGTCATCCTTATCTAGCTTTTTCTTTCTTTTTTTTTTTTTTTGGTCATTATCCAGCTCTCTGTTGCCTAGCAAGTAATTGTGAAGATCATGGCTTGGATAAGGCACACCTTCGTCTCTAGACTGACATAATTGCTTCTCAGGACTCTGGAGAGGTCCTTGACAGCAGGGTTTTTTATTTTCAATTCAATGCTTCTTTTGATTTCCTGGCTACTGGTACCAAGAGTGTTGATTGTGGAGCCAAGAAAGCTGAAGCTGTTAACAATATCAATCTTTTCTCCATCTATCATGATACTGTCAACTGGCCAGTGGTGAGAATCTTTGTTTATTTTAAGCTTCAATCCATATTGAAGTCTGCAGTCCTTGACCTTCTACAGCAAATACTTCAAGTCTTCCTTGGTTTCAAGCAAGGTTGTGTCCTCAATAAAGCACAGGTTGTTGATGAGTCTTTCTCCAATTTTGATGCCACATTTTACTTCCTGAGTGAACTGTTTCTGAAAGTCCAGTCTCCTTAATGATCTGTTCTGTATATAGATTGTAAAGGTATAGAGATAGGATACATCTCTCATGTACACCTCCCGTGATTTCAAACCATGCATTCTTTCTTTGCTTTGTTTTGATGACTGCTTCCTGGTCCAGGTACAAGTTTCTCATAAAATTTCCATTCTTCTCAAGCTTAGCTACAATTTGCTGTGATCCACACAGTCAAATGTTGCTTAGTCAATGAAACACGTGTAGACATTCTTCTGGTACTCTCTGTTTTCAGCTAAGATCCATCTGACATTTACTATAATGTCCTCAGTGCCACGTCCTCTTCTAAACCCTAGTTGTTCTAAACTGGTAGTTCTTTGTCGATGTACTGTTCTAATTGTTTTTGGATAATCTTCAGTGGGATCTTGCTCACATGTGATATTAGTGATATTGTTTGATAATTTCTGTACTCTGTTGGAGCATCTTAAAGAGGTGATATTTGACTTAAACTATTTAAGAAAATAAAGATGGAATTCTCCCAGACTCATTCTATGAAGCACAAATATCCTTGATATCAAAGCCACAAAAGAAAGAAAAAAAGGAAAAGACCCCACCAAAATAGAAAACTATAGCCCAATATTCCTCATGAACATAGATGCTAAAAGACTGAATAAATTACTGGGTAATAGAATCCAAAGATACTTCAAAAAATAATTCACCATGACCAAGTGTGATGCATAACAGGTATGCAAAGATGGTTCAACAAGTATGTAATTAATTACATTAACAAAGCAAATAACAAGAAACACATGATCCTATCAATTGATGCAGAAAAGGCCTTTGACAAAATTTAATACTTTTTCCTGATTAAAACACTCAAAAAAATAGAAATAGAAGGGAATTTCCTCCACATAGTAAAAAGTATATAAAAAAACCTGAGAGGCAACATTGTTCTCAATGGACAGACATTTAAAGATATTCCCTTTGAGTACAGGAACTAGGCAAGGGTGCCCACTATCATCTTTCCTATTCAATATTGTATTAGAAGTATTACCAGTGGCTATAAGACAAGAGAAGGAGATAAGACGTATCCAAATTGGCGAAGAGCAAAGAGGAGGTAAAATTATCTCTATATGCAGACGATATGATAGTATGCTTAGAAACTGTAAAGATTCAGCAAGAAAACTACTGGATGTGGTTGACCAATTCAGCAAAGTGGCAGGATACAAAATCAACATACAAAAATCAATTGGATTTCTCTACAGTGACAAAGAGAAAACAGAACTGGAGTTAAGAAAAATAATACCCTTCACAATAGCTAATCACAAGATTAAATACTTGGGAGTAAATCTAACCAGAAGCAAAAAGGATCTATTTAAAGAAAATTACAAAACATTACTACAAGAAACAAAAAGAGACCTGGAGAAATGGAAGAATGTATCTTGTTCATGGATAGGAACACTCAATATTGTGAAAATGATAATACTACCAAAGGCAATTTACACGTTTAATGCAAGCCCAATACAAATGCCAATTTCATTCTCCAATAAGCTGGAAAAGGTACTCTCCAAGTTCATTTGGAATGGAAAGAGGCCCTGAATAAGCAAAGCACTCCTTAAACAGAGAAACAAGGTAGGAGGCATCTCACTTCCCTATTTCAAATACTACCACACTGCCATGGTGGTCAAGACAGCATGATACTGGTACAATGATACTGGTAAAGACACAGAGATCAATGGAATAGATTGAGAATCCAGAAATTAGCCCATCTATCTATGGTCATAAAATTTTATAGCTAATGTTATATGGATCTTGGCAGAAAGCAAAGATTACCAGAAGAATGTCTATCTGTGCTTCATTGACTTTACAAAGCCTTTGACTATGTGGATCACAGCAAGCTGTGGCCAACTCTGAGAAGAATGGGAATCCCAGAACATTTGACTGTGCTAGTGTGAAACCTATACTTGGACCAAGAGGCAGTCATCAGAACAAAGCAAGGAGACACTGTTGTTGTAGTTGTTGTTATGTGCTGTAGAGTCATTTGTGACTCATAGCGACCCTATGTACAACAGCCCTAAACTGTGCTCTATCCTGTGCAAATCTCATTGCCTCTGACACACCCATCCCGATTACCCCAGTCACTGAATCAATCCACCTCATAGAGGGTCTTCCCCTCCTGCGCTGTCCCTCTACTCTACCCAGCATGATTTCCCTCTCTAAAGACCTGTCTCTCCTTACATGTCCAAAGTATGTCAGACGAAGCCCCAGAATCCTTGCCTCCAAGGAATAGCCTGGTTTAACTCTCTCTAGGTTGAACCTGTTTGTTTTCTTGGCAGTCCATGGTACATTCAATACTCTTCTCCAGCACCACAGCTCAAAGGCGTCAATTCTCCTTCTATCCTCCCTAGTCATTGTCCAACTCTCTGATGCATAACAAGTGATTGCAAAAACCATGGCCTGTATCAGGCGCACCTTAGTCTCCAGCTGTGCTTTGAGTATTTTCTGACTGGAAGGGCTAATTTTTCTGACATTGTATCAACAGTGGGCTACTTATAAACTTTCCCACTGATTTAGTCTTTCATTTTAGATGACCAGGTTTGTGTCCTAGTCTGTCTTAGTCTGGAATCTCTGCTGAAACTTGTACATTATGAACCAATCAAGTATGTGAGTAACTTTGGCCTGACATTTGACATTCATAAAGATGGATTTCTTAGGCATTGGTGAGCTGAAATAGATGAGTGCTGAACATTTTGAGTAGGAAAACTGAATGTTCTAATATTCCAGGAATGACAAAGAAGATAGATTCATTTTTAAAAATAATATTTCCAGATTTAGACTGAAAAAAAAGAACAATAGTGTTAGGGATATGATAATATCCATTAGCATAAAAGGAAGATTTGTAAATATAATTATTATAAAAATTATGAAACCACTAAAGCTAAAGATAGAAGAACTGAGGATTTCTACCAAGTTTTGCAGTCTGAAGTTGGCTGAACATTGTAGTGTTAGGGTTTATTGTTTAAAATGTCATTTCTAGCCATTTTCTGACTTTGCCATGTGGATAGGTGGGAATATGCAAATAGAATGTGTTAGCCTATCCACAGGGGATTAACAAGTCTGTCCATTAAACTGAGCAGATCCAGCAGCAGAGTTAAAGAACCTCACCAACAGCAAAGGAGAAGCATGCATACAGTGTGCGTGTGTCCTTTGGAGCCAGAGATGGTTTTGCCAGCTAAACCTGCAGCAGCAGCAGCCAGAGCTGACGCAGAGCATGAGCGACCAAATGTGACATGGACCAGATCTTGAGACTTACCCTCCACGCAACCAGAGCTAAGAGCCTTTGCTCAAGTTTGTTGGAAAACTTGAGGAGAGATAGCGCCATAATTGGCAGGACGGAGATCTTTGTAACACTGGCCTAAAACCACAAGTCTCAAGGCGGAGACACCTGGGAGCACATGTCAACAGCTGTTTTGACTGAGCAGATTGTATTCTCCTACTAACCTGAAGCTTTTTTAACTTCCTTAATATGGTTTTGTGCAGTCTGTGAGCTATTACAATGGATTTTGGATCTTGTAAAGCATAGGATTGGTGTTGGTATGAGTAGAAAATGGTTCAAGAGAATGGGACACGTGCCTGACCTCATGGAAATTGGTCTTGTGCTATTGATAGAGACAGTTTCTAATTATGGAGCTGGTAAAGGTCAGATATGGCTGTCCTCACATAGTGTTTGCTCTTTACAAACATTCAATCAAAGTGTGTTAATAACAACTAGTGACTGGAATATAAAAGTTGGAAGTGAAGAAGAAATGCTTGAAAAAGATCGCTTTTGTGATAGAAACAAAGTCAGATTGTATGATTGAATTTGGAATGACAAGAAACTGAAAATGAAAGCAATTAAAATAGATTTTAACACAAATATCAGCTATACCTATGGATCTCCTCAGATGGGTTATATAAGAATCAATTTGACTACATTTGTGAAAAGAGAAGATGGAAAGGTTCAACGTTGTTGGTCAAAATAATGCTAGTAGATAACTGTGAAGCAACCAATTGTTCTTATATGAGTTAAAACTGAAACTGAAGAAAGTGAAATAAATTCAAAAGAGCCAAAAGATGCCCTTAGTTTATTCCACTTGAGTTTTAGGACCATCTCAAGAATATATTTGATGCATGGAATGCTAACAACCAAAGATCAAATGTGTATGAGATTATATCAAGGATATCAGAGGAAGAAAGCAAAAGGTCACTTAAAAGATGTGAAATAAAGAGAATGGATGTCAGAAAAAAACGCAAACTTGGTCTAGAATGTAGAGAATGTACAGTAATGGAGAAAAAGACAGACTAAGAACGTTGAACAAAAAGTTTCGAGAGGAAGCTCAAAAAGACAAAGAAAACATTATAACAGAAAATGCAAAAATCTGCAGTTAGAAAACCATAACAGGAAGAATACACTCATTTTTCAAACTGAAAAAAAAATTCAAGCATAAAATGACATAGTGAAGAATTATTTAGACACAGTGTTGAATGACACAGGAAAAAACCAGATGAAAAGAATAAGCACAGACTCACTATATAAAAATTAATATTCAATAATCGCAGAAATAGTATATAATCAAGAGCCAATAGTACTAAAAACTTTGGAACAAAACAAGACTTCAGGAATTGACAGAGTACCAATTGATATTTTAACAAATAGAGGCAACATTGGACATGATCATTCATTTAGGCCCAGAAATTTAGAAGACAGCAGTCTGATCAATTAACTGGAAGAAATGAATTTTCTGCCCATCCCAAAAAAGGTAATCCATGACATGGTGGATATTATTAATATCACACACAAGTAAAATATTGTTGCAGATAAATTAAAGACAGTTGACACAGTATATTGATGGGATATTTCCAGAAATTCAAGCTGGATTCAGAAAGCACAAGAATAAGGCATATGTTTGGTAATGCCGGATGGATCTTGACTAAAAGCATAAATAATTATGTGTTTTATTAACTAAACAACAATATTCAACTGTATGAATAATAATTATGGCTAAAAAGATGAATAACCATTTCAGAACACTTAATTGTATTCCTGTGGACCTGTACATAGACCAAGAAGCAGTCATTCAAACAGAATAATGAGATAGTGCATGGTTTAAAATTAGAAATGTTGTGTATTAGAGTTGATACCCATTAAATATGTATGCTGAGCAATTATCATAGAAACTGTACTATAGAAATAACAATGTGCCATCAGGATTGGCAGAAAATTCATCAATACTCTGATGTACATAAGTGATACAACCTTGCTTAAAGAACATGAAGACTTGAAATGCCACCTGACAAAGTTAAAAGACTATTGCCTTAAGTATGAATTACGCAAAAAAAAATCTTCACAACTGGATCAATAAAGAAAACAATGATAAACTGATAAAAGATTGAAGTTTCAAATACATCATTTTTTTTGAATCCACAAATGATGTCCATATGAGTGACTGCAATAAACCAAATAGCAGATGGCATTGGGGAAATCTATCACCAAGCACCTCTTTAAAGGTATTCAAGAGTAAGGGTTCCACTTTGAGGGCAAAAGTGAACCTGCTTCAAACCACAGTATTTTCAATACCCTCATACACATGTGAAGTTGAAAAAAGGAATAAGAACTTTCAAAGAAGATTTGTTCACTTTGAATTATGTTGACAAAGAATATGAGGTACTCAAGAGCTACCAAAAAAGCAAAGAAAACTTTTCTTGAAAAAAGCATATTCACAGTGTTCCTTGGGGGTAAAGATAGTTATGGTAATTAGGACTTTTGAAAATGACTTTTGTAGCCAATGGATTAGCCCCCTCTGGGGTTGTGGTCTCTAGCTGGCTCAAAGACAGCCATGTGCTTCATGTTGATCAACGTCCTCTACATCATCAACAGCTGTAGGACCAACATAAGAGGGAGAGCTGCCCAGACTATTCCCAACAAACCAACTGTGATGAAGCATAGCCTGTTGGAGCCCTCGAGATCGAGCCATAGTTAAAGGTTTTGCTTGCTGTACAATTGAAGAAAGAGTAGACTTATGACTGCTGTGAGACAGACCTTGCAGGACAATTGAGGAAACCAGAGACTTCTGCTAGACTGAATCTGGACTTTCACTTATTGACTAAGAATCTGTCTGAACTAATTGAGGAGTTGTATCTTGCTGTTAATTTGGCTCGGGCTACCGTTCACTAAATCTGGACTTTCACTGTATGATGTTCTTTGCCTCTCCTACTGCCATCCTATATCCCTAATAAACCCCATAACTATGAGTAAAGTCAAGTCTGTGGCTCAATTTGCAAAGAACACTGGACCCACTGATTAGTAGAAGTAGGTGCAGGAGCATAGGAGGCCGTGTCTGATCTTGTAGTTGTTTGTTTGGTATTTTGGATATAATTGATGGGGACAGTTACCTTTTGTAGAATTAATGGAGGTTGAATTCAGATGTCGCTGTATTGTCCTTATACATTTTATAATAGTGAAATTTCATCTCATATACTTTGGGGGCTTTATCAGAAGAGATCATCCTGTGGAAAAAGCCATCATTCTTGGTAAATGAAATGGTCAATAAAAAAGAAGACAACGATAAATGAGATAAATTGACATAATAGCTACAACTATACACTGAAACACAGCAGTCAGGATGGTGCAGAATTGTGCAGGGCTCCATTTGCTTGTACAAAAGATTATTATATGAGTTGAAATAAACTTGACATCAAACAACAACACATAAAATCAAGGTTTCAAATCTAGCTTCTGAAATTTTATAGAGTTTTAGAGCAAGTAGATAACATGCATATAAAGAAGTGCTTGACATCAGGAAAAATCAGTAGCACAGAATGTAAATCATATTTTCTTGTTCAAAGGGCTTTCTTATAAAAATTATAGTGCTACTTTTTTTTTGCTGGAATTGCTTTGAAAGTTTTATAGATTTAGGTAAATTTGATCTTTTAATAATATATATATTTTATGAACATAGTTGGGACTTCCCCCCCCGTTTATTTTGTTATTGTTGTTATGTGCCATCAGATCAGAACCAACTCATGACTGACCCTCCAATGGGTTTTCAGAGACTGTAAATTGTACTGGAGGAGAGTACCCATCTTTTCTCCCACAGACAGCTGGGAGATTCAAACTTTCTGCCATTAGGTTGGCAGTGCAACTCTTTACCACTAGTTTACCAGTTGTTGTTATGTTGTTGAGTCAAGTACAACTCATAACCACTCTATGAAAAAAATACCTGAACCCTAGAACTATTGTCTTTTTTCTATATTCATAGAGTTTCCAGAGGCTTGTGGTTTAAAAAGTGAATGCCACTCCTGCTTCCAAACCTGAGTCAATCTGGGAGCTCCACCCATGATGGATAACCATTATTGCATTTGACAAACCAGTGGCACAGCATTCAGCATCACAACAACCCCAGGTGACTTCAGTGCAGCAAACTGACAGATCAATGTTGTACCACTTAGAAGAATGTTCATCCCAAACACAATTAACATCTGGCCTGAGGGCCACAGAGCTCCCTCTATTTATTTAGGATTTCTTTTATACTCCTGAAATGTTTTGTAAATATCTGTTTAGAGGTTTTGAAACTTTCATTAGGCTTAATGTTCCATGCCAGTTCACTTTCAAACTACTTTGTATTTATTGAATTTTTAACTTTTAGCTCATATACAGAATGATTTTTTTATAGACTTTGGGAACCACAGATAATTTTTAAATTAAATTTTTCTGCTATTGTCATTAGGTGCAGTTGAGTCAACTACACTTCATAGTAACACCATGACAGATCAGAACTTTTCCCTATGCAAATACATGTTCTCTTGTTCAAGATGTACGTATATATTTATTTATTTTCCATTCTTTCTCTTTTTGGTTTTCTTTTCTCCTAATACATATCCAAATAACTAACTCTATTTTTGACAATTTCTAATGTAGCATTGACTATATTTTATTATTTTCAGTTATTTAAGTTTTCAAATGGATTTCTTCATTAAAAATGTTATTCTTTTATGAACATTTTCATCTAATAATAATTATTGACTATGTTACTCCTGAAAATTTTAAAATTTGTATATATTATCTCCAGAATTTGAGTCATCTGTGAGTTTGTACCAAATATCTGTTTTATTTTTGTTTTATATTATTTGGTTGTATATCTTCATATGTTTTGTAATATTTAAGGAACCTTTTTAACTGGCCCAAACTGACTCAGTCATAAACAATGCAGTGAATTTGTATAATATGAGTTAACCGGAAAAGTGACTAGGAAAGAAAAATTATGGTGTTGAAATGAGAGACTTGTAAGAGGCATAGTGAGTCCTTTCAGGAACCTGTCGTTGGTGATTGGAGTTTTGGTAGTACTGTGGAAAGTGCCATCCATCGAAAGTGGTGCTGCCAGCTGCTACTTTTTAGTAAAAGCACTGTCATTTCTGCCTCTCAAGAGATTTGCTTGTTATGAAGTAAACATGCTGCCCTTGTTTTCTAAGAGGGATATCTAGTTTCTTAAAAAGTATCAACCCATAATATTTCTTGTACTGGTTATTGTTACCATACATGTACATTTTGCAGGTTTAGGTCCATTCTAGTTTGAACTAAACTGGGAATAAATAGTTCTAGGATTTACTGAATGTTGAGAATTAAGTAGGAAAAAGAAACATAAAGACTCTGAATGTAATGATGATTTAGGGAGCTCTGGTGGCTTAGTGGCAAGGAGATTCTCTACCAAACCAAAGACACTCAGTTCAAATTTACCAGCTACTGCGTAGAAGAAAGGTGGATAATCTTGTCCCATGTGATATACTACCTCTGAATAACCAACCACTAGAAGGTTGATTCCAACTCAATGGTATGTAACAACAAAATGATGGTGTAATGTTTTCTAGCAATCTGTAGAAGACAGACACATCACTTTCATGCAGACAAAACTGGCTTGTTTTTAGTTTGTTCTTACTCCTTGTATGTAATACTTTGTCAGTCTTTTTAACTTAAAAACAAAATAGAACTTAGATGCTTGAATGAGATTCTTCTTATGAGAGGGATATGAATGATGCTTTTTGATGCTATAATGAGATTTAAAAAAAATTTCTGCTGAAGTTTTTTCCGTTTTTGAGCAATTACAGAGATTTTCGTGTCTCAGAAGCAGTTTTAAGATTGCTTATATTAGGAATTTTTTTGTAGCATGCCAGACTTACTTTTCTGGTATTAAAAAATCCAATTTTTGTCCTTTTGGTCTACTGAGATGGCACAATTTCTAGGCTTATATTGTTTGTTTGTCCTCCAGGTTTAAGGCTTAGATTTGGTAGCAAGATGAAATTGAAGGCACAGTGTAGAGGCTCCCCTAATTTTCAGAAACTTGGCTTCTTTTTTCTCCGTTGTCTTGTTTTATTCTCCTAATAATTTTGAAAGTTGCTTTGCTTTATTTTATTATACCTTACTCTCATAATTGTTCTGAGTGAGAAGTTTTGCCTAATATAACTACTGTAGCACAGCTAGAAACACAAAAATCACAGTTTCAAATTGGTAAAATAATGTAGAAAAGAAAATGGAAAATCCACTCATTATTATGCTATCTTAGTGATAATGGGAGATTTTTTTTTAGTTATGGGTTTATTTTTTTTTTCATAAATCAGAATTATAAATTATAAATCAGTTGATTCTACATCATGGGAACCCTATCAAACAGAATAAAACTGTTTCTAAGCATTTCCAAGCATGCAAATTTTACAGAAGCAAACTGCTACATCTTTTTGGTTTTGAATCATTGAGTTTTCAACTAGCAGGCAAGCATTTTAACCACTGGGTCACCAGAATTTATTGGTTTTGACATATTGTAAATTTTACAATCTCAGTGCAAACCAGGTTAAAAAGTTCATAGTCTGACTCTGTCGTCATTTCTTGATATATCCCTTAAACCAAACTGAATTTCTCAAGATTTAAACATTATTTCACAGAATCTATAATTCTGCATGTCTAGAGCTAAACTTCAGCTAGTGAATACTGAATACTGTGTACACCTTATGGATTAAAAGTGTAAAATATGTTCTTCTAATTCATAGGGTATCTGGTCAAACCCGGGAGTGGTCAGAACATTCAAGAAAGTTATCTTCAGCTAAAAATTATTTCCTCATATTGTGCCAAAAATCCTAATTCATGTATGATAGTATGAATACATTTTGGAGGCAATGATCCTTACACTTTTCATATTTCTATACATGAACAATATTTGTTCCATGAATGAATGGTTCTGCTCATTATTTAAAGGCCTGAAGTGCAATATACTTTCAACTCACTTTTTCATTTCTATAATAATACAATTTTGTAATTTTGTGGCTTCTGGTATTGTACCAAATGCAGTGGTTTAGAACTTAGAAAAACTGAATCTGAATCCTACCTGAAGTCTTGTGGTCTTTGGTGTGCTTTTTGTGAGTGTCAGTTGTCACATCTGTGAAAGGAGAGAAACACTAGCTACCCCATTATTTAAAAAATACATACTGAATGCTTATTTTATGTTAACCAGTGATCTTGGCACCAGGATAAGAGGGAAAAAAAATGTCCACGAATTCTTGCAGAAATGGAACAAGAAGGAAACCATTGTGTACAGTTTAATATTTTACTTTTAATATTTTAAGTGCAATAAATCAGATTGAAGACAATTGATAAAGAGATCAGCCACATTTTAGCACTGGAATAAGTAGATTTTACCTTAAGTCCTCTAGGGCTAGCTGTGCTGCAATTCCAAAGGCACACAGTTCAAATTTACCAGCTGCCGACTCCTCCTCCATGTGATGAACTGCCTCTGAGCACCACTGGAGGGTCAGCTATGGGTCTGTTCCTTCCTATGCGAAGGTACCCAACAACAACACATGCTTTCATACTCTTTACAGAGTTTGTGAATGGTTATTTTAAACAACCTTGACTTCTGAGTTTTATTTAAGTGGAGGGTCATACAAATTACATACATACCCAAATCAAGCCTATTGCTATATAGTCCATTCTGATGCATAACAATCTCTCCTAGGTTCTGAGTCTACAAATCTTTACAGGAGAAAACTTCCAATTGTTCTCTTACAGAGAAGCCTGTGGATGTAAACTGCTAACTTTTTTGGTCAGCAAACTGATACGTTACATGTCATAACACCAGATAGCTATACCACCTATAGTGTGTGTGTGTGTGTGTGTGTGTGTGTGTGTGTGTGTGTGTGTGTTTGTGTGTGTGTGTATACACGTATTTCCCAATTAATAAGAAACTTTGTTGTAATTCATTCCACCTTTGCAAAGAAATGTCAAGGATGTTAAGTCAGGAAATCTTGGGTTTGAACCTGGGTTTGTACTATTTACTGGCTATTTACTATGTGTTCATTGGCTAGTCAACCTCATCTCAAATTTCCTCATCTATAAAACTCATGTGATAATGACATCTACTTAAGATTGGTGTAAGGATAAAGGGTGTTTTTGCTTATAAAATGTTCTGCTCAGCACACAGCAGGTGCTCAATAACTGCTGGCTATTGTGACTTTTCTAAAGGATTTTTTTTAATTTTTAAATCAAGAGTACTAATGTAGTAGTCGAGGAACAATTTAATCTATCCCTATTTTCCAGCCCTATTTTTCAGAAGCTTTAATCCCAGGTGAGAGTGTTGGAAGAAGGTTTCTTTCTGAAGTGTACTTGGGCAGTTTAGAGAGTTCACATTCATCAAGCGGCCCTGGAGGTTCCCTAGTTGTTAAAGGCATCTGAATGTGGGCAGTCTTGGCTTCACTGGCTTTGTCCGGTGTGTAGGATGTCCTGGCAGTTCATCTTTTGAGCCTGAAATTTGGCCTTGGGTTTGGGTTCTGTCCACTTCCTCCTAAGCAGGCTTTCAGGCCAGGAAAATGTTGTAATAGAGTTTCTTCTCTCCAGAAAAATCCCCAGAGATCCCTTCTCTTGGACATGAGGGGAGACATTCAAATACTGCCTTCCATAGACATTTTTTAGTTTAGCTTCAGTTAAGGATTGAATTTTTCAAATCATCTGCCTTAAGAAATACATTCAACCCTTCTATTCATTCCTTATTTGAACTCAAGGTCAGGGGGCTGTTTATATTTTAAGGCCCTTCCAGAAATTTATATTGTTTTCCTTTGTAATCTTTTAGAACTCCCCTACAAAAAGGGGTTTGGTGTTAGACTTTTTAGGTGGCTGCTGACTTTTCTGTTTACATAGTTAATCTTTTCTTTTATATTTTCATATATGCACTAGGGTACAATGAGATTCCTTTTATACTGACATGAAAGGCAGAGAAGGGGAGGGGAAGACTAACCTTGGATGAAAAACAAAAAGTACAGGAAATGGACATGGAAAAGACTCATTTTAACTTTAGCTGGTAAAAGCATAAGCCCTTTATAGGGGGAGAAAGTGCTTCCAGAGGACAGCCACAACAAAAGAGGACACTCCAATGGCTCTAAAGCGTAGTATATTTATTTTAGGAGTTTCTGAGTCCAGCATAAAGACTGGAAGACAAGGCAACATTTGGTCAATTATTTATCGTTGCGCTCCATCGTTCAAGGAGCAGGAATTGATAAAAATACTGAGAATCCACATAACGGCATGGATGATTGCATGGCTCTTTCAAAAGGTAACTCTGTAAAACAACTATATCATCTCACCCCAGTAACAATAGCAAAATTCAACAGAGCAGCAAACAGCAAATGCTGGCGAGGTTGTCGAGAAACCGGAATCCTTATTATCTGTTGGTGGCAGTGTAAAATGATGCAACAATTATGGAAGGCTGTATGGCGCTCTCTCAAAAAGTTGGAAATAGAAACACCATTTGACCCAGCAAGTCCACTACTAGGAATTTACCCTAAAGAAACCAGAACTGCCACCCAAACAGATATATGCACACCATGTTTATTGTTGCTTTGTTCACAATAGCAAAGAGTTGAAAACAACCCAAGTGTCCATCAACAAACAAATGGCTAGAGAAGCTGTGGTATATTCACACAATGGAATACTATGCTGCATTGAAAAACAGGGAACTCATGAAATTTTATACAAAATGGGTGACCATGAAGGACATTATACTGAATGAAATATCTCAGTCACAAAAGGACAAATACTGTATAATGCCACTCTTTTAAAATAAGACTGACATGGAGGTTGGGGGAAAACTAAGAAAAGAGGGAATAAATAATGTAGATGACATTGAGACAGATGAGAAAGAGAGAGAGAACTGTATAAAAAGGAATATTTGATTAGGTGTTATTGGCAAGACAAGAGTGCAGAGTAAGAACTACATAGTAAAGTGACTGGGGTGGGGACTACATAATAAAGAAATAATTTTTTTTTTCCAAAGACAAAAGCAAACTGGGGCAAGGGATGGGAGGCAGGGAGGAAAATGTGCAACAGTGAATGAATGGAAACCCGAGTTTTCTATAAATTTTCATTAAAATCTAAAAAAAAAGGCAGAAATGACAAAGATAAAGGGTAAAAGAAAAAAAAGAAAAATGACTCAGACAAAGCATGAGCATTTGGATATCTTTCTCTCTTCTAGAATTCAAGAGTTGATGTAGTCTGCCTGAACACACAGGGACTTTACAAATAATTACCCCAAACATACAGAAGTGACATCAGAATATTGATGCACTATTCTTAAACTAATTTATAGTCAATGGCTGCAGAGGAAAGTATTTCTTTCTTCAGCTAAATAAAGCATGAGATTTTTTCATTGTGTTTTTTAAGGGTCAAAGAAGCCATTCAATATATATAAACTAAAGGTTTTTCTTTTCCTATTTTTTTAAGAGTTTACAGCATATATATTTTATTGCACTGATTAAAAGCTTTTATAATTTTTTTTATATTATTCTGATTTATTTACAAGGTTTGAATACATTGTTTTTCACAAAAGATCCTTCCAATTTCCTTCACCCCACCCACTCATCGAATTGCTTTTACAAGGTACATTCTACTTTAGTTCTTTTTCAATAGCCTTCACAGATGATGGTGCTAGTGAAGAATACAATGAGAAATGAATGGTTTGTGACTTTTGGCACTTTAATGAGTGTTTAAAAAGCGTCAATGGTAGACATCAGAATCAGCATAGATTGTGCAATTGATAAACTTGATTCTCAATGCTTCTGAATTGACTAGTCCATAGAGAGTTGCACAGGTAACTCACCAGCAATTCCTCTCTGATGGCTCAAATTCACCAGTGGCTCTACAAGAGAAAAATGTGAAATCTTCTTTACTCAATTTTTAGCCTCTGAACTCTAACTGAAGTGTTGCCTCCAAGTTGACTCTAATTCCAAAGCAATTAATTTTAGGGTTTTCTAACTATTACATCTTAAAACAATCTAAAATGTAATTCATCCTTATAAAACACATGAGAAAAGTTAGTTCAATGATATGAGATTGGGCCATGTTCAGGGGCAGTAGAGGAACAAAATACCTCTACAGGAAGTTTTAGACCCAACATTGCCTTTATTCTTCTTACCCTTACTTTTCCACCTTCCCAGCTCTCTTTACACGTATAAAGAAAGGCTTGATGAGTCACCTGGGAAGTTTACTGAACCCTTCTGAAAGTGTTCTTATGTGAGGTTTTATATTCCCCAAAGTTTGACCTTTTCTGAATTTTCATTAGTTCTGATGGCTGGGAAATTATCACCTAATGAAATGTGGAAAATCAAAGTGGTCACGGCTTTTCTTAAATGCCAGTTTTAAAATGCTTACTGAGACCAAAAAGCTAATTAGCTTTCTATCTATTCCTTCCTAATGGGACAGTTGCAGCCAAATCCTGGGAAAATTTCCAAGAGACTTTCATCAAATAATAAGCAGATTCTTCATAAATTTGTAATGGTATCTTCAAATCCAAATGCAGAGGTATTTTCTTAGAAATATTATCATAAAAAGGGACTTTAAGTGGACAAATATTTCTTATTTGTCAATAATAACAGTACCACAAATATTATGTTAAGTAGTGAGTGGAACTTTTTTTTAATATGTTGACTACTAAAATTTATGAGCATGCTCTTAGGATTGAAATATGAAAACTACATCTTTGATGCAGAGGTTTGTCAAGACAACTAAATTCAGATATTCTTACTGCAGGACTTCATGGATAGATGCACATCCAACAGTTAAAGTAAAAAAAAAAAGAAAAGAAAAATGTTCTTTTCCCTTTTCTTCACTTTATACAAAAATTTGAACATAAATGACATAACCAGTCAATACATGCAATTTTATTTCTTGTGAAAACTCTGTACTGATCTTGTCAGCTGAATGGCAATTCTAAGATGAAAGTCGCTGTAGCAGGAATAGTGTGAATATTAAAAACTCTAGTTCATTTTTATTAAAATAAAAAAGATTATTTACTCATGTCAATTTTTTTAGAAAAATCAATATTTTATCAAGTCACAATGAGATCCATTTTTTACTGTTAATGAAAAAAAAAACAAAACATAACACAACTCTTGTAATTGCTGTAAGTCTAGGGCCAAAATATAATTGGCAATTTTGTAACTGTTTAGTAGTGACAATAATTTTTATATTTTTTGCAGAAGTTATTTGTGTTCATTATTTATTATTTAGTCACTGTTGAAAGCATAGCATTAATAGCTGGTTCTATACCTTTCTTTTGGTCTCAGGACATAATTTTTCCCTGGTTAATTCTCCTTGGAACTCAATTAGTTTTTGAAAGTTTAACAGAACCTAATCTAAGATAAATAGAAATCTGTTTAAGGTCTGTGCCATCTGTGAGCAACTAGTAAATGATGGGTGGTGATACAGCTTCCTCCTCTCCCCACTCCACTGAACAATGGCAAAATCACAGACACCAGAGGGCTAAGATCAGGGATAAAACCTTAAAGACCTCTGCAATAAATGACTGGAACTCCTCTGCACAATTGAGACTCATCTTTCATGACTGCACATTCATACCACAAATGTTACATAACTAAAACATTTGGTGGTTTTACCTAATCAAACCCTAGTGTACTAGAATAAAAGAGATAGTATTTTTATAGTAACTGTAAGTAAAAGTTTATATTACCCTATATACAGCCCTCTGTCTAGTTTGATTTTACTTGGAAGCACAATTAACATCCATGATAGCAACAGTCAAGAAATTAAAAAAATTACATAATGGAGTATAACACAGCACTTCAAAACAACGAAGAACTCATGAAACACTACACAATATGTATGAGTCTAGAGGACATTATGCTGAGTGAAATAGCTTAGTCACAAAAGGACAAACACTGTGTAAGACCAGTGTCCTAGAAATAGGATGGGGAGAGCAGAAAATGGACGATCATGTATTTAAAAAAATGAAAGGAAGGTCACTTTGAAATGAATGTATAATCATACATTGTGTAGATTACAATTAATAATCTGGACCAGGACATGAATAACAGGCTGAATTAGAGAGGGGGAGCAAAAAGGGAGAAAGAAGATTACAGGCCAAGGAAAGGTTTACACACAGATAGAAGCAATTTTAGAGGATTGACAGGAATGGAAGAGGATGAAAAGGTAGTAAAGATTAGTGTAAAATAGATAGGATGAAGGGAAAGCAAGGATACAGAAAAGATTTGATAGAACTTTGTAAGTAAAGGCATTGTACACTTAAAATTACTCTTGTAATGCTACAGAATGTATGTGAGTGAGTGAATAAAATTTAATTTGAAAAAGTAGGTTGCATAGGGGAAATCTGCCCAGAACTTCAATGAAGTTTTAAAGAGCTAGGATGTCCATTTAAAGACTAAGGTACACCTGATCCAAGTCATAGTATTTGCAATTGCTTCCTTTGTATCTCAAAGACAGACAACGAATACTGAAAATCAAAGAAGAACCAGGGCCTTTGAAGTGTGACACTGGCAAAAAATATTTACTATTCCATGCACTGTCAAAAGAACAAACAAGTTTGTCTTAAAGAAAGTGTAACCGTAGTGCTCCTTACAATCAAGGATGATAAAACTATGTCTGACTTACTTTGAGCATGTTCTCAGGAAGAACCAGTGTTTGGAGAGAGACATCATGCTGGCAAAGGTGGTTGTCGTTGTTAGGAGCCATGGAGTCTAGCACGACTCATATTGTTAGATGCAGCTGAGTCGAATGAGACCCATTACGACCCTACGAAGAACAGAGTTGAACCATGTCCCATCCTGTGTCTTCGTCACATTTCCTGACACACTAGAGCCCATTGAAGGAGTCACAGTGTTGAGGCCCTTCTTCTACTTCGCTGACCCTGTGCCTTTTTGAGAATCATGACCCTCCTCAAGGAACAGCCCCTTCTAGCAACCTGCCCAAAGTATGTGAGGCAGAGCTTTATTATCTTTGCCTCCAAAGAAGACTCTGGCTGAACTTTCTTCAAGACATATTTGTATGTTTTTTTGGCAGTTCATTGAATGTTCAGTGCTCTTCTCCAAACTACATCTCAGAGCCATTGAATCTTCTTCTGTCATCTTATTCATTGTCCAGCTCTTAGATGCTTAGCAAGTCCTCAACACTTGGGTGCCTTTCATCCTCTCTCCAGGTTCATAGGGTTTCCGGAGGCAAGCAATTATGGAAGCGGATGCCACTCCTCCTTCCAAGCTTGTTTTAATCGGGGAGCACCACCAAATACTGTCCACCATGGGTAACCAACTATTAATGCATTTGACACATCAGTGTCACAGTGTTCAGTTTTCAGAGTCCACAAGTTACCGCTGTACAGCAAGTGGACACACCAGGGCTATACGACCTGGAGGAATGTTTGAACAAAAACAATGAAAGAGAGGCTTGAGGGCCGCCGATTAAAAATCACACACCTTTGGCTTGGTAGCATTGCTTTCTGTCCACAGGGCTTGGTAGCATTGCTTTCTGTCCACAGGGCTTGGTTGCATTGCTTTCTGTGCACAGGGCTTGGTAGCATTGCTTTCTGTCCATGGGGCCAGCTGATCACTCTCTCTGTGTTGATGTTATTGTTGGTAAGTGCCATCAAGTTGTAGGCAACTCATAGAGACCCTATGAAGGAGAGTTCTCAACACTTGGGCCAAACACTGTACACATTGGTAAATTATTATGGCATTTAATACCCCAATGATGTGGTTCAGCATCACAGCAAACCCAGATTACCTCAGTACAACAAATTGACAAGCAGTGATGTAAAAAGTAGAAGAATGTTCCTCCAAAATATAGCAACGCTAGTCTCACTTAGCGGTGGTTAAGTTTTGTCAAGCTGAATATATAGCAACACTATGAACAAAAGGCATGAACTTTGTTCTATAATTTATTTTCAGCAAGGATCCATCTGACATTAGCAATCATATCCCTGGTGACACAGCCTCATCTAAATCTTGCTTGAACTTCTGGAAGTTTCCTATCTATGTACCATTCTAGCAGTTTTTCAATGCTCTTCAGCAGTATTTTACTTGCTTTACTTTCATTTCTATACCAAGCCCATATTTTCCAGCTACTCTTCCTCTTCATTATTTCCTATTTTTGCATTCTGTTCACCAATTACCATTAATGCATCCTGATTGAATGTTTGGTGAGTTTTAGACTTCAAAATTAGGTAAAAAAAATCCCAATTTCTTCCTCTGGCTCTGATGTGGGAGCATATATTTGAATGATATTCATTTTAATAGTTCTTAGTTATATGCATATGGATATTATCCTATCACTCACAACATTGTATTTCAGGATAGAACTTGAAATTGGAGTGAGCCTGGAGGACATTATGCTGAGTGAAATATCTCAGTCACAAAGGGTGCCACTGTTGTAAAATGGGATTGATATCAGGGTTGGGATAAGACAGAGAAAAACAGGATAAATTGTGTATACTGCACTGAAACAGATGAGGGAGTGAATAATTTAAAAGCAATGTATGATAGAGTATTATGGTTGTTACAAGAGTCCACAATTAAGGTTGCATAATGGAATGTACTTGGGGCGGTGGGAGGGGTGTCGGGGGGATTGTGTACTAGGGAAGGAGTGTTTCTTTTACTTTTGAAAGAGAGGCGTGAACTGGGGGCGGGGAGGCGGAGGGCTGGGCGAGGAGAGAAGTGCAGCAATGAATGAATGGAAATCCAAAATCTCTGTAAATGCTCGTTAAAAATATTTTTTTTTAAAAAAGAACTTGAAATAGACTTTTTTACTATGAACACAACAGCATTCTTCGTCTGTTTTTCATTTGTCTTTTTTATTACTGAGATAGTTCACTTAGCAGAATGTTTTCCAGACTCACCCATGATGTGTAGTGTTTGGTTAAGTTCATTGTTTTTTAATGCTATATAATTCCATAGTGTACCACAATTTTTCTATCTATTCATTTGTTGAGGGGCAGGTGGGCTGCTTCCTATTCTTTGCTATTATTCATAATACAGCAACAAACAAAGACTTTTTATATATCTGTTTGGGTCACAATTCTTTTTATTTAGGATATATTCCTAGCAGTGAATAGCTGATTCAAATGGTGGTTCTATTTCCAGCTTTTTGGGAAAGCACCTTCCGAGTGATTGTTATCATTTACATTCTCCCCAGCAGTGAGTATGAGAGTTCCAATTTCTTCATATTCACATTTCTTGTTTACTGCCCTATTGACCTTTGCTGTTCTGTTGCTCGTGTGAGATGATATCTCGTTGTTATTTTCATTTGCATCTCTGTGACACTGACACTGGAAATTTTGAACATTTCTTCATGTATTTTTTGGTAAGCTAAATTCCTTCTTTGGTGAAGTAGCTTTTCACATCTTGCACATATTTTGTGATTGGGCTGTTAGGCTATTTTCTTGTAAAGTTGCTAGAGTATTCTAGAAATGATAGATATGAGTCCCTTATTAGATAAGTCTTGTTTTCCCAGTCTATAAGCTTCCCTTTTACCATGTTGGAAATGTTATTTGATATGCAGAGGGATTTGATTTTTAGAAAGTCCTATTCATCTACTTTATCCTCTCCTGGTTGTAGGTTTTTCACAATGTTTGAAAGTCTGCTGATACTGTAGATTAGTGCTTCTAGAGTTGTGTCAGTAGGTGAACTCTGAAGAACTGTGTACTAGGGCATCTTGTCTTACAAGTAGTCTAATCAAGGAGCCCAGAAGCCCCAAACAGAAAGGCTGGTTGATGCCTTCTTGAGTTTTCTATTTTCTTTACCAAAATGTCTCATAATTTTAATCATAAATCTAAATGAGAAAATAAACTGTTTTCAAGTAACAAAATACGTTATTGCCACTTTTGTGGTGCAGTGATCCTCAAATGTTAGCATAAGCTAGAGTTTTCTATTAAAACCATAATTCATCCCTGACAATAATAAGTATGTAACTTTGAAATATTTTCTATTAATTGGAAACTATACAATTAATCTCACCTACTCAAAAGAGTTAACATTGTACAGTTTTGGATGATCAAAAAAAACAGAGAAAATATTTTTTTGAAAACAGAATGTTAAAAACTGTGAATCCCTTTTCAATAAATCACCCAAAACAACTATGAAATATCATCTTACCCCAGTAATAGTAAAATTCAACAGAATAGCAAACAGCAAATGCTGGTGAGGTTGTGGAGAAACTAGAACCCTTATTCACTCTTGGTGGGAGTTTAAAATGGTGCAACCACTATGGAAGGCTGTATGGCGCTTTCTCAAAAAGCTGGGAACAGAAATACCATTTGACCCAGCAATTACACTACTGGGAATATACCCTAAAGAAACCATAACTGCCACCCAAGCAGATATATGCACACCCTTGTTTATTGTTGCTTTGTTCACAGTAGCAAAGAGTTGAAAACAACCCAAGTGCCCATCAACAAATGAATGGTTACAGAAGTTGTGGTATATTCACACAATGGAATACTCCGCAGCATTGACAAACAAGGAACTCATGAAATATTATACAAAATGGATGACCCCAGAGAACATTATGCTAAGAGAAATATCTCAGTCACAAAAGGACAAATACTACATAGTGCCTCTGGGTTGGGGGGAACCTAAGAAAAGAGGGGATAAATAATGTATCTGCATTGAAACAGATGAGGGAGAGGACTGCTTAAAAAAGAATATAGGATTAGGTATTATTTCATGACAAGATTCCAGAAGAAGAAATGCATAATAAAATAGACTGTGGACTTGGGGAGGGCGGGATTATATAACAATGAAATTTATTGTTCTTTTCAGAGAGAAACATGAACTGGGGGGAAGGGTGAGTAGGGAGGAAAATGTGCAATAATGAATGAATGGGGAAATTAAATAAAAAGAATATGCTATAAAAATATGTGTGTTGTATTAAAACATTAAAAAACTTTATAAATGGATGTCAAATATTCTTATGAATATTGGTAGAGTGAAAACTTTTATTAAAAGCATTGTCTAGCCAAAAAGAAAGAAAGAATCACCAGCTAAGCTCTTTAACCTAGAATGAGCATATCTCTTCTTATTTTTTTTAATTTTTTATTTATTTATTTTTTTACCGAGGTTT
>NW_006399757.1:14815904-14833802 GCF_000299155.1 Elephantulus edwardii | reverse complement strand
ATGATCCACCTTGAGTTGGTTTTTGTATATGGAGTGAGGTGTGGATCTTGTTTTAGTCTTCTGCATACAGCTTTCCAATTTTGCCAGCACCACTTCTTAAAAACTCATTTCTCAATTAAATTCAACAAATAATTAGTTTTGAATGCTGACCATACATTCATTATTCTGGTGATATGAACAGAAATAATAAGAATGTTAAACTTTCTCCATTACAGTCACAAACAACATAATGCTACTATTGTTGACAGAGTCAAAAAATCTGGTTTCTGCAGCTGTAAATTTTTACAAGTGGAGATTGTTCATATATCTCCCGCAGAGTGGCTGGTGAGTTTGAACTGCCAACCTTTTGGTTAGCAACCTAATATGTAACACAAGTAGAAACAGACCACAGGACAAAACTTCATGTCAAATTGTGTGCAAGTGAACATTCATTGTTCTTAGATGCCCTCAGTTAGGACTGACTCAGCTGACCCTACAGTGGGTTTTCAGAGGTTGTAACTCACGCTGGAGGATACTAACTGTCTCTCTGATTAGGAGTAGTTGATGAATTCAAGCAATCTGCCTTTGGATTGGCAGCACATTCCTTACCCACTAGGCTGCAAGAGCTTTCTAAGCAAATATATAGTGTTGTATTACTTCTAGTGACATTAGAGAATGTAGAATCATTCAAGTGCCACGGACGTCAGAATGAAAATGTCAGAGTTTAAAGACAATATTTAAAAAATGTAATTTGGTAATCTTAATAAGTACTTAATGAATTTATACATGTATTAAATGTCTTCTTTGATTACTAAGAAAAGTTTTTATTGTTAAACATTAGTAGTGGCTCAAGGCTTCATTTAAAAGGTATGAATTATCTCTGTTCACCACTGGGAGGTGAGGGTCTTCAGAACATAATATAGCTGACAGTCGTGTTTGTATCTGCACTATTTGCTTTATAAAAGACAGGTTGTGGGCTTAGTACATTGTATATACAATGTATATATTGCAATATATATTGCTTAAACATTCTAAAACAAGTCTGTGGTGTAGGAACTGTGTTATTTCCATTTTACATAGGAGGAAACTGACTTAGAATGATTAACTTGCTTTCAGAGAAGAATCAGAATTAGTAATGTTTAATCCAAGGCAGAATGTTGCTGTTAGATGCTATCAATGTGAGTATGACCCATAAACAACCTTATGAACAAGAGCTCTGAACCCTGTCTTTTTCTTCACTATCCTCACAACTTCTGACATACTTGAACGTATTGTAGTCACTGTATCAATTCATCTGGCTGAAGGCCTTCCTTTCTTTCATTGACTTCCCACCTTTCTAAGCATGATGCTATTCTCCAAGGAACACTTCCTACAAACATGCCCAAAGTTTGTGTGAGGAAGCTCCGTCATCTTTGCCTCCAAGGAGAAATCTGACTGGACTTTTTCCAAAACATATCTGTTCTTTTGGCAGTCCATGAGATATTCAATACTCTTCTCCAACACCAAAAACCAAAGGCATCAATTCTTCTGTCATCCTTAATTTATTCTCCAGCTTTCAGATACATAGCAAGTGATTGAAAAGACCATGGTCCGAATTAGGCACATCTAAGTCCTCCAGCTGACAGCATTGCTCTTCTATAATTTGCAGAAGTCTCTGACTGCAGAATTTGCCAGTGCAGTACATCTCCTGATCTCCTGACTGCTAGTACTTACGGTGTTGATTGTGGATCCAAGGAAGATGAAATTGTTGAAAATTTCAATCTTTTCTCTATCTATTATGCTGTTGCCTATGGATCCATTGGTGCAAATTTTTGTTTGCTTGATCTTGATATGTAATCTACATGGAAGGTTGTAGTGTTTGATCTTTTGCAGCAAACTTCTTACTTTGAAGTAAACGAGGCTGTGGTCTCTGGATAACAGGCTGTTGATGAGTCTTCTACTATTCTGACATCACTATCTTTACAGTTTAGCTTAAGTAATTTGCTAAAGTTGAATAGATATAGAGGCAAAATACAAGCGTGACACCACCTTTCTTAATTTTAAACAATGTAGTGATCTGTTGCTTTGTTTGCACAATAGCTTTTAGGTCTAGGTATGTATATATTATATGAGCACAATCACTATTACGTTTTCTGGGAAAATTATTCTTCCCAAGGTTAGTCATAATTTATTATGACCCACACAATCAAATGCCTTTGCATAGTCAGTAAATTATAAACAGACATTTTCTGGTATTCTTTACTTTCAGCCAGAATCCATAGGACATCAGCAATGATATCCCTGGTGCTACAGCCTCTTCTAAATCCAGCTTGAACTTCTGATTGTTCTCTATGTATTAGTCTAGTCATTCTTTAATAATATTCAGCAGTATTTTATCTGTATGTGATATTAATGATAGTATTTTATGATTTCCATATTCTACTGGATTACCTTTTATTGGAAATGGAAACAAATATGGATCACTTCCAGTCAGTCGACAAGACAGCTGTCCTCCAAAATTCCTGGCATGCACTGGTGATTACTTGCAGGGCTGCATCTGCTAGTTGAAATTGAAACATGTTAATTGATATCCCATCAATTTCTGGGGCCTTATTTTTTGCCATTGCCTTTAATCCGGCTTGAACTTGTTTCTTCATTACCCTTGGCTCTTGATCATATCGTACTTCCTAAAATACTTCAGTGTCAGTCAATTCTTTTCAGTACAGTTATTCTCTGTAATCCCTCCATCTTCTTTTGATGGTCCCAGGATCATTCGTATTTTACTTCTAGCGCCTTTCATTCTCACTCAAAGCTTGGATTAGTTTTACAGTTCTTTCAGCTTGGGAAATGTAGAGTATATTCATCACTTTTTACTCTCCAACTCCAGTTCCCTGTATATTCAATCATTATATTATTTTGTCTTCTTGAGCTGACCTTTGAAATATTTTTTTTACTCTTTTATTTCATATTTTTCTGTTCACATCTCAACATGGTAATGTAATTTGCAGTCTCTACTGACATCCATTTTGATTTTTTCTTTCTCCTTTGTCTTTATGATGACCTTTTGCTGTCTTCATAGATGATAATATTGATGTTGTTGTTGTTAAGTACCGTCAAGTCAGCATGACTCATAGCAATCTTATGAACAAAAGACCTGAACCCTATTCTGAACTATTGTCATTTCTTTAAGTTCGTCGAGTTTTCAGAGACATGTTGTGTAGGAAGTGGATGCCACTCCTGCTACCAAGCATGTCTTAATCTGGAAGTTCCACCAAACACTGTCCTCCATGGGTAACCATTATGGTATTTGACAGACCAGTGGCACAATGTTCAGTTTCACAGCAACTCCAAGTTACATCAGTAGAGCAAATTGACAGATCACTGCTGTGCCACTTAGAAAAATATTTATCCCAAATACAATTAACTCCAGACTCTAAACAAGAGGCTAAACAAGAGGCTTCTCAGTTCATTATTAGCTAAATATAGAAAATCCTATCAGCTCATAGAGGATTGTGAATGAAATAAAAAAAAAAAAACCACGAAAAACCCCAACAAAAAACAACCAAATACTCCACAGCCAATCCTTAAGTAAATCAAGAGAACCCACCTTCCAGAACTCAACTGCTTCACACATGAACTTCCAATGCTCATCAGTCTTCTATTATTTGTGTTTATGTTTCAAATCTATTCTTAACATGATTTTTAAATAAAGGAGGGATAGACTCAACGTCATGTTTTGTCTGGCTCTCATGGACTTATTTTCTTCAGCCTCTATTTGGACTTGCTCATTAGTAATTGATGGTCTGTTCCACAGACAGCGCCTGGTCTGGTTTTGACTTCTGATATTGAACTTCTCCAGTGATTCCTTCCACAGAGGTAGGCATTCTGATTCCTATGCAGCCCATCAGATGAAGCTCATGTGTAAAGTTGTTGTTTGTTGTTTTAATAAAGGATTTGTGATAAATAAATTATAAAACCTGCAAAATTTAATCATTCTATTTCAGGTCTCCTTTCTGTCACCACGTCTGTACTTCTGGACAATCATTTCTTCTTCATTGTTTCCAATTTTTGTATCCCAGTTACCGGTATCATTAATGTATCTTCATTGCATGTTTGGCCTATTTTAAAATGAAAAAATTTGTTAAAAATCTTCAATTTCCTCTCCCTTGGCTTTCTCTGTTGGTGTGTATATTTGAGTAATAGTCATATTAACACATCTTCCTTGTATGCATATGGATAATAACATATCAGGATAATCCGAATCATTATCCCTTTCAGATTCATATCCCTTTATACTTTTTAACAGGTAGACTTTTTTCTAGCTATAACAAAATTGCTTAATGCTGCTGCTTGTAGCTGTATGATCTAAAAAAAAGTAAAACTAATAAAAACAAACACTTGACAAGATTAAGAGCAAACAAGGAGCCCTTAGAGATGATTAAACTTGTCTAGATTTTCTTACTGCTTGTTACATAATGGTGAGCTTGCCAAACTCAGAGTTTTCATTTGTGATCTCAACTTTCTGTGTGCAGTCAGATCCATCTGTATTACCCCCGTGGCACTGGTGAGCAAATGCAATGAGGGCAAAACATGTTCACACCAATAATACTTCCTATTTTGTGAGTAAGGGAGAACTTTGTCTCAGATCCAAGAGACTCATGTCTTCTAACAGCAACTATGAAACAGTAATGGGGTGACTACTTTATAAATGGTAAATAAGTAAAAACCTAAACTTTAGAATTTATACCATTATATTTTGTTTTGGATTCTTTGTTATGCTTATAATTTAGTTTAAATTTCTCCTCATTAATATATAATTTCTTTGGAATTATAGATGTCTGTGATGTACTCTGGTTTATCTCCAGCCACTAAGCTTGTTCATAGTAAAACACTCATGGAGTATTTGTTGACAAATGAATGGATAATGGGCAAATTCATCATAAAACTGTAAACATGTTGTGTGCCATAGAGTTGGATCTGACTCTCCAGGAGGTTTTCAGAGGCAAAAGTCTCACATAAGGAAATTGTCCATCTTTGTCCTTTGAAGTATCTGGTGAATTCGAACCATGTGCCTTTGAGATGGTATTAAGAGCACAATTGTATTAAGAGTAAGAAGTTTTGTTAGGTGTTTTCTATATTCACTGCTAATTTTAAGATTATCTAATTATGTGAATGTTTGAAGTAACCAACACTATAAGTAATTACTCTAAACAGAGATAATATAAGACATATTCAGAAAATTAAGGAATGATGCCTCTGATAATATAATTTTTTAGTTACTATCTAAAAATAAGCCATCCAGATTGCATTTATCATAACTCTATATGTATATACCTAGTTACATGGGTGTGTTTTATAGAGAGAATTGTTAGAATGGCCTGGGACCAAAATAAAATGATCTCTTGTATCTAAATACTTACTAAAGTAGAGATATAGTTTAAAAGCAGATATAGTTTTTCTACTTGGAAATGAATTATTTTAAGACTTTAAAGGAAGATGTGAAAAAATTCTTTTTTATCTTGGTGAGTGGTTGGCAGTGGAGCAATAGGGTAGATTTTTATCTCAAGAGAGTAGGTGGGTTTGACAGCTGGAAAGAAGAGGCTTGAGCTCATCATCTGAGAAGAGTGGGAGGAAATGAAGTCTCAGAGGTGGGTCAGAGTAGGAGGAGAATTTTGGCAAATGACTAGATAAAGTTCTAGATGAATTGGTTGTGGGTTAAATACTGAAGAATAAAGAACAGTCTATGGGAAAGTTTTGTTCAATAACTCATTATTCAAGGTCACATTAGATAAAATTTTTAAAAAAGAATTCTAAAGGCTTTTTTTTTTCTGTTTTGGGATAAGTGTAGAAGGTAGGAAAGAAAAAGCCTTATTTCTGACATTCTTTCCTAATTACCTATAAAACCATGTCCTTATTTCCCAAAACACTGTTGCCAGGATCAAACTATTTTATGTATACAGGCCAGGTAAAATCTTTGATGTTAAACCAATCATTTTTGACATAAAAGTTTGACAAGGCACAGCTGTTCCAGAAAGATTGAAAAAAGTAAGTTGATTTCTTTAGTATTTCCCTGACTCATTCACTACCATAATCATCTTCAATTCTTAGGTTACTTAAGAAAAACTCACACTTACCTTCTTGTTGCCAACGTAGATTTAAATTTCCTCACAAACATTAGTCTAGCATGACACAGAAATTTTAAAAAGAGAGAAAGAAAAGGAAAACTGTATCATCTGATTTCTCATAGTGGTTTTGTGGTTGTTATGTGCTATGGAGTCCAAATCAACTCACAGTTGATCCTCTAGTAGGTTTGCAGAGGCTATAAATTTCACCAGAGAAGACTGTCCATCTTTCTCCTGTGTAGCTGTTGGATCCCAACCAATTGCCTTTAAGTTGGAAGTAAAATTCCTTCATTATGTCATTGAAATTATACTTTTATTAAGAGAAAAATTCTTCCTATTATAGCCTTTCTGTACATACATATACAAAGGGAAGGAGTTTCAGGATAAAATGGGTTTAAGATTATACAGATAGAAGCCTGTGGCTATCAGAAAAATTAGGAGCTCAGTAAAGATAATGGTTACAAGAAATCAGACTGAGAAAATACTTCTATTTCGCTACCTGAGTAAACATCTAAAAGGAAGTTTGTATTATTTTTAAATTGTAGGTAATCTCAACAGTGTTGGAAAAGAAAAGCAAGTGTCTTCAACATTTGCTCAATATATACAGAAACAGTTACGCAGACCACAACTTAAGGGTAGTTGTTGTTGTTGATGATGATGTTATGTGCCATCAAATCACCTGTGACCCATAGCCACCCGATGTATCACATCTGAAGCATCCCCTGTCCTGATCCAGTCTAATTGATTCCAACACACTCTATGCCCATTGCCCCAGTTATTGTACCAGTCCATCTCATCCAGGTTCTTCCTTTCCTGTGCTGTCCTCCACCATTCCAAACATGGTGTCCTTCTCCAAGGATCAGTCCCTTCTGGCCACATGCTAAGGTATGCGAGACAGAGCTTCAAAATCTTAGCCTCCAAGGAGCAACTCTGTTTCACCCTCTCCAAGACAGACCTATTTTTCTTGCCAGTCCATGGTATGTATGTTCAAGTCTCTTCTCCTGCACCACAACTTGAAGGCATTAATTCTTCTTCTGTCATCCTTAGTCATTGTCCAGCTGTCTGATGCAAGTAAGTTATTGCAAAGACTATGGCCTAAATTAGGTGCACCTTATTCTCTAGACTGACATTTTTACTTTTCAGGAGTCTGGAGAGGTCCCTGACAAAAAATTTTCACAATACAGTTTGTCTTTGGATCTCTTGACTGCTGGTTCCAAGAGTGTTGATTGTGGAGCTAAGCAAGCTGTAATTGTTATCAACCTCAATTTCTTTCCCATCTATCATGGTGCTACTAATTGGCCCAGTGGTAAGAATCTTTGTCTTCTTGATGTTGAGCTTCAATTCATATTGAAGATTACAATCCTTGACCTTCTGAAGCAAATGATAGAGTTCCTTCTACCTTTCAGCAAGCAATGTTGTGTCTTCTGCTTAACATAGATTGTTGAGGAGTCTTCCTCTAATCCTGATGCCACATTTCTCCTCATAAAGCCCAAATTCCTGCATGTCTGTTCTGCATATAGATTGAAAAGGTATGGAGATATGCTGCTTTCCTGACACACTCTTTTCCTGATTTTGAACCATGCAGTTTTCCTGGTCCAAGTATAGGTAACTCAAGGGAACTATAAATAAAACAACTGCCTGCATTAGTGGATCAGAAATTAGAATGCATTTCTGTAAGATAAAAAGCAGATAGAATCAAATATTATAAAGAGAGAGGAAAAGAAGAATAAAACATTTAAAGACAAACTGTTGTAAAGACAGAGTAAAGTAAATAAATGCAAAGTTAAAACAAATGATACTCCATGATACCTGTTGAGGTGATTAATAGTGAAAGTTACAAGAACTATTTGGTTAAGTAGAGTCCTCTTCTTTCCCCTCTTTGGCTAAACAAGAGGAAATAAGGATATATGGGCAATACTCTAGTTAGCTGGTGAATTTTCAGAAAGGAAGAGAATTCCATTACCAAGAAGAAAAAGAAATTCTACGATTCTACCTCTTCTAAGAATATATTATATATTTTCCACAAAAGGGTTGTGCAAATTTCTTTTTTTTGCAAATTTCTAAAATCCAAAACAGTTATAAGACAATTTGAATGAGTGTTCTCAAACACCATGAAGAGCAGAAAAAAATTAATTACCATTTACAGAAAGAACATCTAATAATCAAAGAAATATGAAGGAAACTTTTTAAAAAAATTGTTAAGTGTAAAATAATGATACCTACAAAAATATCAAAGAAGACAACATAAGGAAGTACCCCTTAGTTTTTCCAGGTTGTTGTCAGGTGCCATCAAATCGAGTATGACTCGTAGTGACCCTATGAACAACAGATCTGAACCCTGTCCTATCCTGTGGAATATTCATCATATCTGAGATACTTGAGATCATTGCTGCAGTGACTGTATTGATTCATCTCATTGAAGGTCATCCTCTTTTTAGCTGACTGTCTTCCTTTTCAAGCATGATGTCTCTTTCCAAGGAACAGCTCCTCCTAACAATATGGCCAAAGTATGTGAGACAGAACTTCACCTTCCTTGCTTGTCAAGACCACAATGGTTGCACTTTATCCAAGACCTGTTTGTTCTTTTGGCAACTATGGAGTATTTAGTACTCTCTTCTAACACCACAACTCAAAACCATCAATTCTTCTGTAATCCTAATTAATTGTCGAGCTCTCGAAGGAATAACAGATACTTTTAAAGATCATTACTTATCATTGCTCCTTCTTCAGAACTCTGGAGAGGTCCCTGACTGCAGTCTTTCCCAATGCAATACATCTCCTAATCACCTGATTACTGGTACGTAGGATGTGGATTGTGGATTCAAATACGATGTTGACAACTTCAGTCTTTTCTCCATTATGATGTTGCCTATTTATTCATTGGTGAGAATTTTTGTCTTTGAGATGCAATCTATACTGAAGACTAAAGTCCTTGATCTTCTGCACCAAGTGCTTGAGTGAAGACATTGGCAACAATAAGCCTCTTGGAATCAATGGAATAGTAATTGACATGTTTCAAGTAACAGAAATAAATGGCTGACACAGAAGAATTTAATGAAACAACGTATGATCAAGAACCTATGGTGACAAAGGAGGAAGTTCAAGCTGCTCTGAAGGAATTGGCAAAAAATAAAGTCTCAGGAGTTGATGGAATAACAATTTATCTATTTCTGCAAACAGACACTTCTATGGTTGAGCTCACCAGGTTATACCAAGAAATATGGAAGACAACTACCTGGCCAACTCACTGTAAGAGATCTTTATTTATTCCCATTTCAAATTAAACTTATCAAAAGATATCACTAATGTCACAGACAAGCAAGATTTAACTGAACCACCAAATGTGCAGGTTGGGTTTAAAAGAGGCTGTAGCACTAGGGACATCAGAGCCAACATCAGATAGATCTTGGCTGAAAGCAGAGGAATGTCTATCTGTGTTTCATTGAATATGCAAAGGCATTTGACTGTATGGATCACAACAAATTGTGGCCAATCTTGAAAAGAATGGGAATCCCAGAACACTTGATTGTGCTCATGCAAAACTTATACTTGGACCAGGAAACAGTCTTCAGAACAGAGCAGGAAAACACTGTGTGGATCAGGATCAGGAAAGGTGACTATTAGAGATACATCCTATACCCATACCTTTTCAGTCTATATGCAGAACAGATTATTCTGGAAGCTGGACTTATAGGAAGAATGTAGCATCAGATTGGAGGAAGACTCATCAACAACTTACGTTATGCAAATGACACAACCCTGCTCACTGAACTGAGGAGGACTTGAACCACTTGCTGCAGAAGGTCAAGGACTGTAGTCTTCAATATGGATTGAAACTCAGCATCAAGAAGACAAATATTCTCACCACTGGGCCTACTGGCAGCTTCATGATGGATGGAGAAGAGATTGAGATTGTTGTTAATTTTGGCTTGCCTGGTTCCACAATTAACACTCATGGCACCAGTAATCAAAAAATCAAAAGGCAAATTATAATGGGAAATTCTGCTGCAAGGACCTCACTAGATTATCGAAGAGCAATGATGTCAGATCAAGATGCACTTAACCAAGACCATGGTATTTGCAGTTACTTGCCATACATCAGAGAATTAGACAATCACTAAGGATGACAGAAGAAGAATCGATATCTTTGAGTTGTGGTGCTGGAGAAGAGTGTTGAACATACTATGGTCTGCCAGGAGAACAAACAGGTCTGTCCTGGAGAGAAGGAAACCAGTTTGTTCCCTGGAGGTAAGGATTTTGAGGTTCCGTCTCATATAAGTAGGCTTGTGGACAGGAGGGACCAGTCCTTAAAGAGGGACATGATGCTTGGAAGGGTAGAGGAAAAGCCTAGGAGAGGAAGACCCAGAATGAGTTGGATTGACTCAGTGACTAAAGCAATGGGATTAGGCCTATAGGAGACCATGAGATTGATGCAGGATAGAGCAGCTTTCATAGCTAATATGTACAAGATCACTATGAGTTGTAGGTTACTCGAAGGCAAATAACAACAATAAGTAACAGATGCAGCCCTGAATATGTCCATCAATCTGTGCCAGGAAATATGGAAGCCATCTACTAGACCCACTGATTGGAAGATATCCATATTTGTTTCCATTCCCAAGAAACATGATCCAACAGAACACGGAAATTATTGAGCAATATGCTTAATATCATGTGTAAGCAAAACATAGCTGAAGATCACCCAAAAATGGCTGGAACAACACATTGAGAGAGAATTGCCAGAAATTCAAGCTGGATTTGAAAGAGTCTGTGGCACAAGGGGTATCCGTGCAGATGTCAGATGGATCTTGACTAAAAGCAGAGGAAATCAGAAGAATGTCCATTTGTGCTTTATTGACTCTGTGGATCTTAACAAGTTAAGGCTAACTTTGAGAAGAATGGGAATCCTACAACACAAAGTTGTACTTAAGTGAAACCTAAGTCAAACCAAGAAATTGTTACTCTAACAAAGCAATGAAACAAACAACATTGCATGCATCCCCTGGAGAGGACCCTGACAGCAGACTTCCTCAATGCAATTCGTCTTTTGATTTCCTGACTGTTGGTGTCAAGAGTGTTAATTGGGGAGACAAGTAAGCTGTAATTGTTAACAACCTCTCTTCATCTATTATGGTGCTGCCAATTGGCCCAGTGGTGAGAATCTTTGTCTTCTTGATATTAAGTTTTAATCCGTATTGAAGACTATAGTCACTGACTTCCTGCAGCAAGCGTTTCAGGTCTTCTTCAGTTTCAGCAAGCAAGGCTGTGTCAACTGCATAACATAAATTGTTGATGAGTTTTTCTCTAATCCTGATGCCATATTCCTCCTAATTAAGTTCAGCTTCCCAAATGATCTGTTCGTCATATACATTAAAAAGATATGGGAACAGGATGCTTCCTGGCACACTCATTTCGGAATTTTAAACCATGCCGTGTTTCATGCTCTGTTCTGAGGACTGCTTCCTGGTCCAAGTATAGGTTTCACCAGAAGCATAATCAAGTGTTCTGGGGTTTCCATTTTCCCCAAGGTTAGCCGAAATTTGTTGTGATCCACATATTCAAATGCCTTTGTATAGTCAATGAAACACAGATAGACATTCCTCTGTTAAACTGCTTTCTACCGAGATCCATCTGACATTGGCAATAGTGTTTCTAGACACATAGCCTCTTCTACACCCAGCTTGTATTTTTGGTAGTTCTCTGTCAATATATTTATTGTTCCAGGACAGGACAGGGTTCTGAGCTGCTGTAAATAGGCTCACTATGGGTAATAGGCAACTTGATGGCGCATAACAACAACAATAACATTGTCATAGTCACTAAACAATCTACCTAATTTATTTGATTGAGTGTCTTCTTTTTATTTGACCTTCCATCTTTCCCAGAACAATGACATTTTTTCCCTATGGACTGTTAGCCACAGGCTTTCTTGATGTCTCTGTAACTTGGATATATTAGTCTCTATCTTCTGACATATGTCTCTCCGTGTAGATGTTCTCATATTATAATAGTTAGGAAGTTTTGGTAGCATGATCCGTGGAAGTTGCACTGTTAACTGAATGGCCACACTTCTCTCACAGTTCTAATCCACCACAAGCTCTGCTGGTAAAAAAAGAGGGACATTAGCCTTTATTTATACCCAAATGGAGGGTCAACTATAAACTGGTTCAGAGTTGATGGCGATAAGTGAATGAAGATAGTAATTAAAAGGAATTAGGTTTAGGACCCGCTGTCCTCAAGCATAAGGAGTTCTGGTGAAAGAGTGTATTTTATGTTGGCCTGCCAACCAAATGGACAGTGTTATAAATCCATCAGCTACTCCTCCTTTTCTTCAGAGACTCAAGAAGGGCCAACCATGAGTCAGAATCAAGGAGACAGCAACCCATTCAGTTTGGTTGGGATTCATGTACTGTGATAAAATGAAGACCCTAGAACATAAAGAGAAAAGCTAAATTCTTGCACAGATGCAAAACTAAATTACCTACAAAAGAATAAAAAATTTCTTGAATTCATGCTTCTTTGATAACACAAGATGCAAAACATGTTGTTGTTACATGCCATCAAGTTGCCTGCAATCCATAGAGACCCTTTGTACGGCAGCTCTGAAGCCTGCCCTGTCCTGAGCTGGTCTGACTGATTCTGACTCACTTACCCCCAATGCCCCAGTTACTGTATCAATCATCTCATCTGGGGTCTTTCTGTCCTGTGCTGTCCCTCTACCCTTCTAAGCGTGTAGTCCTTCTCCAAAGACCTATCCTTCTTGGCTACTTGCCCAAAGTATGTGAGACTAAATTTCAAAAATCCTAGCCTACAAGGAGAAACTTGGTTTTACCCTCTCCAAGACAGACCTATTTGTTTTCTTGGCAGTCCATGGTATATTCAAGACTCTTCTCTAGCACCACCACTCAGTGAAACGAAATACATCAAATTCAAAGGACATGTTTGTTATTATGCACTGTTTCATTAGAACCAACCCATAATTGACCCTCCAGCATGTTTTCATAAGTTATTGCTGAGGCTTTCTTTGATTCTGATGCCATATTGTTTTTCATGGAATCCAACTTCTCAAATAATTTGCTCAGCATAAAGATTGAATAAGTATGAAGAAAACATATAACCCTAATGCACGCCTTTCTTAATTTTAAGCAATGTAGTGTTCTCTTGCTCTGTTATCACAACAGCCTTTTGGTCTAGATAAATAAGTTTCACATGAGCACAATTAAATCTTCTGGGATTCCTTTTCTTTTCAATGTTAACCATAGTTTGTTATAATACACACAACCAAATGATTTTGCATAGCAAATCAAGTACAAATAGACATTGTTCAGGTACTCTGCCTTCAGCCAGGATCCATCTGACGTCAGCAATGATATCTCTGGTATGTTATTTTTGTTGTTGTTATGTGTCATTGAGTCAGCTAGCAACCTTATGCACAACAGCTTTTAACCTTGTTCAATTTTAAACCAGTTGCACCCAGGACTCTTAACCCCAGTTACTATATCAGTTCATTTCCTCCAATATCTTCTTCTCTTATGCCATACCTCAACCTTTCCAAGCATGTCCTTCTCAAAGGCCTGGTCCCTTCTGGAAAAATGTGTAAAGTATATGAGATGAGCTTCAAAATCCTTGTCTCCAAGGAACAGATAAATTTCACCTTTTCCAAGACAAGCATATTTGTTTTCTTGGAAGTCCATGGAATGTTCAATACTCTTCTCCAGAATCAGAACTTTTTCTGTCTTTCTTTTCTAGCTCTTTGATGTACAGCAAGTACATCATGGCCTGGATCAGGCATCCCTTAGTTTCTAGACTGGCCTTGTTGCTCTTCAGCACTCTGGAGAGGTTCCTGAGAACAGATTTTCGAAATGCAATTTGCTTTTTGATTTCTGACTGCTGCTGCCAAGAGTGTTGATTTTGGAACCAAGAAAGTGGAAATTGTTAGTCCATTCTCTGTCTATCATGGTGCTGCCCTTTGGCCCTGAGGTGAGAATCTTTGTCTTCTTTTATATTAATGTAGAAAACTGAAATATTTGACTTTAAGCCCATGGGTCAGGCCCTCCTCAGTTTTGGCCAGTAATAATGTGTCATCTGCCTAATGCAGGTTGTAGATGAGTCTTCCTCCAATCCTAATGCCACATTCCTCTTCATAAAGCCTAGCCTCCTGAACAATATGATATAAATTTAAAAGGTACAGAAACATGATGCATTTCTGATTCACTCCTTTCCCAATTTTGAACCATACTTCCTTGCTCTGTTGTGACAATTGCTTCCTGTTCCAAGTGTAAGGGGGTAGTTTTTGTGTTTGCTTGTTTTTCCAACTGTCTGAAATTTCTATAAGCTTGCTTCATGGATGGTGTAGAGCAAGGCCTCAGTGCACAGGATCACTCCAGACCAAAGCATCCTGGAGGCTTGCAGCCAAGTATAGGTTTTGCATGAGCACAATCAGGATGGAAGAAGTGCAGAGAGTCATTGTGTCAAAAAGAATTGGCTGACACAGAAGAATTTAATGAAATAACATACGATCAAGAAGTAATGTTGATGAAGGAGGAAGTTCAATATACTCCAAGGAACTGGCAAAACAAGTCCCCAGGAATTATTGGAATACCAACTGACATATTTCAACAAACAGATGCGGCCCTGGACATGCTCACTAAGGTATGCCAAGAAGTCTGAAGGACAGCTACCTGGCCAACTGACTTAAAGAGATTAATATTTACTCCCATTAAAAAAGATGTGATCCAACAGTGTGGAAATTGTCAAACAATATCACTAATATAACACACAAGCAAAATCCTGCTGTAGAACATAAAAAAATGTCTGGAATAATACATCAACAGAGAGCTACAAGAAATACAAGCTGAGTTTAGAAGAGGCTGTGGCATTAGGGATGTCATGGCCAACGTCAAATAGATCTTGATTGAAAATAGAACAAAAGAACTTTATATCTGAGCTTCATAGACTATGTAAAGTCATATGACTGTATAGATCATAACAAACTGAGACTAACCTTGAGAAGAATAGGAATCCCAGAACACTTAATAGTGCTCATGTGAAACCTGGTCTTCTAAATCCAGCTTGAACTTCTGGGAATTCTCTATGTACTTTCTAGATATTTTTTAATAATCTTCATCAGCATTTTGATATTAATGATATTATTTGATAATTTTCATATTCTGTTGGATCATCTTTCTTGGGAATAGTAACAAATATGGATCTCTTCAGGTCGGTTAGTCCAGCAGCTGTCTTCCAAATTTCCTGGCATACACTGGTGAGCACATCCAAGGCTGTGTTAACTGAAACATGTCAGTTGGTGGCCCATTGATTCCTGAAGCCTTAATTTTCTACTAATATCTTCAGTGAAGTTTGAACTTGTTCCTTCATTACTATTTGCTCTTGATCATATGGTTCTTACTGACATATTTCAGTTTCAGTCTTTACCTTTTCTGCACTTTGGTACAGTGATTCTTCCTATTCTATCTAGGAAAGTCTTCAGTTAGGGATTTCTCCAATTATTGAGGAGCAATGATGTCCGTTTGAGAACTTCAGTGCATCTGATTCAGGCCATGGTCTTTCCAATCACTTGGTATGCATCTGAGAGCTGGACGATGAATAAGGATGACAGGAGAATTGATTACTGTGGGCTGTGGTGTTGGATAAGAGTACTGACTATCCCATGAACTGCCAAAGAATAAATAGCTATGTCTTGGAGAAAGTGCAGCCAGAGTGCTCCTTTGAGGCAAACGTTTTGAAAGAGTAATCATTCTGATCCCTTTGCAGTCCATCATGTGAAGTCCATGTGTAAAGTCACTCTGTGTTTTATTAAAAATGTGTTTATGATGAATAAATCTTTGAGCATAAAATATTCTGTCCTACTTTCAGCCTCATTTCTGTCACCAAGTCTGTACTTTCTGACAACCATTCCTTCTTCATTGTTTCCAACATTTACATTTTACTCACCACTTGTCATTAATGTTTCTTGATTGCATGTTTGGTCCATTTCAGACTGCAAGATTTGGTAAAATCTTCATTTATACCTCTTTGGCATTATCTGTTGGAGTATGTATCTGGATAATTGTCATTTTAACAGGTCTTCCTTATATGTGTATGGATAATATTCCATCACTCACGGCATTCTACTTCAGGATAGATCTTGAAATTATCTTTTTAACCTGAATGAAACATCATTCTTTGTTTGCTTGACTCAATGTGGCAAAAGCCAGTCCATCTCATTTCACTAATGCAAGTCGTTGTTGTTAAGTGCCGTCAAGTCCCAGTGACTCATAGTGACCCTATGGAGGACAGCCCTCGATGCTTGTGTGTCTTTCATCCTCTCTCCAGGTTTATAGGGTTTCCAGAGGCATGCTGTTATGGAAGTGGATGCCACGCCTCTTTCCAACACTAATGCATAGATGTCTATATTCATGCATTCCTTTTCATCTTCCAGCAATCATGCTTCTTACTGGCTTTTAGCAGTACATTCATATTTCTACAGAATAACTTATATTTTCTTAATTAATATATTCTCTTGTGAAAATAAATTCTAAGTGTTCAGAAAAGTCTCCAAGTCCTATGTTTTCCATGAATTATCTAACATTTAAATGAATGTATAATTAATTAAATGTATAAAAATATATAAATGCATAAAATATATATACATGTATAAATAAATGTATAATTAATTCCTAAGAACATTTTCCCTCTCTCTTGTGAGTTAGCTCACTCATACATACACACAGAAATTACAGAACAATCATAGTATTTTGCCATCATTTCCCTAAACTGTGTTTCCATAGCCAAAATTTTGTTGTTGTTGTTGTTGTTGACTGCCATCGAGTCGAGCACGACTCGTAGAGATCTTATGAACAAAAGGCCTGAAGCCCCTCTACTACTATCTACATTCATCAAAGTTGATAGTTTCCGGAGGCCTGAAGCCTTTCTATAACTATCATCATATATGATGTAGTTAACTTAAAACCGCATGGTATAATCAATCGTCTCTGGTGAGATTATTAATATATATTTGTCTTTTTTTGTGAATAACAGACAAAGTATTCAGCCATTATTATCACAAATAGGTATTTTACTTCTTTTGAAAACTGACAACTAAACTCTGTAAATAGAAATAGATGAGAAAAACCTAGTAAAAGTCTGATACTATTTTCCGAAATAGTTTATCCTGAGTGCTGCATAGTATATCATCGTGTGACTGTACCACAATTTCTCAATCCATTTGTTAGTTGGTAGGCATTTGGGCTGTTTCCACGTTCTTGCTCTTGTGAATAGCACTGCTATGAATTTTGTTGTACAAATTTTCGTTGGTGTCTCAGTTCTACTTTCCTCAGTGTGTATTTCTGGCTGGAGAATGACTGGGTCATATGGAATTTCTATGTTCAGTGTTTTTTAGGAAATGCCAAACTTCCAGAGTGTTGTACCATTTTACCAGCCCACTAACACTGTTTGACAGTTTCAATCTTTCCAGATCCTTTCCAGCTTGGGAGAGGTTACAGACTACTTACTATGCTGAGTGAGCTAACTTAATCTTATAAGGATAAACACTGCATAAGATCAATAGTATAAAAATAGATGGGTAATAAAAGACCAAAATGGATGTCAGAAGTGGATCTGAAGATTGCACTAGAGCGTAGAGAGGCCAAAGCACAAGGAAAAATTCAAGATACTAAAGAGCTGAACAGAAGATTCCAAAAGGCAGCTCAGAATGACAAAGCAAAATACCACAATGAAATGTGCGAGGAGCTAGAGTCAGAAAATCAAAAGGGCCGAACTCGCTCAGCATTTCTTAAGCTCAAGGAACTGAAGAACA
>NW_006399757.1:14799259-14814343 GCF_000299155.1 Elephantulus edwardii | reverse complement strand
CTGTTGTGCCTAGGGTCGCTATGAGTCGCAAAGGACTCGAGGGCACCTAACAACAACAACAACAACAACAATACAAGTCTTAGGGTAAAGAGATGATTCAGTTGAAGGTAAAGAGGGGATGAAATTATAGGACCACAGAGTTTGGTGGGCTGAGGGAGGCAGTGAATGAATTAGGAAAGATTTAAAGAAACCTGAAAAGAGGGGGTGATAGTGGGCATAGATCAGTGGTGACTGGTTTGATAAAATATAATGTATGGGAATGATCATATGAAACAGTATGTGTATAATGTTTGAATAAAATCTATGAATAAAGGAACATATGAAACACAATATTTATAAATGAAACAAAATGTACATGAATTTTGTATGCAAACCAATGTGAAAATTTTAAAAATGTAGAAAAAAGTGTGATATTATATTGACTTTTCTATTTCTTATTTCTAACAAATTCGATTAGAGGAAATAATCCAGTATACTAGCAAAAATGCACATATTTAAATAATGACGTGAAATCATACTGGTTAAATTATTGTGGCATGATTATTAAGATGAAAGATAAAGTTGTATCTTCTCAGGTATCCAAACAATTCAGAATATTCCATTTTGTTATTTCTAGTTAGTTTAACAGCTAAAGTAATTTCTGAAATCTGCTTTCTGAGATTAGCAGTGCCCTCTCTCCTACTTTGAGGAAAAAATAATTAGAAAGGCACATGTACCAGCTTCCAGTTTATACAGGTTCAATTATTTGAAATCCCTTGAGCTCCTCCAATTAGAAAACAAGTTTTTTAGTTAATATCCTTCAATTGTTAAAAATTTGCGTCACTGCAAGAGCATAGCACAACGTAAAGGTCCCAGCACACTGGCAGTTGATTGTGAGGGGATGTGATTGTTCCACATTTAGACTGGAAAGGTTTAGGAACTCTGCTTCCCAGTGTGCTTAATGAATGAAAAGAAAATTGGACCCCTGAGCCAGAGTCAATGACTTAAAGGAGTGAAAAATGATCACAGGTTAACAAGGGCAATGTGCTCTTCCGTAATTCCCAATAATGGTAAATGACAAAAGAACCAATAGCCATCTAACTTGTTATTATTTATTAATTGTTTTTCTTCCTACTGAAAAACAGCTTTTTACTAGGAGGACCAACACTTAGAAATTATAAACTCTAGTTTCTCTTTGACTTGTCTAGTAATAGTGCCCATTGTACTTTCATTCTTAATTTTAATCTATTTATTTAAATACACTAATAGATTTAGTTTCACAGGCTTTAAAACTTTAAATACTTTGAATACAATATGTCATAACAGATTAAGCAAAGTTACAGTCAGAGCTGCTGACTTCACAGAGACAGCAGGTTATTCTGCAATTTAATCAATGCAAGGGAAGATGAAGACTATATTTTCCCTGAAAATGAAAATTAGTTCAATCTTTTGTTTAAAAATTTGTGTTTCTACTGAACTGAAGGGAGTTTTCCTAGTTGTAGCCAAGGCACCACCCTTAGACATGTTCACAGATACAAAATCTCTGATTGGCTGCTGATGAGTCATTCTTGTGAGGAATCTTATCTTAACACCTGCCTTATCTTTAACATCCTTTTCAACTTCTTGTAGTAAAACAATAACCAAGTTGGAAAAAAAATAAAAAGAAATTGGGACGAGTCCAGTTTTGAAACACCTGCCTTAGAGATAAAGATTGTAATTTTAGGTTATTGTGATTTCCTGAATCTAGGGCTGGAATTTTCTGCATACCACAAAGCAACCCATAGCTTTCTCAAGCATATGCGTGGCCTAACTCCTACTTCAGTCTAGTAAATTGCAAAGTGACAAGATCATCTCAGTTACCATGGAAATATCTGTGTTATCGGACAAATCTCTGACATGACACCACAGTTTCACAGTAAATTCAGTTTATGAGTTAAGATATATTGCAACAGTAACTCTAATGAATCAATCAGTAAAACTTTATGAGTTAATTCAAGTTTAATGCTGATAATCTTCTATTTAACATTAAAGATGATATCCTAGGTTTATTTGACCACTTTGAACAAAAATAGATTCTTTAAAAAAAAAAAAATACGTGTAAGGACAGAAACCAACACCTGGAAACCAGAAGCACCAGTTTCACATAGGCTAATAAAAGAAGTTCACGGTTAATGGAACTGAAAATATTTACTCTGCTTCATTTATCTTTCCCTTGATACTTAGACAAAGCCCACAATGATACCCATGAAGAGGTTATTGCAAGGGCATAAGTTTGTTTTAAAACTGAAAGTTAATTTGTTATGCAAACATCACTAATTGTGGAGCAATTACACAATTTATGCTATTATATTCATTAGGTATACAGAAAACTCAAATACACCACCATCAAATCAGAATCTACTTGTAGCCGACCTTCCAGGAGGATATACATTTGAAAAGCATACATTTCACCGCATGTGTCAATGCTCTGACAATAGGCAGGCCTTGCCCCAGGCTCCCTTTGCTGGCTGTCACGTCTTCTCAGAGCTACAGGCAACTCCAGAAACTATCTGGAAGCAAACTGCAAGCAGGATGCCCAAGCAAAATTAAGCAGCTTCAGGGAGCTTGTCTTGCAAACCTGAATTAACCAAGTAATGGCAACTGTCATAGCACCAAAAATAAACTTTTAAAAGAAATAAAAACCCCAAATAGACTCACACAGTCTTTTTTTTTTGGGGGGGGGTGTCTTGCTTCTGGGAGTGGGCCAGCACTAATTTGAAGACATAAAATGACAGAGCAAAAGGCAAAGAAGTCATGAAAGGGCAAAGGAAAAATCTTTGTCAGAGGCTGTGATTAAAACCATGATGCCAGTAAGTGCATTCAAGGGTTCTTCAAAAAATGGCAAGCTTCAGATAATAACAACTACTGTCAGTATTTGGAGGATTTGGAACTGCCATTTATTACTGGAAATATAAAATGGCTCAGGGATTGGTAGTTTAACAAAGATTTAAATAGAGTTACCATAGGACCCACCAATTCGTTCCTAGTGTATATAGCCAAGGACTAGAAAACATATCCACTCAAAAATCTGTATACAAATGTTGATAAAAACATTACTTAAAATAATAAAAATGTGAGAACACCTCTGAAGTCCATAAAGAATAAATGGATTATGATTAAACCTTATAGGTACAAAACCAGCCTAGAATAAGAGACATATCATTGATTGCAAAGAGGACTAAGGAGGGAGAGAGAGGTAATTTTGCAACAATGAAAGAATATTAAAAAAAAAAAACAACAACGGTGAATTGTAAGAGGGATTGTTGTTGTTAAGTGCCATCAAGTCGTAGGCGACTCATAGCGACCCTAGGAATGAAAGTCCTCGACTGTGGGGCGACTTTCATCCTTTCTCCACTTTCATAGGGTTCCCCCCCTCCCCCCGCCCCAGGCAAGCTATTTATGGAAATGGATGCCACTCCTGCTTCCAAGTTTGTTTTAACTAGGGAGTGCCACCAAACACTGTCCACCATGGGTAACCATTATCTCATTTGACACATCAGTGTCACAGTGTTCAGCTTCACAGTGACCACAAGTTATCTCTGTAAAGCAAGTGGACACACCAGGGCTACACAACCTAGAAGAATGTTTCACCAAAACAATTAGAAAGACCTAAGGGCTGCGGATTAGAGTCACCCTTCGTCTCCAATAGGCCAACTGGTCTCTCTCTATGTGTGAGAGGGGTAAGGGAGGGCAAGGGGTAAAATGTGCAACAATACAAAAATGAAAATCTAACTTCTCTGTAAATATTCTCTAAAACCACAATTAAAATAAAATTTTGTTTTTAAAAAAAGAACAAATGGATAAACAAAATATATTATGTCCATACAGTAGAATAATATTTGGCAATAAAAATATTAATTACTGTGACACAAAAGGAACGCCGTAGCCTAGTGAATAGGTGTAGCTCTACCAACCCAAAAGTATGCAACATAGTTTGAATTCACCAGTCACTCAGTGGAAGAAATGTGACCAATATCCTCCTGTGCAATTTACAGTCTCTGAAAATCCACTGGAAGAGTAGCTACGGATCAGGTCCAACTCAATGGTATAAAACAACAAAAACATGTACTACCAGAGACAGCTATTGTGATGAATATATTTGTGTCATTTACCTTTTAAAATATTTTTACATGCTTAAATATCTTTAATGCATTTTCAAAGGTAGAAATTATCTGTTGGAGAAATATTATTTTTCAAATGGGACTCTCTCTTTCCAATGGTGAATCATAACTATAAACTTTTCCTTCAAAATCACCAGTAACTCAGCATGAACTTCACAACAAAATAAACAATAAAAGGTGAGAGTCTAATACCTCTCAGGTAAATTTTTAGTGTGCACCAAAAAATAGTCTTGCAGATAAGTATGGCCTTCTGAAAATCCCTGGGGATGTTCAGTATTAATGTCTTTTAAGTTTTTTTGGTTTTCAGTAATCTGATGATTTCATCATGTCAGATAGATTTAGTGTTAAATCACTGTCCTTGATTTTTCTGGCCATCATGCTAGACAAAGGACTGTTCTCGCTGTGCAACCTTTGAGTCATGTTAGATAAACATAAGCCCTGACGTTGGATATGCTGTATTCACTGGTGTTAACATCTTACCTTTCTCTTGTTGTAGTTGGCATGTATTGTCAAGTTGAAACTGGCCCATAGCTGACCCTCTCTGGTGGGTTTTCGGAAGCAGTTAATTGCTCTGGAGGAGATTGCCCATCCTTCTCCCACGGAGCAGTTGGTGGGATTACCATGCGCTGCTTCTTGCCACTAGGATAGCAGCGCTTCCCTTGCACCATGTGTGTTCCTTAACTAGACCATCTTCTACATTGTTGTTGTTGATTACCAGCCTCGTTCTCACTACTTTGGAATTGCAATAATAGAATTTCAATTTTATAAATGGTGCTAAACGATGTTATTAGGACAATGAGTATTTACTAATTAATTGCGTTAAAGAGTGAGTTATAGAAAGTTTGGAGGAAGAGACGTGGTAATGATTCAAATTAATCATAAATTTGCTTCCCCCTTTCTCTAGAAAATGACAAATAGATCTGTTTCTTTTCTTACTTGGTGTAGAAAATCCTCTTCAGTTTAGTAATGCCTCTGCACTAAGAGTTAATGTTTCAGAATTCAAAGAAAAAGACTTGGCCTGGGAAGAGATGGGAGGGGACTTGTGAAGCCAAAATATTTCTCTTCATTTTTTCCCTCTAACTCTGGGAAGGGAGAAAACATACAACTGAATATTATATTACTCATTAAACTAGGAAACTATTCTCACTTTATGATTAAAGGAAAATAGTGCTATTGTGATACTGTCAGGTGTTGCAAAGCAAAATAAATAGATTCTAAAAACTAATTGCATTTGTAGGAAGTTATACAAGTTGACATGTCGTATCTTTTCCATTTGTCGTTTCCCTAACTTTCTGATTTGTTTCCAAGTAAAATCGGTGTTGGTAAGAGGAATAAAAACCTAAGCATGGGAAGAGGTTGATGGATAGCTTTATGTGGTGTTCATGGAAAAAATCTCCTTCAGGAAAGAATCCAAATTACTAACTGGAAAGGGGTGGAGAAAATAACTCATGTCAGTAAAGAAAAATTTATGAATAATCCAAAGGTCAGAGCTTTGGATATTTGTAAGTTAAGGTGTATTTTGACTTGTCCTGGAGAGATTCAATGACTACAATTGAACTGAATTATTTCCAGTGAAATGACTTGGCTCAAACAACTTCCTATTTCATTACCTTACTTGCCATCAGGACAAGTGAAATAGAACAGTGCAACCAGCTGGCCAAATTACACAATATTCTGAGAAGACTTTGAATCACTATGGTATAAACTATATTGCATCCGTGTTTCTTTGTACATACCATATTACAAGCAGTAATTAACTATAAAAAGGGCAAGAATTTTCTTTTTAAAAAAATATGGGTTTTAAAAAATAAAAATAGTGAAATATCTTTTTTATGGCATAACTCGTATTTTTAAATAATTTTCCTATTGTAAAAGTTTTATACTGGTTAATTTACAAAGTTTGAATAATTAGTTTTTCACAAAAGATCCTTCCCATTTCCTTCACTTTCCCACTAATTGAATTGTGCAACCTTATGATTAATACCCCACTCCCCACCCATCCTCACCCCTCTATTTCCACCCTTCCCACCCCCCACCTTGGAATCTCATACTCATTCTACCATAATGGTTTTATACAGTATTTGTCCTTGTGAGACTAAGTTGGTTACCTCAGCATAATGCTCTCCAGTCCCTCCCAATTTAGGTAGTAATTTACAAATTCATTGCTCCTGTGTGCTGTGTAGTCTTCTATTATATGACTGTAACACAGCTTCTCAATCCATTTGTTTGTGGTTGGACATCTGGGCTGTTTCCACGTTCTTGTAAAGGTGAATAATGCTGCCATGAACTTTGGTGTACAAATTTCTGTTTGAACCTCAATTCCCATTTTACAAACAATGGAATAGCTGGGTCATAATGGAATTTCTATATTCAGCTTTTTGAGGAAGCCCCAACTAACTGCCTTCCAGAGTGCTTGTACCATTTTATAATCCTATCTTGCCACATCCTCTCCAATATTTATTACTTGCTGTCCTGTTAAACTTTGTCACTGTGACTGGAGTGAGACAGTATCTCATTGTGGTTTTGATTTGCCTCTATTGCCAGTGATTTGCAGCATTTCTTCATATGTCTGCTGGCTATTTGAATAACTTCATCTGTGAAAATTCTTTCCATGTCTTTTGTCCAGTTTGTAATTGGGTTGTCAGTCTTTCCTTGGGGAGATCCAGGAGTACTCTGTGAACTTTTGTTATGAGACTCTTGTCTGAGGTGGTATTGCCAAATGTTTATTCCCAGTCGGTAGGTTTTCGGTGAAATATCTTTTACTAAAAATAAATGGATTTGTAATATGTGTCAATTTTACAGATAACTTCTGTCATTAAAAAAAGAATAAAAACTCTATTTTTCTTTTGAATGAAAACATTAACTTATTTTTAAGTGAATATAAATTTATAGTTTGGGCATATTATTATCTATCAATTATTTGGTAATTCAGGAGAAAAAAGTGCTAATGACTTACCTGATATATTGAACTTCTTTTGTATAGTCATCAGTTAATTACCATACATGCATCTTTTCAATATGAAAATATAATGCAGATTGAAAAACATAAATCTGTAATATATATTTATTGTTGTTATGTGCCATCAAGTCACTTGTAACTCATAATAATACTATGTACAACAGCTCTGAACCCTGCTCTATCCTGAGCCAGCCTTATTGTCTCTGACATACCTACCCCCTTAACCCCAGTCACTGAGTCAATATAAAATTAATATTACTGACAAACTCACATCAGAAAAAGAATTACTGTTACCTATATTGAAGTATATATATATATATATTTTTTGAAGTATATACTTTGATGGCCATGTTTCCTTAGTTGTATCCACTTGCAGTTTTCCCATTAAGATTTACAGCTTCATCAAACCAGTGGAGAGTCTATGACTCAGAACAGACTCAACCGCAGTAAATTTAGAGCTTTGAAATAGTCATACAAAAATGCATAGTATAAAATTCTTTATTTATTGCTTTTTATTAACATAAAATAGTAATATCAATAAGCTTCATTGTTGGTGTTTTAGCAGGTGTATTTTTCTCTCCTGTATTTTAACAAATGTTCTTACCTTGCCTCCAGAGGGGAAAAAATGCGAAACACTTCCTAATCTCTGTAAAAATTGCTATTAATTCCCTTCATATTGAGGAAAATTAGTTACAAACTGCTTAATTTACTTGATCACATTCATATACCTGTTGTTATTAAGTGTAGCCAAGTTGAATTTGATTCTTTTTTTCTTCACTCTTAATGAACCTATGACCAGCTGACCTGAATCCTGCTCTATCCTGTGCCATCCTCATCATCTCTGACACACTAGAACCTATTGCAAAAGTCACCACATCAACCCAACTCATTGGAGGTTTTTCTCTCCTTTATTGACCCTCTATCTTCCCAATCATCATATCTCTTTCCAGAAGATAGTCTTGCCTAGTCATATGTCCAAAGTATGAAAGACAAAACTTTGCAATCTTTACCTCAAGAAGCACTCTGGCTACAGTTTCCCCAAGACATATCTGTTTGCTCTTTTGGCAGTCCATATGATATTAAGTTCTCTTCTCCAATACCACAACTCAAAGGCACAAATTATTCTTCTGTCATCCTTATTCATTGTCCAGCTCTCTAATGCATAGAAGGTCATTGAGAAGAGGATGGCCTGACTCATGAGAAGAGGATGGCCTGACTCAGGTGCGTCGTGGTCTACAAACTGACACCGTTGCTCTTCAGCATTCTAGAGATGTCTCTCTGATAGCTGTCTTGCCCAATTCAATACTTCTCCTGATTTTCTGACTGCTGCTATCAAGGATGTTGATTGTTGATCCAAGCAAGAAGAAAACATACAACTAGTAACGATTAAAAATTCAGAAAAATGTGCATCAGAATTGTCTCATTTCTCCATATCTATTAAATAATTATGCTGAGAAAATCATTCAAGAAGCTGGTATTTACGAGGAACCGTGTGGTATAGGAATTGAAGGAAGACTCATCAAAAACACTCACTGTGGAGAGGACACAACCTTACTTCCTCAAAATCAGAAGGACTGGAAGTGCTTGCTACAGAAGATCAATGACCACAGCCTTCAACATGTATCAACATCAAGAAAACAAACAAATAATTTCACCACTAGACCAATAGGCATGTGATAGAGAAAAGATTGAAGTTGTCAAGTATTTAATCTTACTTGGATTGGAAATTTTTGGTACCAGCAGTGAGGCAAACAGGAGACATATTGCGTTGAAAAAGCCTGAAATCAGGGAACTCTCCAAATTACTGAAGAGAAAGTATATCAGTTTGAAGATTAAGGTTCACCTGATTCGGGCCATGATCTTTTCAATCATTTCCTTTGCTTCTGAAAACTGAGCAAGGAATAAAGGTAACAGAAGGAGAATTGATGCTTTTAAACTATGGTGTTTGGAGAAAAATATTTAATATACCATGGATCATCAAAAGAACAAACAGATACATCTTGGAGATAGTACAGTCAGAATGCCCTCTTCCAAGGCAAATATGACAAAATTTCATCTCACATACTTTGGGCATATTGTTAGAAAAAGCTATTCCTTTTAAAGGGCCATCATTCTTGGAAAGTTGGATAATAGGTGGAAGAAAGGAAGACGCTTGATAAGATGAATTGACTCAGTGACTGTAGCAAAGGGTTCAGGTATGTTCAAAATGATGTGGATGGCACACGATAAGACAGAGTTCATATCTGTTGTTCATAGGATTGCTATAATTTGTACTCAACTCAAAAGCATCTAAAAACAACAATGGCTTCAGCTAAGATTTGAATACAAGATTATATAATTTTTTCTATCTATTTCTTTGGTGCATTTATTCTTAGAATTGGTCTAAATAAACATTGGTAGTCTGTATGCAACTTTGAACATATTATCAAGAGCACTAGTCATTAAGTAAGAACATTTTCTTAGAGACTGAACAAAAAAGAACACTGGATAGGAGATGAATTGACACAGTAGGGGCACCAATGAGCTTAAACACATCATCTTAGTTCTGAAGATGGCATAGGACCAGGCAACGCTTTGCTCCATTGTACATGAGTCACTATAAGCTAGAACTCATTCAATGGCACCAAACAGTAACAGGCTGTTTATATTTAAATTGTATGTGCTATTAATCTAAATTTCAAGCTATCCTTTTTCCTTCACCCTAACTTTCTTTCTGAAATGATAATAGCTTGTAATACTTTCTTTTTTTGAACTATGATTTGAATGCTAGTTTGCCAAGTTAATTGGTTTTACAGCTGGTAACAATTACATTTTTTATTACTTAATTTTTTGGGTAAAATTTGCAAATCACATTAGTTTTTTACAAAACCATTGACAGGTATTTTATCAGTATTGACTAATATATATAAGTGTCATATCAAATCAGCCTATTATTATGTATTGCCTTTACTGTTCAACGAAATTTCTTTATTCTTACCTGTTTTCTCTGCATTATCAGTCCTTCTAAACTTCCAATATTGATTCTATCTCTGTATAAACCTTTCCTTAGCTCATTCTAGTAATGGTCTTATATCATAACTGTTATTCTATGACTGACTTGTGTCACTCAGCATGATTTAGTTTAGATTCATCCATGTTGTGGAGTATTCAACAAATTTTTTATTACTATAAATTCATAATACTCCAATGTGAGAATGTACCAGAGTTTCTTTTACTATTAATCTGTATATAGATCTTTGGGTTGTTTCCAGTCTTTTGCTATAGTAAATAATATTACAATAAACATGAATATGTGTGTCTTAGTTTGTGTAACATACCTTTGATATAGATGTATAGTTGTAGTGTTGCTGAATCAGATAGTATTTCTAATCCCAACAGCTAAGGAAGTACCAAACTGCTTTACATAATAGTTGTATCATTTTGTACTCCCACTGGTAAGTGGATAAGAATAAATGATTCTTGATATAAATGTCATCACTAGTAATTAGTTTATTGCAGAAATTTAATATTTATTTATTTAGAAACCAAGACTTGCATTGTTATTTATTTTTCATTACTTCTTGAGTGCATTCTAACTTTTAAAGGTCCAGGTTTGGTATTTCTTCATAGCTCATTGTTTTATTAATTTTTTCACATATATTTTTCAATCTTACGTGTACCAGGTAAAGTTCTTTATGCCAATTATCTACCATGAAAATGAGAAAAAAAGGAAGAAAGAAATACAAGTGCAGAATTGGGATTTATGGCCTTGATTTTTTTAAGTAGGCATCCACTAAACACTGTGTTGAACTGATAAAACAGAGTGCTAAGCCTTAGCACTGAGAAGGAACATGAAAGCAAGACTTGTAGTATTTCACTGGTAATAGGCTTTTGTTGTTGGGAAAGGGTGATTATCAATCAGAAGAAGTACTCCAACAGAAAAAGGTTATTAATTTTAAAATGTACTCATAATAGGAGACAAACAGTAATGGAAATAATAGGCAGCAGTATAAAGTTCTGTCAAAAAGTAAAATTGAGTAAAAGAGGTTTTCGTAAGTGAGTTTCTACGGTAGCAGTACAGAAAGCAAATTATGGTCAGAATAGAACTGTTCTAATCTGTATGGGGATCTTTGGTGGCACAATGCATAGGGAGTTGTCCTGCTTACTCAAAGGTTAAATTTCTCTGACACTTTGAATCTACTAATTAACCCTTGGGAGAAAGATGAGAAATCTTTTCCCATGTGATTTACAGCTTTGAAAATCTTGCTGGATAGTCAGCTATGGATCTGTTCCAACTGGATGGCAATGAGTTTGAGTTTGATAAGTTTTCTGATCAATTGTTGTTGTTGTTGTATGTGCCATCAAGTCAACTATGACTCATAGCCACTTTATGAACAATAGCTCTGAACCCTCTCTGACCGACCCAGTCTCACTCTCTCTGATGAACTTGCCCCCATTACCATAGTCAATTCATCTCACCCAGTGTCTTCCTCTCCTGCACTGACCCTCCACCCTTCCCATCATGATGTCCTTCTCAAAAGACTAGTCCCTCTTGGCAACATGCCCAAAGTGTGTGAGATGGAGTTTCAAAATCCTTGCATCAGTAAAACCTTGTAAATATCCTTTTCTACTTTAAATATTCAATCTGAATAACATGATGTGCTCTAGAGAACATGGCTTTATAAAAAAATACAGATTAGTTTAAAAAGGCAGTAATTATCATTTTCATCAATATTTGGATATAAAACCATTTAAATCTGTAGATTATGTGTCTTAATTTAAAAAAGCCAGATGCTAGTAGAATTCAGTTTGAAAGAAGGTAAGCAAGAGATTTACATACTGCTCTCTGAGAAGATGACTGAAGTATTGAATAAGCTAACAAAAGCAGGCTAAGGCTTAGGAATATACGTCTGAGTTATTATCCCTAGAAAGAAAGTTGACAAAAGATACTCTATGTTAGAAGAGGACTGAAAGAACATTCCTGGTATATGTTTTATACCAGGGAGCTCAGGTGGCCTAATGGCAAGAAACTGTGCTGCAATATTGAAGGCACATGGTTCAAGGCCACCAGCTGCACCCCAGGAGAATGAGGAACAATCTCCTCCCCTGCGATGAACAGCCTCTGAAAACTCACCAGAGGGTCAGCTATGGGTTGGTTCCAACTCAACAGTGCAACAACAACTCAATGGTGCAACAACAACAACATATGTCTTATTGTGTTATCACTAATTAAACTCACAATTGCCATTCAACTCAGAAAATACTATAACTTACAGCTGTCTTTCAAGAGTTCTTAACAATAGGAACAAGTGTAGTAGTGTACAAAACTCAGGCAAATCATTTTAGTAAACAGATACAACAGAGGGGAAAAGAAGAAAAACGCAATTCAGGAAACATTCATGGAACTTTTCTTCCTTTCTTATACTCCTACACACCACAAATATTAATTACTCATTTAAAAAACGCTTAAAAGAGAAGAAACTTGATTTACTTGAAACTATATGTGAGCTATGGTTTCCACATAATGTTGACTTGGGCTACCCTAGAGAAGACACAAAAAAATTCTCCATTGAGTAGAAGCAACAGTGGTTAGACCCAAGAATAATATCGCTGGAATGTCTTACATCAAAGATATATTCATCAGCCTATGTCAGGAAATTTGGAGGATAGCTGCCTGACCAACTGACTAGAAAAGACCCATATTTGTTCTCGTTCCCATTCCCAAGAAGGGTGACCCAATACAGGATGGAAGTTATCAAAGAATATCATTAATATCACATTCAACCAAAATATTGCTAAAGACAATCCAAACTTGGTTTGACACTGTACAATGACAGGGAATAGCCAGAAGTTGAAGCAGGGTTTAAAAGATCTGTAGCACCAGGGATATCATTGCTAATGTGAGATGAATGGAATGCAGACTAGAGGAGGCATACTAAGATCTCCTTAGGTGATGGAAATGCTTTAATTTTTTTTACCTAGGTGCTGATTACATTGCTGTATTTATGCTGTGAAAATTCAGCGTTTGTAATTAAATATTCAACAACTAGATTTTATGTTATGTGCCATTGATTCACTGGAAACTCATAGCAATCCTATGTATAACAGCTCTGAACTCTGCAACATACCCAAAGTATACCAGACAGAGCTTCAGAATCCTTACCTCCAAAAAGAAGCCTAGTTTCACCCTCCTGGATGAAACTTTTTCTCTTAGCAGTCCATGGTATATTTGGTACTCTTCTCCAGCACCACAACTCAAAGACAGCAATTCTTCTTCTATCATCTTTAGTCATAGTCCAGCTTTCTGATGCATAGCAAGTAATTGTGAAGACCATAGCCTAGATCAGGTGCACCTGGGTCTTTAGACTGATATAGTTGTTCGTCAATACTCTAGAGAGGTCCCTGAAAGCTGAGTTTCCCAATTTGCCTTTTGATTTCCTGACTGCTGGTACCAAGGCATTGATTATGGAGCCAATCAATTGGAAGATGTTAACAATCTCAATCTTTCCCCATCTATCATGATGCTGCCAATAGGTGAGAATCTTTGTTTTCTTGATGTTGAGCTTTAATCTATATTGAAGACTAGAGCCCTTGACCTTCTGCAAGAAACTAAAAAATGTGGCATCAGAATTCAAGACATAGCAACAATCTGTTTTATGCAGATGAAGACTTGAAACACTTGCTACAGAAAATAAAAGATTATAGCCTTCGATGTGAATTACATCTCAACATCAAGAAAACAAAAATCCTAATCACTTGATCAATAGACAACATCATGACAAAAAAAGAAAAGTTTAAAATTGTCAATGATTTCATTTTACTTGGACCAATCGACAATCATGGTTGCAGCAGTCAAGAAATCAAAAGAAGTGCTGCATTGAGAAAAGGTGCTGTCAAAGATCTCTCCAAAGTGATAAAGAGCAAAGATAACAGTTTAAAGATTAACTTGTGCCTAATCCAAGTCATATTATTTTCAATAACATCTGAAAGTTAGACAATGAAAATGATGATTGAAGAAGAATGAATGTCTTTGTACTATAGTTTTGGAGAAGAGTTCTGAACACATAGGCCATTGAAAGAAAAAAAAATCTGACTCGCATAAAATGTAAGCTGGGTGCTCATTATAAACACAGATAGTGAAATTTAATCTCATGTACTTTGAACGTGTTGTCAGGAGGGTCCTGTCTTTAGAAAAATGCGTAATGCTGGGGAAAAGTGAAGAATCTGAGAAAGAGAGAAAAACTCTTAAGAAGATGAAGTGACACAATCATTGACTGTAACAATGTGCTCAAACTTGCCAGAGATTGTGAGACTAGGGCACAGCATAATAGCATAAATTCCAAAGCTGTTGTTTATAAAATCACTAAGAGTCATACTTGATTCAATAGCACTTCACAACAGTAGCAGCATGTATTTACTATCAGTTGTCTATGTAAATAGTGCTGCTATGGTAATTAAAATGTATATATTTTAATACTCCTATATGTAAATTTTCAGTTATACAAACATTTCAGTATTTTACAATTCTGGCACATCCAAATGCTGGCAGACTTTGCACCAGAGACCCCCAATTTATCTGTAAAGTCCCCTCTGTTGACTCCCACTTGGGATGAAAAGAAAGCCAAAAGATCTGTGAGCATTTCATACATGTACGTCTCTCCTCAAAACATGAGCAGCCCTCCTAAGGTCCAGCTGGAACCGAGATTCACAACACACTGGCCCTCAGCATACTGGAATGGCCAAACATTTCAATATTTTACAATTATGGTATGCCCAAATGCTGGCAGCCTCTGTGCCAGAGACCTCTTAAAAAAAGCAAGCTTGGAAGCAGGAGTGGCATCCACTTCTGAAATAGCTTGCCTCTGGAAACCCTATGAACCTGGAGAAAGGATGAAAGTTATACAAGTGTCCAGGTCTTTAGTTCATAGGGTCACTATGAGTTGTATATGACTCAATGACACTTAACAACAACAACAACAGCATAGAGAGAGATCAGTTGGCCTAGTG
>NW_006399757.1:14795401-14796829 GCF_000299155.1 Elephantulus edwardii | reverse complement strand
AAAAAAAGAAAATACATAACAACAAAAGCAACCACCTTTACACAAGCAGACTAACAAGTGTTTCTTCCATGCAGGAGCTAGTGAATTTAGACTGCCAACCTTTGGGTTAGCAGTCAAATCTTTCTTGGAGGAAGTACAACTAAAATATTCCTTAGAAGTGTTTTGGAAACATTATTTAAAGAAAAATCAGTCCCTGAAGGACTGTGCAATAGTTCTCCTTACCAAAGCTATATAGACCGTAAAACCAGATGGTGTGTATGAATGATACATTCTTCTATCAGATAAATATTCCTAATAATTCCGAAACTTCCTTAACTAACTTCCTCTAACTAAACTACAGGACTAATCAAGTATCAGTACTCAGGATGTGTGGTAGCTTCTGTGTGTGAAGAGGTTGGATTTTGGAAGGTGGGGTGTTTTGTGTTGGTTGGGGGTCAGGTGTGAACTGTTTGGTTATCTTTTATCTTGTTCACAATTGTGTGGGAGCTAATTGGATTAGCTAGATTTAGCTAACAATGAGCTGTGGGTGAGAAGTCACTTGTTTATAGAGTCAACAGGACCTGGTGGAAGACTTTGATATTTAAAAGCCCTTTGGGCTCCAGGGTCATAGGCCATGGGCCTTGCATTAATTGTGTTTGGGACTATATATTCTAAGTGGCACAGGACTGGTCTGTTGATTTGCTATACTGATGTAACTTGGGGTTGCTGTGATAGTGAACACTGTGCCATTGATATGTCAAATGCCATAATGGTTACCCATGGTGGACAGTGTTTGGTGGAGCTCTCAGATTAATACAAGCTTGAAAGCAGGAGAGGCATCCACTTCTTAAGCAACATGTCTCTGGAAACTCTATGTACTTAGAGAAACAATGAGTTATAGAAGAGGGTTCAAGTCTTTTGTTCATAGGATTGCTATGAGTCATGTTCAACTTGATGTCACTTAACAGCAATAACAACAACAACAAGAACAACATTTGAATGAATGAACTAGTGAGTACTTCAAAGTATATTCATTTTTAAGTACACTTAGCAATAGTTAATGTTTTCAAACTAGCCTTAGTTATATTTTTTATTGTTATTATTGTGTCACTTAACATTATTAAAGAGTACAATTATAATGTAAAATTAATTTTAATTATTTACAGACTATAGAGATCACTTATATATTTAAAAGACTAAATAAGGTACTTATTGAGAATGTATTTTTGTGTGTGTTTTTATTTTTTTTTGAAAATGTATTTGTTGTTGTTGTTGTATGCTGTCTAGTCAAGTACAACTCATAGTTACCCTTTGAACAAAAGATCTGAACCCTGTTCTATGCTGCACCATCCTCACATTCCCCAACACACACGAGCCCATTGCAGCAGTAACCATGTCAATCTGCCTAGTTGAGGGTCTTCCTCTTCTTTGCCAACCCTCCACCTTTCC
>NW_006399757.1:14793630-14794602 GCF_000299155.1 Elephantulus edwardii | reverse complement strand
CATATCCAAAACACATTAAATAAGATTTCACCATCTTCAAGTCATAAGAGAACTCTGGTTGTAATTCTTCTATGATATTTACTCATTCTTCTTGCAGATCATTTTATACGTGATACTTTTTACCAGTATCACCATTCAAAGGCATCATTTCTTCTTTGGTCTTCATTAGTCATTTTCTACATTTTTGCTAGTATTTATTCTTGTTGTTATGTACTGTCAAATAAAAACCAACTCATATCTGACCCTCTAGAATGTTACATGGGGGAAGTTTGCCCATCTTTATAAAAGCTGGTAGTTTCAAACCACATGTGAGACATTTGACAATATCATGACATAAGTCAGGTACACCTTAGTCCTCAAGATAACATCTTTGCATTTTAATAATTAAAAAAATCTTTTGCAGAAAATTTGTTCAAGGCCATGTGTCTTTTGATTTCTTGATAGCTGCATGGTTGTTGATTGTGGATCAACTTCAATCTTTCTAAAGCCCTAACAATATCAATCTTTTTTTTCCATTTGACGATTCCATCATAATGTTTATTACTGGTCCAATTCTGAAGTTTGCTGTTATCTTCCTGTTAAAATATAATCCATACTGAAAGCTATTATCTCTGTTATTCGTCAATTTTCATTTTCAATAAGCAAGTTTGTGACACAATTATGATGCCACATTTTCCTTCATTTTATGGTTTTCAGCAAACAAATTGAAAAGTATGTTGATAGGATGCAACCTTGCCACATAGCTTTCCTGATGGTAAATCATGCAGTATCTGTTTGTTCTGTTTGGAATGACTGCTTCTCGATCGGGTGCACAGGTTCTGTAGAAGCACAAGTAAATGCTCTGCAATTCCCATTATTTGCAATGTTTTCCATAATTTGTTATTGTCCATACTAATTGAATGATAGCTTGCACTAGCCATATGCATAACCAGTTGAACCATAGTTTTCTACCCAACAACTATTGTTGTTGTT
>NW_006399757.1:14787225-14789845 GCF_000299155.1 Elephantulus edwardii | reverse complement strand
TTTGTTCAAATTTGTATTTAAATTTTGTAAATAAATTAATAGAAAAATTCACAATTAAATTAAATTAAAAAATATATATCTGAAAAAATAGAATACCGTGTTAGAAACTCTCTGTAGTAGTTCTACTCTATAGAGTCTCTTCGAATTAGAATTGACTCAATGACAGTGAGTTTATTTATTTTTTTATTGACGTGTTTTGGGTGAGAAGTAGCCTAGTGGGTAAGGAGTTATACTGCCAAACCAAATTCACCAGCTGCATCACTGGCAACAGATGAGCAAACAGACCCCACTCAATTTACAACCTATGAAAAACCACTGGACAGTCAGCTAACAGTTGTGTCCTACTCAACAGTAATGATTTTTTTAAGCAATAATACTTGATAATTTTCACATTTTATTGGATCATTGTTCTTTGGACTAGGCCCAAATGTAGATCTTGCCTAGTCAATTTGCCAGATAGTCTTCCAAGTTTCTTCAAAGTAGTTAAACCAAATGAAAGAAATGGATAAGTAAATTATTTCAAGAGGCAGCTTGAAAGGACAAAACATACAATGAAATGTGCAAAAATCAGAAAAAGTGATAACACCTAAAAGGAAGGACATCCTAAGAATTTCTCAAGCTTAAAGAATGAAACTAAAATTTGAGCCGCAAGCTCATATATTGAAGAATTCTACAGTTAAAATTTTAAACCACTTCTTGTTATTATTATGTGGTGTCAAGTCAAAGGTGACCATATGAATAACAGATCTGAACTTTGCCCTATCCCGTCATCTTCACATGTTAGGGAACTCTGGTGACATAATGGGTAAAGAGTTGCACCGCCATTCAAAGAGCCAGCAGTTTGAATCCACCAACTGCTGTGAGAGAGAAAGTCGAGCAGCTTCCTCCCATGAACTTTATAGCCCCTGAAAACCTAATATTCACTTTCAAGTTCACTCTCACTTGGTGGTAATGAAAGAGAGAGAGAAAGAACGAGAGAGAGAGCAGACTTTTCCTCTGTGGTTCTTTGATGAACTTGTGCATTCAATCTTTTGCTTATTAGTTGCTTGCATTAACGATTTGTAACACTCAGTAATTCCATACCCCCAACACATATTATTTTCCCACTGTTATGCAATATGTGCTGTACAGACGAAAGATATGTCATCAAGTTTGGCATATTATAACTGAATTTAGGTTTTTTTTCTCCTCTTTTCCAGACAACATAGTTTGCATTAGTTGGTTTCTTTTTTTTTTTTTTTTTAAGTTTCTTCATACATTTGTTCTTATCAATTAAATGTATAGTTAACTAAAATTTTATGCTACTTCCAATATTCTTCTTTCTTCTGTTTTTTTTAGTTGATAAGCAAAACGAGCTCCACTTCATTGTTTCTCTTATTTAATAAAATACCTATTTTAGTCCTATTGTTTCCAGTTTAAAAGTGACCTCATGCTTGCTGACACATGTTGACATTTTGTCTTTCGTGCATCGAGTTAGTCTTTTCTCACTCTCTTGTAGTTCCGCCCTCCAATTTCTTTGAAGCCACTGTCCATTTGACATGAAAAATGTACTTATAGTCTTGTGGCTAATTATTTCAAAGGGAGGTGAAAAAAAATTTCCAACATGGCATGATTAACTCCATCTGCTTTAGCTAAAGCAATTGCACACTGCAAAATTTCTTTGCAATGACAACTTTTCAGCAATTTACTTTTATTAAACATTGTCTTTTTCCAATGCTAGGTTTATTTTTTCCCCTCAGTCTTCACAGAATTAACCCTATCTCATAACATGTTTTAAAGATTATCAGATTTTCTTGTGAAATGTTTTGCAACTTAGTTGCATTTGTTAGCTTTTGTCAAATTATTGTCGTCTTTCGCATTAGTGTGTCAGTCTTTAGCCAAGAGGGCTTTCTAACATTCCATCACAAAAGCTTTCCTGATCAACTGTCCTGTTCAGAATGTGAGGTGAAAAAATCTATAATTGTGGTTTGAGACCAGACTCTCTGCTACTCACCTTTGAACAGGAATTTTTCTTCTGTTGCTACTATAGCACATTCTTTGAAGTAGATATTTTAAGAGTTCTGCATCTAACTCCAAGATTGAAACTTGATCCTAAGTTTGCCCTCTAGAAACTGAGTTATCTTATGTTACTTAGATTCCTTAACCTTCATACATCTCGTTTGTTAATGGAGACAATTACAGAGCTCTGCTGGTGTAGTCCATAGCAAATTATACTGCTAATCCAAAGGCTGCATGTCTCTAGCAATTTAAATCCATCAGCAGTTCCTCAGGAGAAAGATTAGTAGTATCACCCCACTGAGATTTACAGCCTCTGAAACCGTTAGGAGTTGGAACCAACTCCCGGCAGTGAGTTGAGTTTAACGAGGGAGGAAAAAAACAAAACAATTATTGGGATATCCTTGGTGTTGTTTCTATAAAGACTTAATGAGATAAGTCATTTAACATATTTCACATAATACCTGTTTTTGTTGCTGTTGTTATTGTTGTTATTATGTTCCATCAAGTCGCCTGCGATTCATAGCTACCCTATGTCCAGCAGCTCTGAACCTTGCCCTGTGTTGAGCCAGTCTCACTGACTCTGACATACCTACCTCCAGTGTTTCCATTACTGTATCAATCT
>NW_006399757.1:14784983-14786596 GCF_000299155.1 Elephantulus edwardii | reverse complement strand
AATTTTATAATATTCATAAGAATTTCCAATTACTTATACTTGCTCTTTAAAGTTACACATTCATTCTTTCTCTCATTTTCTAAATATGCTTTATTTAAAAAGAATGTGTAATGAAAGCTGTCTGTGTGTCAATTGGCATCCATGTACACATTAGTCCTTTTTTAGATTCTGTAAAGTCAACTATGATTCATAATAACTCTATGCCCAATGTTGTTGTTGGTGTTAAGTGCCGTCGAGTAGCAGGCGACACATAGTGACCCTATGAAGGAGAGTCCTTGACACTTGGGTGCCTTTGTTCCTCTCTCCAGGTTCATAGGGTTTCCGGAGACAAGCTATTATGGAAGTGGATGCCACTTCTCCTTCCAACTATGCCCAACAGAGTCACAATTTCTACCTGTTCAAGCCTACTGTTACAGTCATTATGCCATTCCATACCAGAGAAAAAGTATATATTTTTTTAATGAGGATCCCTAACAAATACATGAGACCCAAAACACTACTATGAGTATATCTCAACTGAATTTAAACACTACCTCAAGAATTGTTTTGTTTCATTAAATATTGTTTAAGGAGCAGATGCAACATGAGGATACCAAGTCTGGCCTCTCCTAGCTTTATAAAGGGAAAATTTCCTCATCACTAACATCCATAGTACCACACAGACAGTTACCTGTTCATTTGTGCCACCCCACATGCTCCTGTACCTATTTATACCAATCATTGTGTCCAATGTTTTTATACAAATTGACACACAGATTTTACTCTCTGTTTTAACATTTATTAGTGAAACAGATTGGAGAGTTGGGGAAGTAAGGAATATCACATAATGAAAGTCCAAGGTTAGTCCAGCAGTTCCAAGCTAGATTAACAGCAAGACACAATTCCTCAATTAGTTTACAGAGATTCTCAGTCAACAAGTGAAAGTCTAGATTCGGTTGAGCAGCACCAAAACCCTATGGTTTCCTCAATGATCCAGCAAGCTTTTTCTCAGAGAAGTTACAATTCAGATTTTTCTTCAATTATCTAGTAAGCAAAACTTTTAACTATGTCTCAGTCTCCAGGTTTCCTCTAGTTACACCTTGCCACAGTCTCTTCAAAGGAGAAGCACAGTCTCTTCACCCTCTCTTTACCACCATCACTTACAGTGTGGTAAGTACTTTCTTATATCAATCTCACAGCTGTTGATGATTTATAAGACCACGTATCTGCAATAGGGCTTAAAGTTATGGATAAAAAAGCCAATTTTCAAGATTTCTGACACAATAAACACTAATGATCAGAGACAAGATGGGTTGTGAGATAACAACAGTGAAATCCACTAAGAAGAAAGCAAAAGGTCATTACAAAAACAGGAAGGAAAGAGAGAAATAAAAAAGGATGTTAAGAGAAAGTCTGAACATTGTCTCAGTATATAGAATGACCAAAATAAAGGGAAGAAATACTGAAGTAAGTGGGTTAAATGAAGGATTTCAAAGGACAGTTCCAGAAAATGAAACAAAGTATTATAATAAAATGTGTAAAGAATTAGAGTTAGAAAACCAAAAAGGAGTAATGTCTTCAGTATTTTTTTTTCCTCTGCAGAGAGGTCTTGCCTGCGTGATTATTGAACTGAA
>NW_006399757.1:14764281-14784188 GCF_000299155.1 Elephantulus edwardii | reverse complement strand
CCCTCCACTCTTCCAAGCATGATGTCCTTCTCCAAGGACTTGTCCCTCCTGGCCACGTGCTCAAAGCCTGTGAGACGGATCTTCAAAATCCTCACCTCCAGGGATAAACTTGTTTTCTCCGTCTCGAGGACAGACCTGTTTGTTCTCCCGGCTGTCCACGGTATGTTCAACACTCCTCTCCAGCACCACAGCTCAAAGGCAGGCTTAAGTCATCCTTGGTTACGTCCAGCTCTCTCGTACATGGCAATTGTGAAGACCATGGTCAGGGTCAGGTGTGTCTTAGTCCCAGCCGCATTATTCCATTTACATCCATTTTTCTGTCTTCAGTATTTTTAAAGTTGTCAATAAGTTCAAGTTTCAAGTGCAATACTGAAAGATTGTACAGGCAAAATATTGAATGATACAGGAAGCATCAAAAGAGGATAGAAGAAATACAGAGTTGCCGAACAACAACAACAATAAAAATTTGGCTAACACTGAACCATTCTAGGAAGTAGAATATTACCAAGAACTAATGCTAATGAAAGATAAACTTAAAGCTGCACTGGCAAAAACAAGACTCCAGGAATTGATGGAATACCAGTTGAGGAATTTAAACAGACAAATGCATTCCTGGACATGCTAACTACTCTATGGCAAGAAATTTGGAAGACCTGACCAACTGACAGGGAATGTCCATATTTGTTCCTATTCCAAAACATTGCTGATTCAACAGAATGTGATATTATTGAACTATGTTTTTAACATCCCATTCAAGTAAAATCTTGCTTAAGATTATTTTTAAAATGGCTAAAGCAGTACATCAACAGGGAATTACCAGAGATTCAAATTGGAAGAGGTCACAACACTAGGGATCTCATTGTGGATGTCAATAAGATTTTGACTGGAAACAAAGAGTACCAGAAAGATGTTTACTTGTATTTTATTGACTATGCAAGGACACTTAGCTATATGGATAATTAAAAACTATAAATAATATTGAAAATAATGGGAATGCCAAACATTTTGCTATGTTTGTGCAAAACCGATAAATAAACCAAGAAATATATCCAAACAGAAAAAAGGAACACTGCATAGCTTAAAATTAGGGAAGTTGTGTGTCAAGATTATATCAATTCCATATACCTCTTCACCTATTCAATCTGTAAGGGATCTCTAATGGCTAGAGAAAAAGAGTTAGTTGCACTATCATCCCAGAGGGAGATAGTTTGAATCTACCAGCTTCTAAAGGAGGGAGGTGGGCAATCTACTGCCATGTAATTTACAGCCTCTGAAAAGTCCCTGGAAAGTTTCCTTTGAATTGGTTCCACCTCAATTTACATAATAACAATAACAACAATATTCAATCTGTATGTTGAGCAAACAATTTAAGAAGTTGGACTATGCAAAGAAGAATGTGATGTCAGGATTGGACCAAATACATCTACATCAACAACCAGCATTATTCAGATGATATAATCTTCCTTGCTAAAAGTACACAGGGTATGAAGCACTTGCTGTAAAAGATCAAACACTACAGCTTTTAGTATGGATGACTTCTCAACATCAAGAAAACAAAAATTCTCACCACTAAGCCAATAAGCAGTATTGTGATAAAAGGACTGAAGTTGTTAATGACTTAATTTTACTTAGATTCACATTCAACATGCATTGCAGAAGGACTCAAGAAATCAAAAGATGTGTTGCATAGGGGAAATTTGCTGTGAAAGACATCTCCAAAGGGCTAAAGAGCAAATATATCAGTTATCAAATGCCTTATATGTATCTCAGTGTTGGACAATGAATAAGGATCACCAAAAAAAAAAAAAAATCAAAAAACCCCACAATGCCTTTGGATTGTGGTGTTGGAGAAGAATCCTGGATATATTATGGACTGCCAAAAGAAAAAAAAAATCTGTCTTGAAAAGTGCAAGCAGGGTGCTCTTTGGAGTTAAGGATGGGAAACATGGTCTCACATATTTGGTTATGTTATCAGGAAAAGCTAGTCCTTGGAAAAAGATATCATGCCAGCAAAGTTAGAGAGTCAGTGACATAGAGGCCAATCTTCAAAGAGATTTATTGATACAGTGGATGCAACAATGAAATTAAGTACGACAGAGACAGTGAGGATAGCACAGGACAGTGCAAGGTTATGATCTGTTCTTCCTCAAATCACTGTGAGGACATCCAACAAAACAATAACAGAGACTCAAGTGAGGTTGACAATGTTGGGTCTCATATTATCAATAGGAATCCCATCCCCTGCAGAAAGACATTGTGTTTGGTAAAGTAGAGTGTTGGTTAAAGGAAAATACCTTATTAGATGGATTGACACGATGGCTGTAACAATAAACTAAAACACAGCAGCAATTGTGATGGCTTGAGACTTGACAAGGTATTGTCTGATCTATACGTGGTTGATATGAGTCAGAGCTGACTTCAAAAGCTCCTAAGAACATGTGGTACTGTGTTTAATCCCTGGACTGCTGCTTATCAAGAAATTGGCAGCTTGAACTCACACAGAAGCTCTGTGTGGAAAAGACCTATCTGCTCTGATAAAGATTACGACTTAGAATATCCTGTGGAGCTGAGGTCACAATTGACCTGACAGTGCTTAACAATTACCACTACCCTCCATGGAACTGTCAAAGGTCACTCTACCACTGCTTTCCCATTACAAAGTCATGCCTGAATCCTGCTTTCTAAGTTCAACTCTTAATTTTCTTATACATGTTTTAATGCACTAGAAATCAACTGACTTCACATATAGAAAGATTTCCTCCCTTACTAAATTTTTCATTCAAGCTTCTTCGAGGCACCACTTTATGTATTTTCACCTGAATCTAGGTCCCTGAGTGGCATGAGTGATTAGTGATGGACTACTAACCTAAAGGTTGGTAGTTTAACCTAAGCAGCGTGCAGCAGAATAACGACTTGACATTCAGTTTCCAGCCACTCTCCCTAATGCATGGTTTGGTTCACTGATATCAATTCTCTAACAATGGATTTGAGGGTTTGAATTTTTGGGTTTTTTTTAATCTGTACTGAGTTCTAAATACAATGAACTACTAGTAAAAGTAAACCTTGCCTCTCTCGTGAACTATTTTTTATTGCATTGGATTCAAAATGGACTCTGTTGGCTGGAAAGAGAAGTGAGACTATCTTTTTAAAAAGCTTTACTGAAAATGATTTTTTATATAATAAAATTCACCTATTTCAAGTGGTTCATCAATGATGCTTAGTAACTTTGCTATGTTGTGTAAGCATCTCTATAAATCCTCTTTAGAACAATATTATCTCCTAAATAAGATTTCTTTGCCTATTTATAGGTTACTTCATTTTCCTACACAAAACTTTGAATAACCAGTAATCTACTTTTTCTCTATAGCTCTATCTTTTCTGGCTATTTTATATAAACTTTGTTGTTATTGCTAAGTGCCATTGAGTCATAGATGACTCATAATGACCCTATGAATGAAAGACCAGAACACTTTCATCGTTTCTCCAAGTTCATAGAGTTTCCAGAGGCAAGCTTTTTTGGAAGTGGATGCCACTCCTGCTTCCAAGCTTGTTTTAATAGCGGAGCTCCTCCAAACACTGTCCATTATGGGTAACCATTATCGCATTTAATACATCAGTGTCACAGTGTTAACATCACAGCAACCATGAGTTACCTCAGTGCAGCAAATGAACAGACCAGTCTATTTTATATAAACAGAAACCTAATAATATGTAGGCTCTTTGATAGATTTCCCTTAGAACATGCTTCTGAAGTCCATCTATGATGTTGTTGTTAGATATTGTCAAGGGCAATTCATAGCAATCTTATGAACAACAGATGTGAACCCTATCCTCTGCCAACCTCACAATCTCTGACACATTCAAGTTCATTAGTGCAGTCACTGTGTAAACCTACATAGTTGAGGATCTTCCTCTCTTTCGCCTTTCACCCATATTTCCAAGCTTGACGTCCTTCTTCAAGTACAGCCTTTCCTAGCAACATGGCCACAGTATGTAGGATGAAGCCTTGCCATCCTTGCCTCCGAGGAGCTCTCTGGCTGCACTTTCTCCAAGACAGGCCTGTTTGTTTTTTTGGCAGTTTATGGGATATTCAGTTCTCTTCTCCAACACTGAAGTTCTGAGACATAAATTCTTGTGTCATTCTTATTCACTATCAAGCTCTTAGCAGCATGGCACATGATTGAAAATATCATCATCTGAATCAAGAACATTTTACTCCTCAAATTAACATCATTGCTCCTCAGTAATATCTAAAGGACTTTAGATATTAGACTTTGCCAGTGGAATACATCTTATATCAATAAGATTTTTTTCATTGCTGAATCATTTCATTTGACGGATGGATAACTGTTGGTTTAACCCTTGAACAGCGGATGAACAGATTTTTTTTAGGTTTGGAGTATTATGAGTAATCATGTTAATACTGTATCTTAGTGTGAAAATATTACTAAGTTTTCAGTGGATATTTAGGAATGAAATTGCTGAATTACAGAGTAGTTTTACATTTACCTTTTTGACAAATTCTTTTCCAAAGTGGCTTCCCAGTTTTGTAATCTCATCAGCCATGTAAGAAGGTTCTTTCTTCTCCTCTCCCTGGCCAACATTTATTATTGTCTGTCTTATTGATTACAGTCTTTCTAGTGGATGTGAAATGTTATCTCATTGTGGTTTTAAATCACCATTCCCAAGAGCTGAGATCAAGCTGTTGGGAGAAAGTAGTTAAAATGCTACAAACCGCACTGTTTTTATTGAGGTTTTTCTTAAATAAATGCTTCTTAGGTTGTTGTATGCCTTTAGTTAATTTCCACAATTATAAAACGGTTGACTTTGTTAATTTTCCAAATGTTCCTAATTCTTTTGTGAAGGAACAAATGTATCAAAGTAGACCCTTCATAATTCTGGAAGTCTCAGCTCTAACCTACAGTATTTTATGATGAATTTTTTGTTATTGATGATGTTATTATTTTAACTTACAAATTCCTATCTTATTCAGTAGGGAATTAAAATGGCCTAGTGGGTAGGTAATTGTGCTGCAAACTCAAAGGCAAGTAGTTTGAATCCACCAGCTGCTCCTTGAGAGAAAGATGGGAAACCTTCTCCAATGTGATTTACAATTATGAGATGATTCCAACTCAACAACAATGAGAGAGGTTCTTATTCAGAGATTTGTTTGTTCTACCCCTTTATTTGATTTAGTATCATATGTTTTCCTCTATTTGAAATTTATTTTTATAGAACAAGGTAATTAACAGAACTTTGTATGTTATAAAACATTGTGATTCACCATAAAAATGTTACTTCTTTCTGTCATGTCTAAGAATTTTTAAGTTTATAGCTTTTAAAAAAATACAGTAAATAACAAATATTAAAAGTGTTGTGATGTTGATGTCACGGGCCATTAAGTCTACTATGACCCATAGTGACCCTAAGCGCAATAACTCTGATCCCTACTCTATCCTGATCCAATCTCGCTGCCTCTTACACACTATCATTATTACATTTATTGTGTCAATGCATCTCATTTGAGGTCTTCCTCTCCTGCGCTGTCCCTCCATCCTTCCAAGTATGATTTTCTTCTTCAAGAACTGGTTCCTCCTGGCAACAAGTCTAAAGTATGTCAGATGGAGCCTCAAAATCCTTGCTTCAAAGGAACAGGTTGGTTTTACCCTCTCCAGGACAGACCTGTTAGTTCTTCAGAATAAACCTGTTGGTTTTCAAGGTATGTTCAATATTCTTTTCCAGCACCACAACTCAAAAATTTCAATTCTTCTCATGTCATCAACAGTCATTGTTCAGCCCTCTGATGCATAGTTAGTAATTGCAAAGACCATGGCCTGGATCAGGTGCACCTTAGTCTCTCGACTGACATCCTTGCTCTCCAGCACGCTGGAGAGGTTCCTGGCAGTAGAATTCCTCAATGAAACTGATCTTTTGTTTTTCTTACTGCTGGTGCCAAGAGTTGATTGTGAAGGCTGGAAAGCTGAAATTATTAACAATCTCAATCTCTTCCCTCTCTATCATAATGCTACTCATTGGCTCAGTGGTGAGAATCTTCGTTTTTTCATTGTTGAGCTTCAATGCGTATTGCAAACTACAGTCCTTGACCTTCAGCAGCATATGTTTCAGGGCCTCATCAGTTTCAACTAGTAAGGTTATGTCATCTGCATAATGCAGGTGTTGATAAATTCCTCCAATCCTGATGCTATTTTCCTCCTCATAGAGTTTAGCCTCTCAAACAACCTGTTCCGCATATAGATTAAAAATGAGATTGGAATGGAAACAGGACACATCCCTGATGCACTCCTTTTTTAAATTTTGAAACATGTGATATTTCCTTGCTCTGATCTGATGACTGACTCTTGATCAAAGTATAGGTTTTGCATGAACACAAAGTGTTCTGGGATTCCCATTCTTCTCAAGATTAGCCACAATTTGTTGTGATCCATACAATGGAATACCTTTTTATAGTTAATGAAACACAGATATTCCTCTGCTTTTGGCCAAGATCCATCTGACATTGACAATGAGGTCCCTGGTGTCATGGTCTGTTCATGGGCATTTAAGAGGAAGAACAATTATTAATATGTTGCTTTAATACAGCTACCTATGTATATTATATTAGGGAGTTCTGGTCTTGTAGTAGGTAAGGAGATGTGCTACTTACTCAAATCCACTAGCTGCACCATGGAAGACAGATGCTCAATCTCATCTTACAAGTTACAGACTCTGAAGGATCTAACTCAATGACATGAAATGACAGCAATGTGTATTACATTCTTTTACTTAGCTCTTCATCTACTTTTTTGTAAGTTATAAATTTTTCCCTTCTAATATTTTTATTAGAGGCTCTGAAATATTCTGTAAACTTTTGTTATGAGATTCTTGCCTGAGATGTTATTGTCATTTTCCCCCCCCCAGTCTGTAGGTTTTCTTTTCACCCTATTGGAAAATATTTTGATGTACACAGGGACTTAATTTTTAGAAGATTCTATTCATCTAATTTATCCTCTTCTGGTTGTACATGCATGGTCATGTCTGCAAACCTATGTATGTCTTGGCTAGGTCCTCCAAGTTTGGCCCCATTGTGTCTCTTATTATCCTTATCATTTTGAATTTTAACTCTAGGTCCTTGACTGCCTTGGGTTAACTTTTGTGTGTCATCTAAGATGTGGCTCCTATTTCAGCGTTCTTCAGGTTTCTACCAGTTTTTTCAGCACCATTTGTTTTCAATATTTTTATTTGGATGTAATTCTTATTTTATCAAATTGATCAAAGAATGCAGAGAAATCTAGAGACAACATGGGAAGCCTTAGTTGAATAATAGAGAAAGAAAATAATGGTGATGACAGTTACTAAAAGTAAACATTTACAGTCAGTTTTTTGTCCTTTAATTTTGTTCTTTCATTTACTTCTTATGTCCTTATGAGGTATTAACTGTTATTCTACAGCTAAAAACACTGTTCATAGAAGAGTTAAATAACTTGTGTAAGATCACTCAGTCAGAAAAAAAATATTGGAACTGATGTTCTGGCTCCATAATTTTTGCTGTTAAATCTCTTTGCTATTCTTGCTTTACATGAGTTAAGCAAAGTACCAAATCCAAACTTCCAAATTTACTGTTGATTCCAACTCATAACAACACCATATGTTATAAAGTAAGACTTTGCTGAATGAAAAGATTTCTTGGCTGTAAATTTTATAGAAGCAGGTTGCTAGGCTTTGCATTAATAATGTAGGTGGATGGGTTCAAGTCATTAAACTTTAGACTAGTAATACAGTTTAAACTGAGATTCTCAAGTACCAAACAAGACATCCACCCACAGCCCTGAAGTAGATTGAAATTCATGGTGACTCTTCATTGATGTTCTAAGGCTTTAGGTCTTAACAATAGAAGATTGCTTCACCAGTCTCCTGTGGAGTAGCCAGTGGATTTGAACTGCTAACCTTTTATTTAGAAGTAGAGTGCTTAAGAAATGTGAATACAGTTTCTTTTGCATGACATAGATGCTGGCTATGTCACACACACTGGTTAGTTCAGACTCATAGACTATCCTAGACCTTAGACTGAGGATCCCAGTAAGACCACACATAAAACACCATCTTCTTTCTCAAGATCCAGGAAAGACCATTTGGCTCGGCAATACACAGAAGAAAAGGTGGCTGGCTGAGATCACTCCAAATCTTGGTCATTTGCATGAAATCTTTGTGTCCATTCCCCCACATTTTCACTCCTCATGATTCTCATGTGACCACTCTCAACAGTAAACGCATTCCTGTTAATTTTAAAATATTGACGTTGACAGGTGACAGATAGGTAGTGATCCTTTAGAAGAGTTTTATGTGTTTCTAAGCACTTATTTACTTTAACTATTGAATGTAAACTTGGAATTTTCTCAAAACTTAATGTTTAACATATGTCACCCATTTTTAACTCAATAATTCATAAGAACACATAAAATCTCACTTACTTCAGAGTGTCAATGAAATATACTTGGGAAGAAATTTGCAATATGTTTTTAATAATAGACTATTATATCTTTTTCAGAAGTATTCTGTATAATAATTCACAACAGAATTTTATGAGGTAAAAATATAATTAATCATATTGTTGTTGCTAATTGTTTAATTAGCAAGACTAACTAATTTTTAAAAACTCATTGTTGTCCAGTAGATTAAAAATTGTAATGACCTTCAACTGGGCTTTATGGCTGTAAATGTTAATTTACATTTACAGAGAAAATGGCCTCACTTTTTTTCCCTGCAGTAGCTGGTGGGTTTTGATTGTCAGTCTTTTCATTAACATTCCAACATGTAACTTACTATGCCAAAAATTCAGATTAAAAATTATTTTTATATCTTATAATGGTGTGTTCTTTGATACAGTAAATTAATTTTCATATGGTAAACAGAAATTAATTTTTTTTCAATTAGTGTTAAAGAATGCTTAACAAGTTAGTGGTTAAGTTAATGGTTCAGTGATAAGCAATTATATTGTCGCCCTAACTGCATGTGGGTCAAATCAACCAAAGTTATGGGATAGAGATGTGTAACCTTCTTTTGTGTGATTTGCTATTTCTGAAAACACACTCAATGCTCAGCAGTGTGTCAGCTCCAACTCCACACTACATAAAAACAACATAACAAAGACTGGATTCAATTCTAACTTAACCTGCTATATTTGTGAATACAGTCTTATTTGGGGAAATAGAATCTTTTCTTGAAGATATTATCATATAAAACCAGAGGAAAATTCAAGCCTTGAATTTTAATATTCACAGATTCGATGAGCAAAATTTTGAATGACAAGGGTCGTATCAAAAGAAGATGCAAGAAATATACAGAAATTGTACTAAAAAGAATTAGTCTAATCTGAACCATTTCAGGACATAGAACATAATAAAAAATCAATGGTAATACATAAAGAAGTCCAAGCTGCAATGAAGACAGTGATAAAAAATAAGGTTCTAGGAATTGATGGAATACCAATTACGGCATTTCAGAAAACAGACACTTTAATGTATATGCTCACTAGTCTTTCCTAGAAATTTGTAAGACAGCTACCTGGATAACCAACTGGAAGAGATCCATATTTTTGCTCATTTTAAAAAAAGGTAATTCAATGGAATGTGGACATTACTTACCAATATCATTACTATCACATGTAAGTAAAATGTTGCTGAAGATTACTCAGAGATGTTTGGAGTAATATTTTAGAGCTAGACTTCCAGAAATTAAAATTGGATTCAGAAGAGGCCTTAGAATGATGGCTATTCCTGCTGATGTCAGATGGGTCTTGGGTGAAATCAGAGAATAACATAATGATGTCTGCTTTTTTTTTTACTTTGCAAAGGAGTTTGATTTGTGGAATATAATAAATTATGGATAATATTGAGTAGAATGGATATCCCAGAATATTTATTTGTACTAACATAAAACCTGTACATAGACCAAGAAGCAGTCAGCCAAACAGAACAAAAAGTTAAAGTGTTACTGCAAATAATGCTGCTCTGAATATTGTTGTAAAAGTCTCCGTTTGTGTTTCAGTTCTATTTTCCTTGTGGTATACTTCTAGGGCTAGAATCACTGGGTCATTGAGTATTTCTATGTTCAACTTTTTGAGGAAACATTAAACTGCCTTCCAGAATGGTTGTACCATTTTACAATTTCATCAACAGCATATGAGCATTCCAATCTATTCACATCCTCTCCAATATTTATTGCTTGCAGTCCTGTTAAACTTTGCAATTGCTATTGGGGTGAGATGGTTTCTCAAACAGTCAAATTGTCCATCAACAAACTAATGGATTAAGATAGTGTCATCCATTCACACAATGTAATGCTATACAGCACTCAGGAGCAACAATTTCAAAAGATACCATATAACATAGAAGAAACTGGAATTTATTGTGCTGAGTGAATTAACTCAGCCTCATAAACAAATACTGCATAAGACCATTATTGCAAAAATAGTATGATTAATACAACTATTTGTCCACCTGAAATTAGCTAGGTCCAGCGATTTTTGCTTGCTTAGCTAAGAGTTTTCTTGATTACAAAACAATTTAGCCACAGAATCACCCCAACCTAAAGCCTGTCTTCTTCATAACAGATGAAGAAAGATGAAAATTGTCAACTATTTCATTTACTTGAGTGTACAGTCAATACCCATCATACCGTGGTCAAGAAATTAAGAGATGTGTTGCTTGGGAAAATATGCTATTAAGCTTCTTACAAGTATTAAACAGTAAGTGTATCAGCTTAATCACGACAACATACCTAACTCTCATGGTATTTTTAATTGCTTGATATACATCTGAAATTTAGGCAGTGAATAAGGAAAACCAAAGAAGAATCCATTATTTTAAATTGTGGTGTTGGCTAAGAATATTAAAATATACACTGTTGTTGTTATGTGCCATCAAGTCACCTGTGACCCATAGGTCACAGCAGCCCTGAAATTCCCTGTCCTGAGCCAGTCTGATTAATACTGACACACCAATTCCCATTGCCCCAGTCACTGTATCAATTCATCTCATCCAGGGCCCCCTCTTCTGTGGTGTCGGACCACCCTCCCAAGCACGATGTCAAAAAACTTGACAAACTTGTCTTGGAGGAAGTGTAGCCAGAGAGCTCCTTAGGTGAAACTTCATCTCACAGCCTTTGTGCATGTTGTCAGGAGAGGTGAGTCTTTGGAAAAATACATCATGTTGGAAAAGGTAAAGGATCAGAGAAGAAGATTAGCCTCTTCAAGGGGAATTGACACAGTGACTGTAACAATGAGCTTGAACATATCTGAGATAGTGAGAATGGCAACACACAGGGCAAAGTTCTGATCTGTTAGTCACAGAGATTTTATGAGTTGTAGTCAACTCACAGCACCTAAGAACAACAAAATATTTTCTAATCTTTCTTTTAGAATTCTAAGGCTATATCACACTGCTGAGAGTCTGCTATTAGTGTCTATTAATTGTTTATTAGTGAGTTGATGCTAATTCCTGCAGACCCCATGAATGTCAGAATAAAAGCTTGTGCCCCATCAAGTTTTCAACTACTGATTTTTTTCTGTTGCAGACTACCAGGACATTATCCCCAGGTACTTCTGGAGAGACTCAAAACTCAAACCTTTGCATTAGTAACCTATTTGTACAATAGCAGCCAAATGGCCCAGTAGCTAGTCACACTAGTCAGGGATTCTGCCTTTCATATTACAACCCAGAACCTACCCAGTCCTACTCATAATGACCCCTCCATTGAGTTTCTTGGACTGTAAATCTTTATTGGAGACATTTACCTATCTTTCTACCACAGAGAAACTGGTATATTGAAACCACTGAGTATTAAGTTATAGTCTGACATGTTGTACACTTGTAAAAAGAGCGAGGGCTACGTGGGGAGTGTCATATCTGACCTTTACCAACTTCACAAGGGGAATGATCTCTGCCCACAATACCAATAACCCAGTAACCATGAGATAAGACATGTTCCACACACTCCCGTGCCTCCTTCTACTCATCTCATCTCCAATCTTAATAATGCTTGGCTGGGTCCAAAATCCGACGCAATAGCTCACAGACCACACAGAACTGTATGGAGGAAGTTAAAACGTTATAATTCCGTTTATAACAAAATACAGTCAAGACCTCTCCCAAAACGTGCATCAGGCACCTCAGCCTTGAATCTCACGGCTCTAAATTGTTCCTGAGTTCTCACTCCTGCTGATGTTGGCTCCCCCTTCACAAAGTCCCATGTCACATCACTTCTTCAATTCAGCCATCGCTGCTGCTGCTGCTGTCTCAAAGTGTGTCCTACAATTCACAGTGCTGGGGGAGGTCTCTTTTCTCTGGCTGTGAAGGATTCCATCTCTTCTGGTGGGAGAAGAAATCCTGTCTCTGAAGCTAAAGCTTTTCAACTTATTGCTGAGACTAACTAATCCCCTTGTAGATTGTTGAGACTGGGCAGTCTCCTTGTGGAATAGTAGATAACCAGTCCCCTTGTGGATAGCCAACATGCCCTATTTGCATAATCTTTCCTATCTGCATAGCAAAATCAAATAATGCCTAGATAAGTCATATTGAAAGATAAATACTACATCACCAGGAATTTTACATAAATTTCCTTGTTTATTAACTTTATCCTGACAATCCTTTCAGCAAAGTTAGTCATATTCTCCCCAACATTATAGAAACAATGTTTCACAGTCTTTATTATTTAAAATTAAGAGCTACTTAGCTTTAATTAAATGGTGGAGTTGGCAGGGAGTTGCACTGCCAACTCAAAGGTGGGCTGTTTGAATTCATCACCTGCTCTGAGAGAGAAAGATGAGCAGGCTCCTCTTTTGCAGTATGTAGCCTCTGAAAACACCCTGGAGGATCAGCTATGAGTCAGATCCAACGAAACACCAGTGAGAATGAAAACTGTACTTTAAATAAATTCAAATGATAATAATATTTAGTTATAATGTTCCCAAAATAAGCCAGTCACACATTGTTAGTTGCAAGAATCAAGTCAAGATTTTAATGTCAATATAAGATTTTTATTTCAATAGGTTAATGAAAGATGATGTTAATAAAATAACTTTGCAATGTCTTGGCAGTTTGTAGAGTTGTACATAATCTTACTTTGTAATCCTGTTCAAATGCTGATAATTTACTGCTACACAGTCTGAAATAAAGTCAAATAAAGAACAAAAATATTCAATATCTTAATTCTACTATATAGTCTTTCAAGATACTAATAAAGAATATCCCTCTCAAATCTAATATCTGAAATCCATAGGCTTTGATAATGAACTTGAATTACAGCATATGCTTGGCAATATATATTCTTATAACAGGATGTTACAATAGGAATCTTTCTGTTTGAGTTTTGGCTGAGACCTCAAATTCCAAGAAGAAAACAATAGCAAATGCTTCCACATTCCACAATGAAATGATCAACTGCCTATATAATTAAGAAAGGAAGCAACTGGAGAAACAAAACAGAAAACAGTTTTTTTGTTTTTGTTTTTTTCAAATCCTGGTTAAATATTCACTATAGCATAAAGATTTTTATATTAAGGGTGAAAGGGAAGTTGCTGGCCACAAATGAATTTAAATTGTGACCAAAGAACTATCTGCAGGTTTAATATTACCTCAAATTCTGGGAGTGCACCTTTAGACGCTTAGGAATTTCAAGTTAGAAAGTGAGCAACAAACAAAAAGGATGTATTATCCAGGAACAGAAATGGTAGCAGACTATCCCATGAGAGAGTTACTTTTAAACATTTGCCAAAATAACATCACAATAGTATTAGATGACTTAAATAATTTTTGCTCTCGTTTTTCTTTTCTCCCTGAAGTTGAAATTCCGGCAGTTCTCTGTTAATGCACTATTCTAGCCATTTTTTAATGAGCTTCAGCAATATTTTGCTTGCATTTGACAACTATATTACCTTTTTTGGGAATGGAAACAAATGCAGACTTCTTCCAGTTAGTTGGTCAGGTAGCTGTCTTCCATATTTCCTAGTACAGATGTCACTTCAGGTATATATATGGGAAGCCAATACTAAATATTTGTAATCAACTGAATGCTATTTTTTAAAAAAGTAAAACAGAAAATAAATTCTCTCCTTTAATAATTTTCAATGAGAAAAATCATGGAGAAACTTCCAGCTCTGTAGAGACATTGATCAAAGCTTGGTGCAAGGACTAACTGCCAATATCATTTGCTGCAGAAATTAACAAGTTGTTTTTACAATTTGTAAATGAATAAAAAAGAACTTGAATAGTAATGTATGTTGAACAACGTTTGACACGTTTATATTATTCACCTTTAAGATGGTGGAGTGACATAGTTACTCTAACGATGATCTTGAGTATATCTGAGGGGGCGAGGATGCCTCAGGACAGCCATGGAAAGGTTCCGATTTGTTTTTTTAAAGTTACTATGAGTCAAAGCCAACTTGATGGCCCCTAAAGCAATAACAATAAGGATTTGAAAATCAGCAGTATGAAGTTTTGCTGTAATCATACAAATAGATCAGTGGCATAGAATAGGAAAAGCAGAAATTGATTCTTCCATTGTCAATAATATTATTTTTGCCAACATTTCCAGGACTTTCATTGTGGAAAAGAAAGCTTTTCAACAAATAGTGCTAGAAGAATAATGTAACTATGTGCAAAAACTTAAATTAGATTGTAATTTTATATCACACAGTAAAATGAAATAGAAATGGACAGAGATCTAAATGTGTGAGCTACATTTGCAATCTTGAAGAAAACATTAGAGAAATCTTATGATCGAGTTTGACAAAGATTTTTAAACTATTACTAAAAGAAAGCAATAGAAAAACTTAGTATCACCAAAATAAAAATTTTTGCTTTCTATAAAAACAGTGATATAAACATAAGAACCAGGAAAGAATGGGGATAGTATAGTTTCACTACATCTATGTAAGAAAGACTTGAATCTAAAATAGGCAATTACATGTAACTCACTATTAAGAAACCAAACATCCCAATTCAAAAATGGATAAGATATTTTAATAGAAACTCTTGTTTTTATTTTTATCTTCAAAATTGTAAATCTAGGCATAGTCTATTCTTGTTTAAACAGTTAACAATTATTATAATCGATAATGCTTTAACTATTTCCAATACTATAGAAAATAGATTTGAAAATAAAACTTTAATCACAAAATTTATATACTTTCTACAGGTTTTATAAAAGTAAACAATGGAATGAGCTAATGTGACTTTTCAAACTTATGAACATGCCAATTCAGAAATGCCATAATAGGCTTTCTGTTCAGTTTTAGTGCCTTTTTTGTTTGTAGTCTAGACATAGCCTGTGTTTCTTAGACATGTTTATAAGTGAGTTAGAAAGGTGGTCTAAATAAAGGCATTACTGAAATACAAAGCATCTTTTTGTTATACATAGTTGTTATTAAGAAAAGATTCCAAAGGAGGGCTTCTGGCAATGAGTAATATATTCTGACAGATGTTTTCTACACATGAGGGCTCAGCTCCACCTTTCCCAAAAATGCAAGTTTTAGAAGGAGAGGTCTTTCCTTCAGAGCCCTTGGGAAAAAAAATTGGAGTATAGACTGTGTTTCTTAAAACCACTCCTATCATTGTTTGAAATCCAATGGCAAAGGTCTTTTCTGGAAAATAAATGCTTTCAAAACTTAAAATGTTTCAACAAATCTTGCTGCTAGACTCAAAGATACAGCTATCCAAGATAACTTGAAAAAGAAAGAGGAACATTAAGAAAACTAGTGTTACCCTATGAATGTGAAATTAAGGGAGAAAATGATAGGTCTCACTGTGTGAAACTACGGAATAAACTTTAAAAATAATCTTGTCACGTTTCCTCCTTTTATAAAAAAAGAAACTGAGGTCAATAGCAGGCATGAATGTGAGCCCGCATAATAAACCAGAAAGGCATGATTCTACTATCGAAGCCATGGTTCAATGTTCTTTGCATTACTTTCTGGATGACAGGAGGAAATAATCTCTGACAGTATAATTAAGACCACTTAGTGAGGTCAAATAACTCACCCAGCAACAGGTAGCTAATGCTTGTAAATGTTAGAAATAGAATCTAGACAACCAAGACTCTTAAATGTCATGAATTACATTCAATTAGAACATTCACTCCTCATTTAGTGACATGATTGGATTTTAATGACCAGGTCATTATGTGAAAATAGACATTATGTGAAAATAGAGAATGACCACGTCAAATAATAAGAATTAAAAAATGGAGGATAACTACGTCCTTACATAACTGTAAATTACATCATTAAATGACTGCCAACCACTCAGAATCATAATTCAACCAACTTAATATATAGCTACAACCATTATAGCTAGTGTCACTTGACCAAAAACCTAACAAGATTAGACATTCATGAGTGTCAAGTATAGGTTGTTAACACACAAAATTGCTAGATATGTTTTTACTATTTTAGTGTACCCAGATAGTCAATAAGTGAGCAAAAATATGCTTTCATTTTTTATATTTAATTTTTTGAACTGTGATTACAATGAAAGTTTGTAAAAAGGTTGGGTTCTCATTCATTCATTGTTGCACATTTTCCTCCTTTTAAGCGATTAATACACTTAACTTTTCACTTAAAACTTAATAATAATTCCTGTCCATCTAGTAACACCTCAGTAGAAAAGTTCAATGTCAGCCATTGAAAATCATCTAAAGCATAGATCTACTCTGACTCACACTTAAAATCATCATGACTAAGGGTATACATGACAGCAAGTAAAAAAAAAATACACTATTCTTTACACATTGCTATTAACTCGAATATATATCTTTGTTTTGCTCATCAAAATATTCTTTACCTAACATAAAGATGTAATAAAGATTGGACAAATGAATAAAGCAAAGACCATATGTCTTAGTCTGGATTCCCTAGGGATGTAAAACCAGTCAAGTTTATAGGTTTGTATCTACTTATCTTTCTATTCATTTATATATTATATATAATCTATCTTTCTATTTATTATCTATCTATCTATCTATCTATCTATCTATCTATCTATCTATCTATCTATCCTCTATCATCTATCAATATATTTAACTCAAGGAAGTAGTTTCCCATCGTTGTAGAGTCTAGCAAATCCCAATTCTGCATGTGAAATGTCAGTCTAAAAATTTCTCCTGACTCTTGTAGCTTCATGGACTGGCAAACCTGAGATTGCCAGGTATAACAGGTTGCTGGCTCAAGTCCCAAGAACCAGAAGTCAGATGAGAGCCAGATCTCAAATTAGCAAAAATTGAGAGAGCTTTGCCAGAATGTCCAGCCATATTCAGGGCAGATCACCTCCTCAAGACAACTCCATTTCAACTGATTGTTCATAGTAGATGTCATCATGGATGTAACTACATTATATCAGGTCTAATCATAAGGGATGACAAAATAATTATGTAATTACCAAGCTACATAACTGCCAAACTAAAGAATCATGGCTTATTCAAGCAGACATACAACTTTAATCATCACACTTTCATCAATTAACATGTTAATGAATTTTAATGCACATAATTTTAACACAAGTGCATACTGACTACAAACTTAGAAAATAATAGATAAATATGTATATTGATCATATTTCTCTAGTAAGATGTAGTACATCTCTTTCATGTAACCCTACAGTTAAAAATTCTCCCAAAAAAAAGAAAAAAAAAAAAATTCTCCTTTTTTATTTCTTTTCCAACTTTTCAAATTTCACTTTTGTTTTGAAATATTTTCCCTTAAATCTTACTCTTTCCTATCAATCTAGACCTGAACTCCTATTTAAATTTCTATCTTGTTGTTAATCAATATAAATATGAGTGGCATAATTCTGTAGGCAAATAACATATGTGTGCATATATATTTCTTATAAATATGAATAAAAATTGACTGAGTCTCAAAGACGTGTCACATAAAGAATTTTATAAAACAGGACTGCTGGCAAGCATGATTTTATTTTCTTTTATTCTTTATAAATACTTAAATTATGTTTGTTAAGTGTTTTTTAAATCATCTTTAACATCTCATGATGATTAAGAACAGACACTATAAGTCTGGCATGTTCTACAAGTTTTAAAATATAGCACATGTGAACTGTAAGTTTGTTTTAATTTTATGTACAGTTAGATACATTAAGTTTATTTTGTCATGTTCATGTTGTTAGATGCCATCTAGTTTGCTCTGCTTTACTTAGAGCCATGTTATGTGCAACAAAATGTATCTCTGATAGATTCTGAGCCATTTTCACAATTTCTTATTTTCATTGATGCAGAAAATGCATAAATCCTTCTCACTGGGAGTCTTCCTCTTCTCTGAGACTTTGCTTTTCCAAACAATATCCTTTTACAAGGGCTCACCTCAACTAATAACATACCTAAAGTCTGTGAAACAATGTCTACTATTTTTGCTTCTAAGGAGCACTCTAATAGTACTTCTCGCAAAAAAAAATTTGGGTTGATTCTTTTCCCCCATTCTCGTTATTTGCTTGTTTGGGGCAGTACATGGAGATGTCATGGCCTAGTGGATAAGGAGTTGTACTGCCAAGCCAAAGGCAGCCAGTTCAAACTCGTCAACTGGTGTGTGGCATAAAGATGTGCAGTCTTCTCCTGTGCACTATTTATCCTCTAAAGGCCTACTGGAGGATTTGGTACTGTGTCAAGTTGGTTCAAATTTGACAGTACATAACAACAACAACATGGTATATTCTATATTCTACACCAACACCATTATTCAAAGGCATCAATTCTATGGCCTTTTTGTTCATTGTCTAAATTTCACATGAATATGAAATAACAATAATACCATGGTTTGATCAGTTGCACCTTATCCTTCAAAGTTATATTTTTTTCTCTTTAGCTATAAAAGAGTTTCTTGACAACAGACTTGCTAATGCAATAAGTTTTTTTGTCTATTGACTTTTACTTAAATGAGTGTTACTTGTATATCAAAGTAAAATAAATTTCCCCAGGTTGTCTTGGTTTACTGTTGTTGTTATGTGCCGTCAATTCACCTGTGACTCATAGTGATCCTATGCACAACGGCTCTGTAACCTTCTCTATACTGAGCCAACCTCATCATTTCCAGCACACCTATTCCCAGTACCCTAGTCACTGAGTCAAGCCATCTCATCCAGATTCTTCTTCTTTTGCGCTGTCTGTCCACCCTCCTAAGCATGATGTCCTTCTCCAAGGATTGGTCATTCTTTGCAGTATGCCCAAAGTACGTCAGATGAGCTTCAGAATACTTGCCTCTAAGGTTCACCTCTCCAGGGTGAACATATTTGTTCTAGCAGTCCATGGTATATTCAGTACTCTTCTCCAGCACTGCAGCTCAAAGGCATCAATTCTCCTTCTATCATCCCTAATCGTTGTCCATATTTCTGGTGCATAGCACATTACTGCAAAGACCGGGGACTGGATGAGGCACACCTGAGTCTCCAGAGTGACATCATTGTTCTTCAGTATTCTGGAGAGGTCCCTTAAAGCATACTTTTCCAGTTCAATGCATCTTTTTTATTTCCTGGCTGCTGGTACAAAGAGTGTTGTTTGTGGAGCTAAGCAAACTAAAGATTTTAAAAATCTTTATCTCTTCACTATCTATCATGCTGCTGCTAATCAGCCCAGTAGTGAGAATCTTTATTTTCTTGATGTTGAGCTTCAATTCATACTGAATGCTGCAGTCTTTGACCTCTGCAGCAAAAAATTCAAGTCCTCCTCAGTTTCAGCAAGCAGGGTTGTGTCATCTGTGTAACGCAGGTTGTTGATGAGTCTGATGCCACTTTCCTCCTCATAGAGCCCTGCCTCCTGGATGATCTCTTCTGCATATAGATTGACAAGGTATGGAGATAGGACACATGGCTTACATTCATCCTTCTTGACTTTGAACCATGAAGTGT
>NW_006399757.1:14762107-14763732 GCF_000299155.1 Elephantulus edwardii | reverse complement strand
GGAGGGTAGAGAGAATAGTGCAACAATGAGTGAATGGAAACCCAAAATCTCTGTAAATGTTTATGAAAATTAATAAAATATAGAAGAAAAAAAAAAGAATTTCTGCACTCTGTTGGGACACCTTTCTTTGGTATGGAAACAAATATGGATCTCTTTCAGTCAGTTGGCCGGGTGGTTGTCCTCCAGATTTCTTGGCACAACTTGGTGAGCTCATCCAGAACAGTGTCTGTTTGTTGAAATATGTCAATTGTTATGCCATCAATTCCTGAGATCTTTTTTTGCCAATTCTCTCAGAGCAGCTTGAACTTCTTCCTTCATCAGCACAAGCTTTTGTTCATACATTGTGTCATGAAATTCTTCTGTGTTAGTCAATTCTTGTTGGTCCAGTGACTCTGTATACTCCTTCCATCATCTTTTATTTCTTTCTGGATCATTTAATATTCTGCCCAACGCATCCTTAAGTATTGTACTTTGAGGTTTGAATTTGTTCTTCAGTTATTTCAGTTTAAAAAATGTAGCGAGAGCTTGGCTCTTTTGATTTTCTTACTCCAGCTTTTTGCACATTTCATTATAATACTTTGCTCTGTCTCCCCACTGCCTTTTGAAATCTTCTGTTCTTCTGAAAAAAATCGGTCCATGGTTTAATTAATGTATATTTAAGCACAGAAAAATAATAACTTAAAGAGTTTGAAATGTATTAAATAAGAATAAAGTCAATTAAATCTTAATAAAATTCACTATAATAGTGATAATAGTGTAACGTCAATAAAGTGTATATGTTGCACTTAATAAAAATTAGGAAGTTATGCAAAAGAAAAATATAACATGTCAGCAAAAAATGAATAAAAGAAGCAAATGCAAATATGAGAAGTGTCTAGTTTCCTCAACTATTTGTCAAGTTTTGACTTACCCCAGTCACAACTCAGCTCTTCCTTCAATCAAGCAAAATATTTAATTCCGGCTCCATCTCCAGGGCTCCATCAGACTATGCCTCGAGTCTCTATACAGTCTGGCAAGCTCTCCCTTTTATGTTGGCCACACACCTGTTGACAATGTAGAAGATGGTTATCAATGGTGAATCCTGTGTCTTCAGTTGAGGCAGAAAAAAATCAGAATAATGAAGTGTTGGAAGCAGGAGTGGCACTTTTGTTCATAGGGTCTCTATGAGTCGTGCTCGACTCGACAGCAATCAACAACAACGAAGTATTTATCTACCTCCTAAATTAGGAAGCTTGTTGGGAAATGTGCCCCTAACAATACAAAAATGATCTTTCTCTGTTGATTTGAATCCACCAGTGGCTAACAAGAGAAAGGTGGTCAATCCCTTTCCCTGAGATGAGCAGTGTAGAAATGCCCCATTGCTTTTCTGAAATTGTAACCCTTAAAAGGGATAGTCTCTATTCCACAGAGCATCTGATGAGTATAAAAGTAGTAACTCAACACTTTACCTACCAAGCCATTGCTGTTGTTGTTATGTGCCATTGAGTCACCTATGTACAGCAGCCCTAAATCCTGCTCTATCCAGTGCCAATCTAACTGTCTCTGACACACCTATACCGTTTACCCCAGTCACTGAATCAATTCACCCCAGGGATATTTATGTATGTATGTATGTATGTATGTAT
>NW_006399757.1:14743873-14760931 GCF_000299155.1 Elephantulus edwardii | reverse complement strand
ACTCGATGGCCTATAACAACAACAACAAGGGACTAAAAATCTAAAATTATCTGTAGCAAATTTTTCTTTAACAATTTCCACAAACTTTGACAACTACAACTCAAGTCCTTCTGTCTTCCAATTACAAAAATAGGCTTCAAGTTTATGTGATTGACCAATCCTTCACAGAAGTGTGAAGATAATTTTCTCAAGTTAAACCTTTCTTATGAAGTATTTGCTCTTACCAAGAACACCAGCTGTGATTAAATGTGATCTCTCAGACAGCCGCTCTCCTGACTCTCCACTGAAAGTCTTTTCAGATGGTTTGCATTGCCACTAGCCTGGCTAATTTTCCACTTCTGCAACTCCAGAGATTGAGGAAATTTTTCCTCCAAGAATAATAAAGCAGAGTGGTTAAGATCATGGACTCAGAAACCAGACTCAATTGCTTTTGTAATTTGCATCCACTGTCTTACAGCTGTGTGACGTTGAAGACTTCATTAAGCACTTTAAGCATGAATTTGCACATCTGTTAAAAAAATTCTAAATTTGTAAAATGCTGCTTAATTTCACTATTAACATTCATACTTGGTTTATGCTTTTTCTTGATGATAATGGGAATGTTTATTATGGAACCTGGCACATAAATATTACCAATCACTACCATTTTCTCTCTGAATAACACCACATTTTTTGTTCCCACATACTTATGCATACAGCCTTTTAAAAGTATGCATAATCTTATTGTGTGTATCTGAAGATATGTGTTGTGAATTATGTTTTGTGAAATAATCTACTGATAAGTATCAGAAGATGTAACTTTCCACTGCTTTTCATGTCTTTCAACTTCTCTTTGTTTCCCCTGATTGCATAACATGTGGTTCTTTCCACACTCTGATTTTTTGGGTGAAAGCTTTCTTTGGAATTTGTAATTCCAGGATTAAACTGCTTCTTTGAATATGTGGGAAATTTTTTCCAAAACAAAAAGTAGAGAATAATTAAGATACTTATGTCTTGGAAATCTTTCTTATTCTTGGTTAAGGAGAATGTTATTTTAAGGAACCTAAACTCTATTAATCTGGCTAAGAAAAAATTAATTTATTGGAAGAATATATGGTAATCTTCCCAACTGATATGAAGAAAATAGGATAAGAACTTCCAGAAACTAGAAAGTCATCAGATAGTTGATTTCTTCATGTTGTTTTGTTTTGTTTTTGTTGTTGCATTTTCTGTCACTTATATGATTTTCAATTTCAACAAATTACTATAAAGACAAATATATAATATACTTTTACTTGAAACCACTTACATTTGTTATCAACTGACTGTTGTTTTTATTGTTATGTGCCGTCGAGTCGTCTGCAACTTATAGTGACCCTATGTATAGCAGCCCTAAACCCTGCTCTGTCCTTTGCCGATCTCACTGTCTCCAACACACCTACTCCCATTACCCCAGTTACTCAATTAGTCCACCTTATAGAAGGTCTTCCTCTCCTGCACTGTCCCTCCACCTTCCCCTTTCCAAGGACTGGTCCTTCCTTGAAACATATCCAAAGTTATATCAGATGAAGCTTAAGAATCCTTGTGTCCAAGGAGCAGCCTGGTTTAACCCTCTCCAGGATGAACCTGTTCGTTTTCTTAGCAGCCTATGGTGTATTTCATGCTCTTCTCCAACAATGTGGCTCAAAGGGTTCAATTCTCCTTCTATCCTCTCTAGTCATTACCTTGTTGAAATTGGTCACCAGCCTTCAGTGGGATCAGTGTTTAAAACTTCTCTTTTTGGATGTGGCGAGAGAGGAACTCTTACACATTGTTGGTGAGATTGGAAAATGGTGCAACCATTCTGGAAGGCAGTTTGGTGCTTTCATAGAAATTCATATGACATAGTTAGTTATCCCTCTACTTGGAATATACCCTGAGAATATGAGAACTGAGGCACAAACTGGTATTTGTACACCAATGGTCATAGCAGCATTATTCACCATCGCAAGAACATGGAAATAGCCCATATGTCCAACCGCAAATGAGTGGATTGAGAAAAAACTATGGTACATCCACCCAAAGGGATAGTATGCAGCATGCAAGAGCAATAACTTTGTAAATTATTACCTAACTTGGGAGGACTGGAAAGCATTATGCTGAAGGAACTAACTCAATCCCACAAGGATAAGTATTGTATAAGACTGTTATTGTAGAATGAGTGTAAGGATCCAGGAGGGGTGGGAGAGACTGGAAGCAGAGGGATGTGGATGTGCAGGGGGAAGAGGGGATTAATCATTGGCTTATACAATTTGATGAGTGGGGGGTGAGGGAAAATTAAAATAATTTGTCCAAGATTGTATTAGAATTTTGTAAATAAACTAGTGGGGGGAAATCAACAACTACTCTCTTTGACATTGTTAGTGTGAATTGTGGGGAGAAATTAAAATTTGCCACTGATAAATGAACCAAACTAGAAAATGAACTTTAAAAACCAAATTAACTGCTAGTCTTAAATTAATTTTCTGTTTTGTTTCATATACCAGTGGTAAATTTTAGTTTCTTTTCATAATATTTTAGACTCAGGGTAATCTCCCATTGAATTTCTTAGGCTATAAATGTATATTGGAGGACACTCCCTATCTATGTCCTTCAGATTAGCTGATAGAGTCAAACTGCAAACTTTTTTGTTGGTGGTGCTATATATTAAGCACTATATATCATCACAGTTAGCTTAGTCAGTAGACTCAATAGCTTTAAATGAAATGACTACTCTTGTCCCAATAGCAATGGCCAGAGGTGTAGCAACACACTGCAGTAGGACAGAGAAGTCTCTCTAAAAAACGTATATAGACAAGTGAAGTGAATTGACTCACATCCAGCCTTGATCTCCCTTCTCTAACCAGCCTTCAACCCCCAAAACAAGACCTTAATTAAAATATCAAAAGAACCATCAATATGCCTCATTAAATTCCAATACCTCACCAATCATTATGGTATCAGAATTCTCCTCATCTTTCTACAAATAATAACTAATCATTGTTGTTTTTGTGTATCATGGAGTTGGAACCAAGCTATACAGTTGACCCTCCAGCGGGTTTCCAGAGGCCGTTAATCACACAGGAAGAGATTTCCCATCCTTCTCCCATGGAGAAGCTGGTTTGCCTTTGGGATTGCAGTGCAGTTTCTTGCCACTAGGCCACCAGAGCTCATAAATACTTGCTCATTTTTAAGAAGTATCATGCTGGAAAAGATGAAGAATCAGAGAAAGGGAGGAAGATCTTCAATCAAATTGTCTGAGACAGTGATAGGAGCAATGGGTGAGAATATTTCAGAGAGGGTGTGGATGGCACAGAATAAGGCGTGGTTCGGTTCTATTGTTCATAGGGTCCCAAAGAGTCTTAGACTTGATGGTACCTACAACAACAATTAGTCTTTATTGTGCTAATATTAACAATTAACATTGTTCTCAAAGTCCCTCACATCACATAATGTAAAGGGGAATTGAGTCTAGTGGAAATGGAGATTTCATAAGAAAAAAAATGATAAAAAGACTTAGAAAAAATAATGGTTCTAGTTGTTTTCAATCTTTCTCTCTAAGTCCCTTAGTCCCTTGGGATAGGGATAGCTTTTCAAAACTAAATCTGAATAGACTGACAGTATAATTTTTTCAAGACAAATACAGACATTAAAGACAAACAATTCAAGGTTATCCACTCTTTATATTTGAAGAATCTTGTTTGAACAGTCAAATCTCCAATCTAAAATGTAAGGAAATGACTTTTCAGTTATATTACACACCAGGATAGCCAGAACATACTCAACATGTAACATCTATTGCTCCAAAAGTTATTTGTAGAAATAATTAAATAGAATGAAAGATCAGGCCACTCCAGGATTCCACTTGAAAAGGTCAAGAGTGATGTTGGGTGGTTACAATAATAAATTAGAATTTTCTGCAATATTTTCCAATAAGCTGTTGTTCAGGATCCATCTCTGATCAATTTTATCAGACTCTTTGAAGGTAGGTCTATACATAGAGAATTTTTTTCAATTTACTCTGATGACTCTAATATGTACTTGGGTTTGAGAAATACACAGTCTAGCCCTTGGGGAAATAAATATAAGTTATTAGGAACACATGGGAAGCAGATTCTAGCTAGCTGGCTGTACTAATTCAAACTTAAAAACAAACAAACAAACAAAACCCAAAAATGAAAGAAACCATGGAAACCTAAAGTATTAAATCAAAGAACCATGGAAAGTGGACTAAATGCGCATTAAGTGAACAGTCAGCCTCTTTGCTTCATAAGCAGAGCTACCCTTAAATTATAATAACAGTTGTAGTCTTTCCCATCTGTAACATGGGGCAGAAGACACTTAATGCAGATAGCAATGTTGTATATGACAAGTTTTGCTCAAAACAAAGGAAAAAAGCTCAGTATATTTTCAAGGGGTCTTTAAAGCTATTGCTACTAACATTTTTTTTTCAGAGATAGTTGCAAAGAAGCAAAATGATTAAAGAATTGTTGAATGCTAATTGGAATTTGATAAGTCAACTAATTTCTTTTTCAAATTATTGAATGGACTATTTACTCAGTCATATGTTTATTTCTTGAACCCATACTTATTAGGACAACATGCTTGGTAGAGGGTCAGCTAAGAAGAGGAAAACACTCAACTAGATGGGTTGACCCAATGGCAGTAACAATGGACTCAAATATAACAACAGTTATGAGGATGGCTCAGAACCATTCCATGTTTTGTTCTGATGTACACAGAATCACTATGCGTCTAAGCCGACTTTATGACATCTAATAACCTAATAATCTAATAACAGATTGATAAACATCTCCATCATTATGTATAGTTTCTAGCGACAGATCTCTTAAAGGGATTAAAAACCTCATCAGTCTCGTGAATTGAAAGTGAGTGGTTGCAGTGTAATGCAAGGAAGAAAACCAGAGCATCTGAAGAGAGTAGATTAGGGGGTCAGGAATGCTGTTTTAGTAGCTACTACTAATCATAGGAGGATGTCCCACGTATGTAATGCGGGAGATCAGTGGGCAGAATTGGGAGACATAAGCAGCTGGGCCTATAAAAGATCTTTCATTAATTCAATGTGGCTGAATTTCACTTTTGAGATAGAGGAAGAATGAACTTTCACAAGGAAAGACCGCTTGACAATATGCCCTGGAGACGCTAATGTGGACGACTGCAGGGCCAATGTGTATCTATGCACAGATAGTTGGTATTGAGAATAGAATGGCCATACTGCTAACCATTCCAAAGATGAAATGAAGACCAGTGACACTAGGCAGGGATATAAAGAGGGAGAGGAGCAGTGGCATAGGGTAAAATGATGATTGCCTGAATTATAATTATAACTAAATGCTGAATTAGAATTTACTTCTGAATTAAAATTCCAATTCTATATCAGAGAAGAATAAACAAAAATAGACTCATAACCTTTAAAAGTAATAGCAAGTTTTATTTAATGAATAGTAAACATAATTTTGAATAATTCTATCCACAAATATATGCATGAAATTTACCATCATGTTTTCAATACCTTGTTCCAACTATAAATAACAAAATCATATTAAATTGAAATTAAGTAAATCTGTAGGGATATTTGCTATTAATATTATGTTTGAAGATATCCACAGATTTCAAAGCAGCACTCTACATCTTTGCTTATCTCATCTCTTATACAGCCCTGGGGATTTTCAGAAAAAATAGCATGTAATGTCAACTCTGTACTTAAACTGTAAGCATCAAACCCTTGGGAAATATCAAGTTATCAGTCTTTACTACTGAAAACATAACACAGTTTAAGTAGAACTACTCTAAATGGTTCAGATTACATTTAGGTAATGTTTTTACTGAGATGAAGACAGAAATTTTCGCCCAAACGACTAGTTTAAATTTCCTACATTTGTGTTCCAGATTGTGTGTTTTGGTTTTTAAGAAAGTTAACCAAGGCATAAAAAATTTTCTAGTCAAAAAGGAAAAAAGACTTTCTATTGTGGGGGTCTGGACAATGCAAGATAAATATTCCATCTTCCTAAAAGGGAAAAAGGGAGGAGGCATGTAAGACACTTCACAAAGTTTTAAAGAAATAATCAACTCTTGTCTTTATACTTCTGTGAATATTTTTCTCATCATGTGACAACCAAACAATATATACAGCTTTTTATTTTTTATGCTCGTAAGCTAATTATCCTTTGACTCCTCAGAGTAGATTGGCACATCAATGACACTTAAATATCCTATAGATTTGTACTCCATCTTGAAAACTTGCATCTTCCTTCAACTTCACAGTTTATACTGGTTCTTGCATCCACATGACCTCTACTTTTCTAATCATGTAATGGAATAAAAGGACAAGTTGGGCCTCAGATGAACACTTATTGTAAAGTGTTCATATAATTATTCAATTTTTGTCAGAAAGAAAAAGTAAAAGAATAAGAAGGAGGAAGATGAGAAAGAGGTAGTAGAAAAAATATACATAGAGTCAATTGATTGTTGCTTTTGGGGAAAAAAACCCCAGCTTATCTCACATAACTATGAGAAATGTTTATTGTTATGGGTCATCAAACTGGAACCAACTCATAGCTGAGCCTCCAGAGGGTCTTAAGAGGCTATAAGTTGCATGGGATGAGATTGCCCATCTTTCAAAGCAGCTGATGGATTTTAACCATGTACCTTTGTTAGCTCCTATGCTACCAGAGTCTCCTATAAAAGAATCTCGTGTTGCTTATCTAAATCAGAGCTCAAAATAGAAATCAAGAAGAATGTGATTCCCTTTCCAAATCTGTAAAAGTTAGAAGGAAATGAGTAAACCATGGAATCTGTACTGTTTTGGAGAATATGTCAGTATAGATTAAAATGAAGATGTTTCCTAAATAGTAATTAGATTAAGAAGAAATCTCTCTCATTTGCTTTCTCTCTTGCGTTCTCTCTCTCTCTCTCTCTCTCTCTCTTGCTGTAATTATACTTGGTATATAGATGAAGAATAACTAGAAATCACTTATGTTATCTACATATTTACCTTAGCTGATATTTAAAGTATGAATTAAAGATCAATTTTTATACACATGTATCGAATGCCATTGCATATTGCAAGGATCACAACTTATTTTGATTATGTATATTTGAGACTTTGTTGTGGAGTTTTTCCATTGCAGTTTGAACTGTGACTGGTAGATGGTGCTGTCAGGATGTTATTTTTTGTTACAGAGGAAAGCATCCCTCCATTCTTAGACTATCTATCGAGTTGGTACCATATTTTCAATGACCTTTGGGAAATATTTTAAGGAATAAACCTACAGAGAATTAATTTCTCAGGGAATTCTCCAAAACACTGTGTGTGTGTGTGTGTATAGTACCATTCTAAGAAATAGTTTTGACTCCAATCCATTAAGATATCTAAATTTGCCATGCCAACACATAGACACATCTTCCAATTTCCCTTTTCCTTTAAGATTCTATTAGTGTGTTATCTCACCACTTCTTCAGTCTCATCTCATTGCCCAGTATGGCTTCTGATGATAGATAATATTGATCCTAAATGAATAAAACATGATTTAGGAAAGATTTTCTTGTATGTAAGCTTTTTTATTTAATTTTCTATTTTACACCGGAGGGTATTTAAACTTTTAAGATGATGCAATGCATATATACCAGTATTTACACTTGTATAATTTATATACAAAATAAGATATCACATTTTACATATACATATGTATTATTTTATGTTAATTTTTATTTGTATTATTTTGTGCTAAGTATGAGCATTACAAGACAATAAAAATATGGTTTTCATATATATTTTATTGCGTGATCTTAATCTGAGGTATTAAAAACTGGTGAAGGGAAAGACTTCGAGATGAATAGGCAACCATTTACAACTGATGTTCAAATTAATGTCATGGATCAAAATGTGCAGAGGTGAAAAACAAAATGCTGTGTGAACTGTCACTCAAAAAGAATTATTTTGAAAAGAATGTTTAAGAATATTTTAAAAATTAAATATGAAGGATGTGTCTAAAAAGTTTAAAAGTAAAATCTAAATGTCTCAATTCTTTCCTTTGGTAGGAGAAAATAAACTTAATTACCTTGAGTAGTTACACCTAAGTGGTATAGCAACTGGTCTGTGCATTGTTGTTCGGAGGTAACTCATGGTTGCTGCGATGCTGAACACTGTGACACTGATGTGCCAAATGTGATAATGGTTACCCATGGTGGACAGTGTTTGGTGGAGCTCCCCGATTAAAACAAGCCTGGATACAGGAGTGACATCCACTTCTGAAATGGCTTGCCTCCAGAAACTCCATTAACGGTACACAGGCCTTTCATTGATAGGGTCACTATGAATCATCTACAACTCGACAGCACCTAACAACAACAGTTACATCTTGTCATTTTAAGCTCTAGGTTTGAGGTATTGAACTCTATAACCTAGTAGTCAGCAAGTAGATAGGTTAATATTTTGGCATCTCTTTGATTTTAAAGTTCAGTGCATTACATTAATAAAAAAAGAGTTGAGTATGGTTTAGTAACCAAAAAAATTGATGGTTCAAAGTCGCCAAGACTTATCTCTGAAGAAAGACCAACAATCTACTTCTGAAAGGTAGTAACTATTGCAAACTCAGACCACTACAATTTTACAGTGTAGCACATGGAGTCACTAAGAGTTGGAAGTCATGTAATGACAATGAGCTAATAAGCATTTTAAATATTCTCAGATTTGCTCAGTTTAATATAATTTCTCCTTTTGAAAGATAATATAAAATGATAAATATAAGACTTAAAATAATAGAGAATATGTCCTAGAATAAATGAAAGAATATGGAAAAATATGTGTAGTCACATACATGTGATTACAAATATATATGTGGGTCACAGCATTCTTTCCATCTGTTGATTACATAAACACATAACTATTGAGGACTATTTTGTTCATTACCTGAGAGGAAGATAATTAAATTTAATATGTTAGAGAAGAGTTTCTAAAGCTTTTAGAAGTATAAAGAATCTCAGAGCCCAAAAAAGATTTCTCTTTCATGTTCAATATCCTTAGTAAGCTATTTTAATGATTCAATCAACACAAGAGCTCAAAACATCTGACCACTGGAGAAATAGGGATTTTCCACACCTATATATCATGAGTAATTCTTGACTATTAATAATAAGAACAATAATGAAACATTCTAGAAGTTTGTCTCTAAATCTCTATCTTAATTCTTTATATTCTTTTATATTCTAAATTTAAAGTATTAAAATCTCTAACATAACAAAATAGAAGATAGGTAGGTTAACAGTATTACCTTTTTAAAAATTTGTGCATCTATACAATAAAAGGGTGCTCTGGTGGCCTAGTTGCAAGAAGCTGTGCTGCAATCCCAAAGGCACTGTTTGAATTCACCAGCTGCTCCGTGCGAGAAGGAAGAGCAATCGCCTCCCACGCGATTAACTGCCTCTGGAAATCCATGAAGGATCAGCTATGGGTCGGTTCCAATTTGATGGTACACAGCAACAACAACATAAAATGAGGTTTAGAATGTGTTTGTTTGCTGTTGTTAAGTGCCTTCTAGTCTTAAATGACTCATAGCGACTTTATGAATGAAAGACCTGAATATTTGTATAACGTTGATCATTTCTCCAAGTTCGTAGAGTTTCTGGAAGCAAGTTATTTCAGAAGTGGAAGCCACTCCTGCTTTCCACCTTGTTTTAATTGGGGAGCTCCACCAAACACTGTCCACAATGGTTAACCATTATCGGATTTGATACATCAGTGTCACAGTGTTTAGCATCACAGCAACCACGAGTTACCTCCATATAGCAAATGGACAGACCAGTGCTATACCACTTAGAGGAATGTTTGACCAAAATCAATTAAAACCAGGCCTGTGGGCAGCAGATTAAATTCACCGACCTTTGGCTTGGTAGCATCACTTTCTGTCCACTAGGCCAATTGAGGTCTCTCTATGTTGCTAAAAATCTAAAAATAAAAAAGGGAGCAATGCAAAAAAAAAAAATATATTTTAAATACAAAGAAATCAACAGAATCTTTTATACCTCTGCAGATTGATTTTATTTCCAAATATATTGCATCATTATGAATGTGTAACTGCGTTAAACATGCCCCTTTAGGATCCAGTATGTTGAGAAACAGATTGGAATTGACTAGATGGTAATAAGTTTATATTGGAAGAAAAGATGCACAACATGAAATAGGATTCACAGTTACTGATGAGAGTTACAAAGAAGTTTCCTTAGAGAGATAAGTATTAGGGAACCTAGATATGCATCATCATGGCAGTTTTGTTGTTTTTGGTGCTGTCAAGTCCAGTACAACTCATAGGAACCTATGAAAGAAAGGATCTGAATCCCGTCCTATCCTGAGCCATCCTCACACTTTCAGACACACTAAAGCCCATTGTGGCGGTCACCGTGTCAATCTACATGGTTGAGGTCTTCCTCTACTTCACTGACCCTCCACCTTTCTAAGCATAGTGTCCCTCTCCAGGGAACACTTTCCTAGCAAGATGCCTGAAGTATGTGAGGTGAAGCCTCATCATCCTTGCCCCCAAAGAGCACTTTGTCTGCACCCTCTCCAAGACATATTTATTTGTCCTTTTGGCTGTCCATGGGATGTCCAGTGCTCTTTTCCAACATTACAGCCCAAAGCCATCAATTCTTCTTTTATCATCCTTATTGATTGTCCAATTGGTTAATAAAAAAGTATCATAACATTAGGACACAATTATTAGGAGTAATATTTATACAGTCTATGTGAGCTTTCTTTATACTTTATTTTATATAGAATTATAGGTTTCTGTTACCCACTAAATTTTACTCTTTCTCTGTTACAATAGTGTTTATTTTAGAAGAAAAAATTTGTCTATATTACACATGTAGGCCTCTATCATCTCTATTTGATTAAGATATACATCTTGTTGCTGCTATTGTTGTTTCAAGTCATGGAGTTGGAACCAAGTCATAGCTGAACTTTCAGTAGATTTTCAGAGGCAGTAAATTACACAGGAGGAAATTGTCCGTATCTTTCATGCATCCATGCTAGTGGATTTGAAATATAAATATATATATATATATATAAATATATATATACATACATAAATTTATACTTAGTGTTCTAGAAAATGAAAGGTTAAAGCAATTGCAAGATGCTTTGAGAATCTGAAATCTAAGTAAGTTTTTCTTTCCCCCTCCTGCTGTAGTAGGCATTATAGGAGTTCTGGGTGACTTGAATTACTACGCACTGAGTTACTAACCACAAATTTGGTGGCTTGAACTCACCAGACTTGTCACCAAAGAAAGACCTGGCAGTCTGCTTCTGAACAATCACAGTGACTGAAAACTCAAGGAAGCACAATTATATTCTGTAGCACATGGTGTCTCATGAGTCAAACTGCTGTGTTGGCAATTGGGTAATGAGCATTTCACATATTTCCAGATAGAATGTGTTCAAAGTGATTTCCATTTTTAAAAGGGAATTTATCATCTGGAATGATAAATATGCCACTTATTAAAAAGAAGATGTGGAATGCATCTCTGAGTAAGTGAAATTAAGGAAAATACATTATATCACAACCTAGCTCTGAAAATAATATTAACATTTTGGAGAAAAGAGTTAAATTTAACAAAGTTAAATTCAGATTACTATTTCTAAACTATAAAGCAGTAAAATATAGTTAAATGCTTAGGATAACCGTTTTCAAGGTGATTGTTGTAAGGTGTAACCCTAGGAAGAGTAGATCAGAACGTTGTTCTGTCCTGTACCATTCTCACAACCTCTTCCAAACTCCTTTCATTGTTACCGACACTGTGTCCATCCACCTTATTGAGGACGTTCCTCTCTTTTGTTGATCCTCTACCTGTCCTAGGATCATGTCTTTTTTACAAGCCCTGGCCCCACCTGACAATATGGCTAGAGTAAGTTAGAAGAAGCTTCACTAGTATTTCAGCCACTGGCTTGGAATCATCAAGTTGGACATTTTTCAAGTCGTTCTTGTGTACTGTTGAGTCAGAACCAACTCATAAATGGCCTCCAGTGGGTTTTCGGATACTGTTAAATAAAAAGTGTCTTGGTGGTGTAGTGCAATAAGATTTGAGCTGCTAATACAAAGCTGCTCTTTCCTGGCTGTTAGAATCTACCAGCTGCTCAGCAGGAGAAGATGAAGAGTTTCCTGTGTAGTTTATAGACCCAGAAATCCACTGGAGGATTAGCTATGAGTCAGATTTTACTCAAATGTAATGGAAGGATGAGTCAAGGAAACACTCTTCTGTGATTATAACCATAAAAGTGTTATGACATTAGCAACAAGCCATCCTGACAAATTCTTCCATATTCATTTGTTTTGTATTAAAACAGCTGAATTCATATGCTAAACAAATAAATAGAGATGCTGGATTCTGTGAAGAAGAATGGGGCCTCAGGATTTGAGGATGACTCACAAACAACCTGTATTATGTAGATGACACAGCTTTGCCTGAAGAAAATGAAGAAAAGTTGAAGCACATGTTGTAGAAGATCAATTCTTCAATATGGATTATACCTCTACATTAAGAAAATAAAAATGCTCACCATTGAACCAATTGATAACGTCATGATGGATGGAGATAAGATTGAAATTGTCAATTATTTAATTTCATTTGGATCTACAATTAACCCATGTTAACAGCAGTCAAGAAATAAAAGATGTGTTCTGTTGAGGAAAATCTACTATCAAGGGTGTTGTTAAAGTACACAGAACAAGTAAGTCAGTTTAAAGACTAAAAAACACATGATCCAAGCCATGGCATTTTAAATTACTTCTTATGAATCTCAAAATTTGACAGTAATAAAGGATGACTGGAGAAGAATTGATACCTTTGAATTGTAGTATTGGAGAAAAGTACTAAACATGGACTGCCATTGAACAAACAAGGGTTGCATTCAAAGTCATCCTTTAAGTCAAGGATTGTGAAATTTCATCTCACATAGCAACATAGCACAGGCATATTGTCAGAAGAGGCCGATACTTGGAAAATGGCATAGTGCTGGATAGACAGAAGGAGAAAGACTCTCAAGGAGGTGGATTGATACAGTGACTTTATTTAAGAATAGACAAGTGTATCAGAGATCATGAGAATGGCACAAGTTCAGATCTGTTGTTTATAGGGTTGCCATGAGCTGTAGTCAACTTGACAACACCTTAAAGCAACAATAATAATATTCAAATAGACTATTTGGTCTAAAACCCAAACATTTAATTAGAATTTTTTAAGTCAGATGTTCAACATTTTTTCCCTATCTACTGTTATTCTTGAACTATGAAGATCATCCAGAAACAATTCTCGACAGAGAATTGACAGAAAACAAGCCAGATTTTGAAGAGACCGTGACACTAGGGAAAACATTGCCAATGTCAGCTGGCTCTTGGCCAAAAGCAGAGAGTGCCAGAGGAATGTTCATCTGTGCTTTATTGACTCCACAAAGGCACTGACTATGTGAATCACAACAAACTGTGGCTAACTGTGAGAAGAATAAAAATCTCAGAATGCCTAATTGTGCTTATGTGAAAACTATACTAGGATAAGGAGGCACTCCTCAGAACAGAGCAAGAAAACACTACTTGGTTCAAAATCAGGAAAAGTGTGTGTCAGAGATGCATCCTGTCTCCATACCTTTTCAATCTGTAGGTGGAACAGATCATTCTGCAGGTTAGACTTTATGACAAGGAATGTAACATTAGGATTGGAGGAAGGCTCATCAACAATTGCGTTATGCAGATCACACAACCTTGCTTGCTGAGACTGAGGAAAGCCTGAAGCATTTGTTGCAGAGGGTCAAGGACTGTAGTCTGCAATAGAGAGTGAAGCTAAACATATAACAAAGAATCTCACCACTGGACCAATTGCAGCTCCATGATAGATGAAGAAGAGATTAAGGTTATTAACTATTTCAGCCTGCTAAGCTCCACAATCATTATTCTTGGCAGCAGCAGTCAGGAAAGCAAAAAACGAATTATATTAGAGAAATCTGCCATCAGGGACTTCTCCAAAGTACTAAAGAGCAATGATGCCTATCTAGAGACTATGAGATCCAGGGCATGATCTTCACAACTATTTACTATGCATCACAGAGCTGGACCATGATGAAGAATAACAGAAGAAAGATTGATGCCTTTGAGGCGTAGATCTGGAGAGAGTATTGAGCACACTATGGACTACCAAGCAAGCTATCAGGTCTGTCTTGGAGAGGTTGAAACCAAGCTGCTCTTGGAGATGAGGATTTTGAGGCTCCATCTGACATACTTTGGGCATGTTTTCAGAAGAGACCAGTCCTTGTAGAAAGATATCATACTTGGAAAGGTAAAGAGATGGGGCAGGAGACAGACTCCAGATGAGGTGGAGTGGCACAATGACTGGGGTTGTGAGGGCAGGTGTGTCAGAGACAGTGAGTCGGGCTCAGGATAGAGCATGGGTCAGAGCTTTTGTCCATAGGATTGCTATGAGTCATTGTCAACTCAATGGCACATAACAACAATAATGTCAATATTGTTTTATTTCAATCCATTACATAATTATTAAATTTATCTCAACTTTTGCCCCAATAAAAATGGTTTTACTGTATTCTATTTGTGATCACATGTTGTTGTGTACCATCGAGTTGGAACTGACCCATAGCTGACCCTCCAGCAGGTTGTCAGAAGCAGTTACTCTGACAGTAGATTGCCCATCTTTCTCCTGCGCAACAGTTTGTGGACTTGAACCACATGCTTTTGGATCAGTGGCACAGCTCTTTACCACTAGGTCACCAGATACCATCAAGTAGATTACAGTTCATAGTGAACCTCTGCACAGCAAATCTGATCTTTGTCCTGTCCTGTGCTGTGATTGTGATCTATGTCCTGTTCAAGTCTATTTGTAGTCATCACTGTATCATCCCATCTAGCTTAGGGTCTTCCCCTCCTTTGCTGACATGTTTCCCAGCATGATATCTCTCTTTAGGACTAATTGTCCCTGTGAATATATTTAAATGAAGTGAGACAAAATTTTACTGTTCTCATCTCTAAAGAACACTCTGGGTGTACTGCTTTTATTATAGTCAATATTTTTTGTCAACACCATAACTCAAAAGCATCAATTCTAGGACTGAATCAATCAATAAGGAGTTAAATTTCGCATGTCCAAATTTCAGATGCATAAAGGGCAATTGAAAGCATCACAGCTTGGGTCAGATTCACTTAAACTGACTTCCTTGTTTTTTGGAGGGATCATTGAGAGCAAATTTTCCCAAAGCAACACATCTTTTGATTTTTTGCTGCTGCTACCATGGGTGTTGATTGTGGATCCAAGTAAGATGAAATTGTTGACAACTTCAATTTTTTTCCATTTATCATGATACTGCACATTGGTTCAGTGGTAAGGACTTTTGTTTTCTGATATTGAGATATAATATGTTGAAGGCTATAATCCTTTGTTTTCTGTGTCTTCTTCACTTTCTGCAAGCAAGATTGTGTTGTCTGTGTAATGCAGGTTGCTGTTGAATCTTCCCCCAATCCTGCTGCCACATTCTTCTTCATAGTCTAGTTTCTCAACTAATTTGCTCAGTATACAGATTGAGTTGGTTTGGAGAAACAATACAAGAATAAATAGTATTCTAATTTTAATCATGTTTCCTTGTTTTGCACAGACAAAACTTCTTGATCTTGATCAGACAGCTTCTTGATCTGTATATATATATTTCACATGAGCACATTTAAGTGCCCTTTGTTTTACTATTAGGTATAATTTGTTATGATCTCCACATTCAAATGCTTTTGCATTATTCGCTCTTCTCTTTGAAAAGTAAAAGAAAAATTCTTTCTTGGGCTACAATCCTCCTCCCTCTCCACTCCCCCCAGTACACTCCGCTATGCAGCCTTCATTCTGGACTCTTGTCATGACCACAATACCCAATCTTATATCACTTTTAAACTGTTCTCTCCCTCATCTGTTTCAATGCAGTATACATTATTTATCCAATTTTTCTCAGTCTCACTCCAACCCTGACGTCAATCCCGTTCCACAATAGTGGTGCTATGCAGTATTTGTCCTTTTGTGACTGCGATATTTCACTTCGCGTAATGTCCTCCAGGGTCACCCATTTTGAAGAATATTCCATGAGTTCCTTGTTTTTCAATGCAATGTAGTAGTCCATTGTGTGAATATGCCACAACTTCTCTATCCATTCGTTTGTTGATGGACACTTAGGTTGTTTCCAGCTCTTTGATATTGTGAACAAAGCCACAATAAACATGGGTGTGCATTTATTTGCCTGGGTGACAGTTATGGTTTCTTTAGAGTATATTCCCAGTAGAGGAATTACTGGGTCACACAATATTTCTATTTGCAAGTTTTTGAGAAAGCAACATTCAGCTTTCCATAGTGGTTGCACCATTTTACAGTCCCACCAACAGTGAATAAGGGTTCCAGTTTCTCTGCAACCTCACCAGTATTTATTTGCTGTTCTGTTTAATTTTGCTATTCTGACTGGGGTGAGATGATATCTCCTAGTTATTTTGTACTTCATTTCTTTAATTACCATTTAGATTTCTCTTTCTTTCCTATTTGCTCCTACATCTTGAGGTTTATCACTGGACAATTCCTGCTCTTTGATCTTGTATACTTGTTTGTTTTAGGTACTGTGTCATTCCTGGTGTTGTGTTGTTGTTGTTTTTCTGTCACCTTATAGACTGTATGCTGTTGGGCAGAAAGTTGAGCATTAGTTTAAAAGGTGAATAGGGCCTTAATCTCAGTGGTTTTACCAGTCTATCAAATTGTTGTTGTTATGTGCCAACAGAGTCAACCATTAACCCCGATGAACAATGACTCTGAACCTTGTCCAATCCTGTTCCAACCTTACTGACTCTGACTCACCTGACCCCATTGTCACAGACACTGTGTCAATCCATCTTATCCAGGTTCTTCCTCTTCTTCATTGTTCATTCTCCACCCTTCCAAGCATGATGTCCTTCTCCAAGAATTGGCCTTGTTTGATTGTTGTTGTTGTTGTTACCTGCCTTCAAGTCGCTTCTGACTCATAGC
>NW_006399757.1:14706435-14742488 GCF_000299155.1 Elephantulus edwardii | reverse complement strand
GAGGAGCAGCCTGGCTTCACCTTCTCCAGGACAGACTTGTTTGTTCTCTTCGCAGTCCATGATATGTTCAGTATTCTTCTCCAGCACTAGTACTTAAATATATCAATTCTTCTATCATCCTCATTCAATATCCACCTCTCTGATGTTGGACGATAAGCAACCAATTGAGAAGACCATGACCTAGATCATGGATTCCTTAGTCTCTAGATAACAAAATTGTTCTTTAGTACTCTGGAGATGTACTTGATAGCAGATTTCCCCAATGCAACTTGTCTTTTGATTTCCTGAATATTGATACCAAGAGTGTTGGTTGTGGATCCAAGCAAGACGAAATCCTCCATCTACTTGGTGCTACCTATTGCCTAATGGTGAGGATCTTTATTTTTTTGATGTTGAGAGGCAATGAATATTGAAGACAGCAATCCTTCATCTTCTATAGCAAATGCTTCAAGTCCTCCTCAGTTTCTGCAAGCAAGATTATGTTATCTGCATAATGCAGGTTTTGGAGGAGTCTTCATCCAATCCTGGTGCCACATTCTTCTTCATTAAGTGCAGCCTCTTGAATGATCTGTTCAGCACATAGATTGAAAAGGTATGAAGAAAGGGTGCATACTCGATGCACTCCTCTTTTGCTTTTGAACGTTTTAGTGTTCTCTTGTTCTGTTTGGACAACAGCTGCTTGGTCTAGGTATTGGTTTCACATGAGCATAATCAAGTGTTCTGGGATTTCCATTCTTCTCAATATTAGCCACAATTTGTGGTGATCAGACAAATAAACTAAACCCCTCTCCCCTGAGGCAACATTGATACTAATTAATAGACATCTTGTATCAGGTTTTCCGAGGCTGTAAATATATACAGGAGGAGACACTGCCTATTCCCACCCCCCACCCACAAGGGAGCAACTGCTTAATTCTAACCCTTGACCTTTTAGTTGGTAACCAAGTAAGCATAGTATTTTGTATTAATTTGAATTTTGTTCCATGTTTTCCCCTCCCATTCAATGTAGGAGCAGTAATGTAATCCACTTATGAATGGTAGGAAGTAGGATGTAGGCATCAACTAAATTTCACAGTCCCATGAAATTAGAAATTGTTATTTAGATGTTGAATAAGTTCATTTTGACAAATTATTCCATATAAATTTTGTTTTCTTCATTTGTCTTCTCAATGTACTGAGAGAGATCAATAGTTACACTTTTAATGACTACTCCCAAGCTTCTATAACTCCAGTGGCTACTCACCAAAACGGGACATAGGGCCTTGTTTTTGAAGAATATGTTATACTTCTTGACCTTGATGTCTTCAGAGACCAGAGTTCTGAAGCTCAGCAAATTATTTCATTAAAGGATTTTGTTATGACCTTTAAGCTTTCAAAGATTATCTATTTCAATATGGATTACAGCTCAAAATCAAGAAGAAATTCCACTGTATTAATTGGCAACATCACAAGAGATGGAAAAAAAAGTTTGAAGTTTTCAATAATTTCATTTTATATAAATCCATAATCAACACCCATGTTTGCAGAAGTGAAGAAATAAAAAAAAACCCCAAACCCGTGTATTGTGTCAGGAAAATATACTGTCAAGGTTATTTCCAAAATGCTAAAGGACTTGATCTAAGCCATGGCATTTTCAATTGCTTTCTGTGCATCTGAAAGTTAAACAATGAATAAGACAGAAGAATTGTTGCCTCAGATGTGAAAGAATAAATATTTGGAGGAAGTATAACCAGTGTGCTCCTTAGATGCAACCACGGTGAAATTTTATCTCACATTCTCTGGGCGTTTTGTTAGGAAGAACTAGTTCTTGAAAAGGGATATCCTCTAGGGAAAGGTAGAGGGCCAGAGACAGAAAGGAAGACCCTCAACAAGATAGATTTGTATAGTGATTGTAACAATGGGCATATCAGACATGACGAGGACAGTGCAGGACAGGACACAGTCAAGATATGTTATTCCTAAGGTTGGTATGAGTCCTCGTTGGTTTGACTGCACCTAAGAAGTTTTGGCTTTCCTCCACTTTTTTTTAGTGAGCTCTCCTAAATAAATGTGTATTTTTGCAGTATAGATAAATGTGTATGTAGATAAATCTTCTGTCAAGCCTACATATATTCTTAACTACAGTGTTGTTCCTCTTCCCCAACTGATGTCTTTAATGAATGAATGGAATTCCAAAATCTCTGTAGATGTTCATTGAAATGAAAAATAAACTAAATTAATTTAAAAAAATGTACAAAGGCCATACAAATATACCTTAACACACACTTTTCCTAATATTAGATGGTGAAATATTCCTCTGTTCTGTTTGGACAATTGTTTCTTGGCCTATGTACAGGTTCCAAGTGAGCACAATTAAGTTTTTTGAAATTTCCATTCTTCTCAATATTTATTTAATATTAAGTTGTTATGATTCACGTAGTTCAATATCTTTGCATAGTCAATAAAACAGAAGTAAACAAAAAAAGAATCTTCATAACTATGAACAAATGGAAAGAAAAGTCAATGCAAAGAAACTTCTATTTCTATTTTTTCCCTGTTCTCTTTCAAGAAGATAGAGATATAAAAGCACACACAAATCTAATTTTAAAAGACGACTAGAAGAACTCTTAATGAGATTCTTGCAGAGAGCCATTTCCTTTTTCAGCGGTGAAGCAGTCTCGTCCACTAGGAAGCCTGGTCACAATCTTAACATCTCTTGGGAACACAACTCACTTAGAAAGAATGAGGGAATGAGATCCAATACCCCAAGGGAACTGGAGGTGTGTGGCAGATAGTAGGGTGCTCTTTATCCCTCACCTTCATCATGACTTTTGTGGTGATAAACTGGCATTTTAGGTGCTATCTTGCCCATAATTCAGATGAAGTAAGAATTAGGACTCGTTCAGAGAATAAATTGAATGTAAAAAAAAAAGTGACCAATCCAGAATGTTGATGAAAAATTACTAAGACGAAGAGGATCACAACATTGATACTGATGTTGTTACGTATGTGAATAATGTTGTTGATATTCAGAAAATATCAGATTTTGAGGTAAAGAGATAGGAAGTAAGAGAGTTTAAAAAGGAAGTAAGTCTGGAAACTCCCTGGAATATTACTGTGGAAATGATTTTCCAACTCTCTAGACTCTTCACTTCTACTGAGTTACATTTAGATTAAAGGGATGTATTTTAATTGGGCTGATGCAAGTTGAGGGTACATTTTTGCTTTTAATCTAGTGTTGTCTTGCTTAAAGAATTTATCCTTTATTTCTTCATTTACTCACACACTAGATCCTGTCTAAAAATGTTCACAGAAAGTTTCAAAAATAAGTGAATTCTCCATAATAGCACAAAATAAGCACAAAACAGTGAATCTGCTGTATGGCAGACCTGTGAAATAGCAATAATCAACTTGTTTGAAAAAGTTCTATTTCTCATGTGAGAAATTTACATTTTATTTCTAAAAAATTCTTTCCGTATTTCCTTTTTCATGTTTTTTTTCTCGTTGGCCCCATATTCCAAAGTGACATTGTTTTTGTTCTTGTTGTGTACTGTCAAGTCTGAAGCAACCCATAGCAGACCCTCCAGCAGATTTTCAAAGGCAGTTTACTGAATGGAAAATGATCGTCCATCCTTCTCCCATGGCGCAGCTGCCAAATTCAAACTCTGTTGCTTCAGAATTGCAACACAGGTTCTTTTCACTAGGTCACTAGAGCTCCCTAAAGTGACACTGGCAAATAAATTTGTTAAACTATTGCTTCTGGATAATACCAAAACCACTGAGTCTATGAATTCACTGAAATGGTAAGGTAATTATGCCCAAATGGGCTCTGGAATTCAGGTTAAGGAAACTGACCTAAATTTTCTAATTTCTGCTGATTGTATCAAAGAATTAAGAACACTCTAACTTAGAATTATTACTCTACAGTTCACTGCCAGTGTTGTCACTATAATAGAGAAAAATATTTTAGAATGAATTATTAATATTTCACCATAGTACAATGCTAATAAAAAGGAGTATTAATGTTGGACAACTTATATGAACAAATTTCCAAGAAGAACATATAACTTTTCCTGAGAATTCTTTATACCAGGCATGTTGTTGTAAGGTGCTATTGAGTCAAATATGACTTAAAGTTACCCAGTGAAATACCAATTTCAACTCTGTGCTATGCTGTGCCATCCTCACAATCTCTGACACAATCAAGCCTGATGCTGCTGCAGTCACGGTATCAACCCAACCTGGTTGAGGGTCTTCCTCCTCCTTATCATCCCTACACCTTCTTAAGTATGATGTCCCTCTCCAAGGAATAACCTCTCCTAGCAATATGCCTGAAATATGTGAGACAAAGCTTCTTCCTCTTTGCTTCCAAGGAGCACTCTGACTGAACCTTCTCCAAGACATTCATATTTATTTTTTTGGCAGTCCATGGGACGTTCAGTGCTCTTCTCCAACACAAAATTCTAAGGCATCAATTCTTCTTCTGTCATTCTTAGTTATTGTCCACCTCTCAGATGCATAGCAAGAGACTGAAAAGACTGTGATCTGAATAAGGCACGTCAGTTCTTAAACTGACATCAATGCTTCTCAATTATTTGGAGAAGCCTCTGGATACAAACTTTCCTAGTCCTGCTGGTATAGCAATAGCTGTGTGTGTATTTGTGTGTGTGTATATACGTATAGTCTGTTCATCACGCAAATTTCTCTCATAGGTAAATAACTCGCCCAAGAAGAATACAATATTCCTTTGACTGGTTCCAGATTCACTTGCTCAGAGTTATTTCTGACCAGTGGAAAGCATGCAGTTAACTTTTGGGCATCACTCAAGTATACATTCTATGATTTTACCAGAGATTGTAGAAATAAATCTGTAGATTATTTGTCTAGTCAAAAACAGTGCTGGCTGACATGGAATGAGTAGAAAATTGGAAAATTGATTAAGAGTGAGAGAAAAGAGAAAAGGGAAGCCTGCTTATTTTAATAATATGCTTTAGACAGAAAACAAAATCTGTTCTCGTATCTCCCTTAGAAAGAGTAAGTTATTGAGATAATATAGGTAAGAAAATATATCTAGACAAACTTTAATCAATTTAACTTCCCTATGCCTATACTTATGTCAATGATTTCTGTTCCTCTAATTTCTTAAGTTGTATTTAATCAGTTTTAATATTAACTTTTTATGCTCAATTTAGGAAAAAAAATAAATATGCAGTTTCAGAAATCTTGGACATACTTTTTTTTCCCAGCTAACCATAAAAACAAAATGAGAGTGAACACACACCCAACACACTGTAAACTTGGCTATTCTTATATATTTTTTATTATTCTTTTTAAATTGCAAAACAGAAAATGTGTAATTTGACTGTTGAGGGAAAGACTTTATATAGTACTATATTGCAAACAGTGACTTCGTTTTAGACATCTTTTCTTAGTTAAATGCACCTTTCTGACTTTTTAAGGATTCTTGGTAGTTTCTAAAACAAACCAGTAGACTAAAAACCTGCATGCATTAATTATGTTTTAACTTGTGATACAAGTTAATAAAATTCAATAATTTATTACACAAAATTGTTAGCATGTATGCATTTTTAAAACGTAAATGTCGAGGATATTGGAAGTTTATCAGTTCTGCGTTTATTTTTTTTTAGCATCATGTCATGGAAGCAGTAGCTTGGATACCAAAGAAGAATTGTTGATATTAGTTAGATACTCAAGAATTGGTTCCAATTTATTGTAATAATACATAATACATAGAGTGAGCTCTGATGGCCTAGTGGTAAGAAACTGCACTGCAACCCCAGTGACAAATGGTTTGAATTCAGCAGCTGTTCCACAGAAGGTTAGACAATCTCCTCCCACATGATTTACTTCCTCTGAAAACTTGTTGGAGGGCCTGCCATGATTCACTTCCAAATCAAAGGCATACAACAAAACAACAGCTTGAAATATAACAAAATACTGCCTAGTTCTGCACCATCTTCACAGCTGCTGCTGTACTGAACTCATTATCATTGTGTCAATATACTTATTGAAAGTCTTCATCTTTCTCACTGACATCATTTATCAAATATGATGTCATCTCTAGGGTTTAGTCACCGTCTAATAACATTTCAATGCATGTGACACAAAGCACATCTTCTAAGGCAGATTTCTTTGTTCTTTTTGCAGTTCTCCTAAAGCTCTAGTGACCTCATAGGTAAGGAGCTGTACTGTCAACCAGACAACTGGAGGTTTAAATCCACCATCTACTCTGAGGAAGAAAGATGGCAAATTTCCCCCTATCTAATTTGTAGACTCTGAAAAGCCACTGCAGGGCCATCTAAGAGTCTATTTCAAATCAACAGCAATGAGTTGTTTGCTGATTCAACACTCCATCATATATTCGTTACTTTTCATGAACACTACAATTCAAAGTCATCAATTCTTCTTTGATCGTCCTTTCAGAAGCATATGAGGTGATTGACAATACCATGAATTAAGTGTGTACAATAGTCTTGAAACTATCAATGCATCTCATCCAGGGTCTTTCTATCCTGCACTCTCTCTCCACCTAGCCAAGCATGATGTTCTTCTCCAAGGACTGGTCTCTCCTGGCAACATGCCCAAAGTATGTGTGAAGCGAATTTAATTTATAAATGTGCTTTAAATCTCTTAAATGTTTTATGAAAGTCTATTTTTTAAAATTATTAGATTTATACTCATTCTACAGTAACAGTTTTATACAATATTTATCCTTATGGGACTGAGTTAAGGCACTCAGCATAATGTTCTCCAGTCTCTCCCAAGTTAGGTAATAATTTGCAAAGTTATTGTTTCTGTGTAGTATTCCAAATGAGATCATGAATGAGTACAAGGATCCAGGAAGGTGGGAGAGGCTGGAAGAAGAGGAATGTGTATGTTCAGAGGGAAGGGGGTATTAATCATTGAGTTGTGCAATTTGATGGGGGGGGGAGGTAAAGAATTTGTTCAAATTTGTATTTAAATTTTGTAAATAAACTAGTAGAAAAAGTAAAAAAAAGTATTGAAGGCGAGAAGGTAATAAGATGATGTATATGAAACTCTAAGTGGAAAAAATAAAATTACTAGATTTATTGTGATTCTTCTGTTGTTGTTACATGACATGACTATCCTTTTCAAGAATCCATTTTGTTTCCAATGAATAATGCATAATCAATAAAATACACTCATAAACTTTCTATATACAACTCAAATTTTTAAAACAAATCAACATATTATTAGGTGTACATATCGTAGGCAAATGTCTTCCCAGTATGAAATAATCATATCATGTCCTCAATTTATTTCAGTTAAAGTTAAGAGTGAATAATAGAGTGAATTATGAAAAGTTTATCAAAGGGTTTCCATAAACAAATGACACTTCTTTAATTTGTAATGGTGGAAAATTGACTTTTAATTCTAGTTACTAAGATTTTATTTTATTATGGTAAAATCTATATTAATAAAACTTTTAATTCAACATTCTAGGAAACTTTCCATTTCTAATTCTTTAAAAATTTGTCTGCTGCTACATGAAATGGAAACTACTATAACTACAATTTTCCTGCAGCATTTTTTTCTAAGTGGCATTTCCATCACATGGATTGAATTTGAAACTTTTTCTTTTTTTTCAATGCACAATCAGACATTATAAAATTGTTATGCTACTGATTTTGTATGTGCTCAATGTCAAGTCACTTTTTTCCATTGACAGCTTGAAGAGATTGTAAAACCATTAAAAATATTTAAACTTTTGGCTCAAAGGGACTTTCTTTAGTTAAGCTGCTTTTAATTTTCACATTCTATTTAATGAACACCTGCTTTTTCTTGAATATTAGGCCACTGTACAACCCAAGTGGATTTGTTTTCAATGTTTGTTTTCTTAAAGTTATTTTAGACATTAGATAAAATGACAATTCTTTGTAATATTAAACACTTGAATACAGTAAAAAAATATTGGTAGTGAGACTTTCAAAATTAATAAGTGCATATTTGCTCCATATCATGAGGTGATGGCACCAGGGACATTATAACCAATGTTAGATGAATCTTGGCTGAAAGTAGAAAGTACCAGGGGAATGTCTATCTGTGTTTCATTGACTATGCAAAGGCATTTGACTGTATAGATCAAAACAGATAGTGGCTAACTCTGAGAAGAATAGGAATACCAGAACACTTGATGAGGAATGTAGCATCAGAATTGAAGGAAGATTCATCAACAACCTGTGTTATGCAGATGACACAATCCTACTTGTCAAAATTGAGGAGGAACTGCAGAAGGTCTAGGACTGCAGACTTTAGTATGGATTGAAACTCAACATGAAGAAAACAAAGATTCTCACCACTGGACTAATGGCAGTATCATGATAGATGGTGAAGAGATTGAGATTGTTAACCTCAATGTTCTTGACTCCACAATCAACACTCTTGGTACTAGCAGCCAGGAAATCAAAAGATGAATTGCATCAGGAAAATATGCTGTCAGAGACCTGTCTAGAGTACTGATGAGCAATAATGTCAGTATAAAGAATAAGGTGTGCCCGATCCAGGGTCTTCATAATTATTTCCTATGAATCAGAAAGCTAGACAATGACTAAAGATGATAGAAAAAGAATCAGTGTCTTTGAGTTGTGGCACTGATGAAAAGTATTAAATATACTATGGACTGCTAACAGAACAAGCAGATCTCTTCTGGAAACAAGGATTCTAAAGCTCTGTCTGACATAATTTGAGCATGTTGCAAGGAGGGACCAGTTCCTGGAGAGGGACATCATGCTTGGAAGAGCAGAAGAACAGAAGAAGACTCTGGATGAGATGGGTTGGCTCCATGACTGGGGTAGTAGAGCTAAATATGTCAGAGATGACGGAATTGGCTCTGTAGAGAGGAGGTTTCAGAGCTGTTGGACATAGTGTCGCTATGAGTCGGAGTCAACTTGATGGCACATAACAACAACAGCAGCATGTAATATTAAAACATGCCGCATTTAAGTAGATGAAGAATAAAAAATTATTTAAGGAAATGATACTTGCTTTCTTAGGCTAAGAGATTAGACTATTTGAAATTAATCAATAATTTTCAGATGAAATTTTCAATGAAATTTCAATTACTGTCATAAATTTAATGCAGAATTTACAAAGGGTAATTTCCTCTCTAAATTAGTTTCCTGATGATACAAACCAGTAGAAGGTTAATGGGTAGTTTATGGGTTCTTCACTTGATATTAATTCCTATGGAAACATTTTTTCATCCATATAATTATTGCCTTTTTACATCAATATCTATCATGGAGTCCTGTATAAACAGTTGATCAATGACTCCTAAATTGGATTAAGATTATTATTTTTTTGAAACCTTTGTTTTTCTCATCAATTAATTATTGAGTGCAAAATTTGTACCAAAAAAATGTATCTTTCCTTTTTTCTGATTTGCAAACATAATACGTATACCCTGTGTTTTATTCTTGTAGTAACAAAATCATTCATATACACTGTGTTTGATTTACCTAAATTGTGTTTTATACAATCTGTCTTATACATTGTTATATATAATTACTATTAATCTATGCCTTTTATCACCCCTTCTTCAAGCCTCCATTGCATCTTTCCTATTCCTTCACTTCAGCCATCTGCTCATCTGCTAACCTAGCGTTTTTCTACCTCCATCTTTTTGCCCCCTCTTCTTTTTCTCCTTTCTCTTTTGAACATTTATACATATGTTTGTTCAGTTACTATCTCATTTTAAAAATAGTGGTCTTATGCAATATTTATCCTTTTGTGACCAAGTTATTTCACTAGATATAATGCTTTTAAGACTTTCTTATTTTTTTTTTAATTTTATGAGCATTTTACTGGTCTTTAGTGCTGTATAGTATTCCATTGTGTGTATTATACCATGTTGTCTCTATCCACTCCTTCACTCATGGGCATTTAGGGTGCTTGTACTTTCTTACTGTTGTGGATAATACTGCTATGAACATAGATACTCATATCTCCATTCTTGTCTCAACTTTAATTTCCTCGGGATATATTTTTAATAGTAGACTAATAAGATCATATGAAATTTCTATCAGCTGACACTTGACTGATAACAAAATAAATAATGCTCAGTTTACACCTAAATTTTAAGTAAATAAAATATGACTTACCAATCGATGGGATGGATACCAGCTGACTTGTTTCAATTGACACATACAGCCTTGGATGAGCTCATCAGACTATGCCAGGAAATTTAGAGGGCAGCTATCTGGCTAATTGGTTGGGAGAGGTCCGTATTTGTTCCCATTCCCAAAAATGGTAATCCAACTGAATGTGGAAACTATCGAAGAATATCAATATCATATGCAAGAAAAGTACTGCTGAAGATCATTAAAAAACGGAAAGAACAGTACATAGCCAGAAGTTCAAGCAGGATTTATAAGAGGTTGTGGCACTAGGAATATCATTGCTGATGTCAGATGGATCCTAGCTGACAGTAAGAAAAACATGAAAAATGTGTATTTGTTCTGTATTGTATACATTTGACTGTGTGGATCGTAACAAGTTGTGGCTGACATTGAGAAAAATGGAAATCCAAGAGAACTTAATTGTGCTCATGCTGAACCTGTACGTGCACCAGAAGGCTATTGTGTGAACAGAGCAGGGGAAAACGGCATGATTTAAAATCGAGAATGAAGTGTGTCAGGGTTGTATTCTTTCTCGATACCTACTCAATCTGTATGCTTAACAAATTATCTGAAAAGCTGGACTCTATGAAGAGGAATGTGTCATCAGGATTGGAGGAAGACTCATCAATAACCTGCATTATGTAGATGACACAAGCTTGGTTGCTGAAAATGAAGAGGACTTAAAGCACTTGTTGCAGAAGATCAGGGAAAGCAGTCTTCAGTATGAATTGCATCTCAATGTCAAGAAAACAAAGATTCTACCAGTAGACTAACAGTCTTGTGATGGATGGAGAGTGAAACTGTCAACAGCTTTGTCTTGCTTAGATCCGCAATGAAAACCCTTGATACCAGCGTCAGTAAATAAGGAGTTGCATTGAACTGAGAAAATCTGCAGTTAGGGACTGCTCCACATTATTGAGGAGTAATGATGTCAGTTTGGAGACTAAAGTGCTTCTGACTGAGGCTATGGTCTTTCTGATCGCTTGATCACATCTAAGAGTTGGATGATGAATAAGGATAGGAGAAAAATAATTGACACCTTTGAGCTGTGAAGAGTTCTGAATATCCCATGGGCGTCCAAGAAAATAAACATGGAGAGGATGCAACTGGAGTGCTCTTTGGAGGCAAAGGTGATGAGGCTTTGCCTCACATACTTTTGACATGTTGCTAGGAGGAGCTAGTCCTTGGAGAGGAACATGATGCTGGGAAGGGTAAAGGGTCAGTGAAGGAGAGGAAGACGACCTTCAACCAGGTAGATTGACATGATGAGTGCTGCAATGAGCTCTTGTGTGCCAGGAAGCATTTGGATGGTGCAGGATAGAACAGAGTTCAGATCCTTCAGATCCTTTGTTCTTAGGGTTGCTATGTGTTGTACTCAACTCAACAGCATCCACCAACAACAATATCCTCTTTAAAAGTTCAATTTGTAAAGAAATTTGAGTTATTGCCTCTTCAAATTGACAAGTGTTTCTTTGGTATACAATTCCCCACACACACAAGCACACACACGAGTACACTCCACTATGTAACCTTCATTCTGGACTCTTGTCATAACCATAATACCCAATCATATATCGCTTTTAAACTGTTCTCTCCCTCATCTGCTTAAAAAAACAACATTATTAACCATCATTTTTCACTATCAAAACCAAAAATTAATTTGATGATTTTCATCTATTCTTTATAGTGGTAGAAGCCTACTTCCATGGTGTCAATTTCAACTTCATAGGGTTTCCAAGATTGTTATTTGAGCAGAAAGTCTACCTTAATTCCATGGAGCAACTGATGGATTGGCTAAGTGCCTATCACATAATTCACTACACTACCAGGGCTCCACAGTACATATGGTTTATAAATCTGTATCTCAGATATGCCAGACAATTTAACTGTGAGAAATATAGAAAATTTTTAAAATTTGTTCTTTAGTTAAAAATTCCTGCTCAATATTGATATATTTTGACAAAAATGTCATTTGTTTTTAATGGCACACGGTTAATATTATTTGAAGGTTACATAATTCTTAAAACCTATGATGTTACAAGAATAACAGTCATGGACATTTATGATAAACACATGCTCTTAAGAACTCTGTATCATTTCAGTCTAATCTGAGCATTATAGCTCACTCTACAACTGCTCATATATTACATGCTTGAAATGTTAATTTTGTCTTTAAAAAGAAATATATTCATGCATACATAGGCACATATATATACACTTTCATTGATGAAGCCTTGAAAATTGGACTTTAAATAAGTAATTAAGTTAACTATACTCATGGAAATACATATTTAATACTTGTGGACACACACATTTATCAGGTAGGTAAAGTTGTCCATTTTTGCTGTTATTTTGGTGATTAAGTATTATTTATAGCATTAATAAAAATAAGTCAACAACAACAACAAACAATTTCATTATTGATAGTTGTTATTATGTGCCCTTTAGTTGACTGTGACTCATAGTAATTCCATGAACAATACTTCTGAATTATGCCCTATCCTGAGCCTATTTCAATGTCTCCAACACATCTATCCCCATTATTGCAGTCTGTATGTCAATCCATCTCATCCAGCTTCTTCTTTTCCTGTGTTGGCCCTCCGAATTTCCAAGCATGATATCCTTCTCTAAGGACAGTTGTCTCCTGGCAATATGCTCAAAGTATGTGAAACAGAGTTTCAAAATTCTTGCCTCTAAGGAGTAACCTAGCCCACTCCAGGAAAGACCTTTTTGTTCTCATGTCAGACCATGGTGTGTTCAATTCTCTTTTCCAGCACCACAATTCAAAGACATTGATTCTTCTTTTGTCATCCTTAGTCATTGTCCAGTTTCTGAGACATAGAAATTGAGAAGACCATGGCTTGGATAGGTGCACCAGATTAGTACACTTTTATGCATTTAAGTCTAATTTCAATTATGCTTCCATAGGAAGGAAATAGAGGTAGAGAGAAGTTAAGTTACTTTCTGTGGTGTTAAGACTTTTAAAAATGGCTTTTCTAGAAATTATCTTAGCCCCTTCTGGGGGCTTAATATCTAGCTGCTTCAACTGTATAAACATGATTCACCATTGGTCAGGATCATCATCAACAGCTGTGTGTCACTATAAGAGGGAGAGCTGGCCAGACCATGGAGAGACTCTGTCCAGGTGTAGTCTGATGGAAACCTGGAGACTGAGCCAGAGTTAAAGATTTTTCTTGCTAGGTGATTGAAGGAAGAACTGATTTGTGACAGCTATGGGACAAAGCTTGCTGAATGATTGCAGAAATTAGAAGCTTCTTGCATTTGTGTTGCTGTACTGAACATGGACTTTCATTTGTTGACTGAAAAGCTGTTCAAACTAATTGAGGAATTTTGTCTTGCTGTTAATCTGGCTTGGAACTTCTATACTAAACCTAGACATTCACTATGTGGTATCCTTTGCCTGTCCCTCTCCTCAATTAATAAACCCTACAGATAGGAGTATAAGTAAGCCTGTGAGTCATAACAACCTTGTGTATAACAACCTAAACCCTGCCCTATCCTGTGGCAATCTTATTGTCTCTGATGTACCTAATCCCATTTCCCTAGTCATTAAATCAATCCATTTCACCAAGGATCTTCATCTCTTGTGCTGTCCCTCCATCCTCCCAAGAATGCCGTCCCTTTCCAAGGACTGATCCTGCCTTGGAACATGTCCAGAGTATGTCAGATGAAGCTTCAGAATCCTTACCTCCAAGGAGCATCCTGGCTTTCCCCTCTAAAGCACAAACTTGTTTGTTATCTCAACAGTCCATGGTATATTCAATACTCCTCTCCAACCCCACAGCTCAAAGCCATCAATTCTCCTATTATCATTCCTAGTCATAGTACAGCTTTCTGACGCGTAGCAAGTAATTGCAAAGACCATGGCCTGTATCAGGCACACTTTAGTTTCCATGCAGATATCATTACTCTTCTGTACTTTGACAGCAGACTTTATCCGTACAATCATCTTTTGATTTCCTGGCTACTGGTATTGGTGGAGCTCTCTGATTAAAACAAGCTTGGAAGCAGGAGTGGCATTTATTTCCTTAAAGAGCTTGCCTCCAGAAACCCTGAGAGTATGTGAGAGTCATGCAAGTGTTGAGGATTTTCATTCATAGGGTTGCTATGAGTCGCCTACGACTCAACAGCACTTAACGGCAACAACAACTGGTACCAAGAGTGTTGATTGTAGAGATAAGCAAACTGAAGCAGTTAACAATCTCAATCTAGCCAAAGTTTAATTGCGATGGAAAGGTCTGCAGTCAGGGACCTCTCTGGAATATTGAAGAGCAACAATGTCAGTCTGGAGACTAAGATACACCTGATAGAGGCCATGGTCTTCACACTTACTTGCAATGCATCAGAGAGCTAGACAATAACTAAGAATTATAGTAGAAGGATCAATGTCCTTAAGTTGTGTTTCTGGAGAAGAGTTATAGAACATACCATGGACCATGAGGAGAACAAACAAGTCTGTTCTGGAGAAGGTGAAACCAAGCTGTTCCTTTGAAGCAAAGATTTTGACATTCTGTTTCATATACTTTGGGCACGTGGCCAGGAGGGACTGGTCCATGGAGGAGGACATCATGCTTGGAAGAATGGAAGAACATTATAGGAGAGGAAGACCTAGGATGAGATGGATTGGCTCAGTGACTTGAAAAGTGGGGTGAGGTCTGTTGGAGACGATGAGATTGTTAGAATAGGGCAGGGTTCAGAGATATTGTACACAGGGTCACTATGAGTCACAGGTGACTCAATGGCACATAGCAAAAACATGTCATTCTCACAATGTCTGACATGATTGAGCCCATTGTTACAGTCACTGTGTCAATCCATCCAGAGGAACTACCTCTCTTTCTCTGACTCTCCACCTTTTTCAGTATGGAGTCTTTTTACATTATTGCAAATTTATTGCCAAGGATCTCTTTAAAATGCAAAAAACCATGACTGCCTTTGAAGACCATAGTATTTCTAATTGCCTTATATTCATTTGAAAGTTGAAAATAAACAAGGAAAACCAAAGAATTGTAATTAACTAAGAATAGTGATATACCATAAATTGCCAAAACCAAATTTGTCTTGGAAGAAGCACAGCCATAAATGGTCCTTAGAATCAATGGAGGATGGTAATTTGTCTCATATACTTGGATATGTTATCAGGAGAGATAATTTCTGAGAAAAAGACATCATGTTTATTTAGTAAAGTAGAGGGTCAGCGAAGGAGAAAGATTGTCAGTGGTTACATTGACAGAGTGGCTGTAACAATAAGCTTAAGAATAGCAGCGGAGGATGTCTCGAGATCTGTTGTACACAGGCTCACTTAAGCAGGAGTCAATTTAATGACCATCAGGGACAACTCTTCTCACTACTGAAAGCCATGTCAAAATTTAGGGTCAAATCATTAACAAATTATCTATGTAATTGAACCAAATACAAAACATGGAAATGTTATTTATTCCTCGACATGAAAAATACACTATTGATAGTCAGCATTTTGTTAAGAAAATGTGCATGCTTAAGTTGAGACATTAAGTGATATATTACAATGGTTCGATATTTATACTTTTCTTATTCTTAGATATAATTCCTTCTTTATGCACATAATGCAGGTAATTTGATTGTGATTGTATACATGGACCCTTGTACAAGAGGCTGGCTATTACAGAAATGTTGTTAGGTGCCTTCAGGTTGACTGTGACTCATGGAGACCCTGTTGTAGTTGTTTGGTGCCGTCGAGTCGTAGACAACTCATAGCGACTCTATGAACGAACAGCCTGAGCACTGTTCATACATAGTTTCCAGAGGCAAGCCATTTCGGAAGTGGATACCGCTCCTGTTTCCAGGCTTGTTTTGGTCGGGAAGCTCCAGCCAACACTGTCCACCATGGGTGCCCATTACCACGATTGGCACATCACTTTCACAGTCTTTAGCATCACAGCAACCACAAGTTACCTCTGTACAGCAGCACACAGACCAGTGCTATACCACCTAGAAGAATGTTTGACCGGAAGACAATTTGAACCTGGCCGAGGATCACAGATGAAAATCACCTTCGGCTTGGTAGCATAACTTCCTTTCTACTAGGCCAACGTAGCTCTCTCTGAGCCTTGCTCTATCCTGCACCAGTTTAAAAATCTGGAAAAATGCCCAAGACCATTGTTATAGTCACTATGTCAATTTATGTTACTGAAGATCTTTCTTTCCTTTTCTGATCTTCCAACATTTCCAGTATGATTTCTTTTTCTATAGGCTGAACCCTCCTGACAACATGTTTAAAGTATGTGAGACTAAGTGTCACTATTCTTGCTTCTAAGGAGCACCTTAACTTTACTTCCTCCAGGAAATTTGTTTGTTCTTTTAGTAGCCTAGAGGATATTCCAATCTCTTCTCTGACATAATTCTTCTGTCATCTGTATTCCTTGTTCAACTTTTGTAAGCACATGAAACAACTGAAACTACCACGGCTTGGATTAGGTGTATGTTTGATTTTTGTTTGTTTGGCTTTAACTTTGGTTTTATGTTGTTGTTGATTGCCTTCAAGTCGAGCACAACTCATAGCGATCCTATGAACAAAAGGATTGAAGCCCCTCTACAACTATCAATATTTATCAAAGTTCATAGGATTTCTGGAGGTATGTTATTTAGAAAGTAGATGCCACCCCTGATTTTATATTGTTTAATATCTGTTTACTCAAAAAGTTCATATACATTGTATTTCACCTTTGTTTTTAAACTGACATTGTTGCTCTTTGGCTCTTCAGAGAAGTCCTTGACAATATATTTTTCCCCAGTATATCCTGTCTTTGGATTTGTTGTCTGTGTTACTATGAGTATTGATTGTGGATCCAATTAAGATAAAATTGTAGAAAACTTTGATATTTTCTCCATCTTTTATGATATTGTCTGTTGGTCTAGTGTTAAGGATTTTAATTTTCTTAGGTGTTAATGCATAATCTATACTGAAAGCTGTGGTAATTTCTCTTCTGCAGTAAGAGCTTCAAGTCTTTCTCACTTTCTTCAAATAAATCTGTGAAAACATTAAGTAAGTTTGGGTACTGTTATTACTTAGAGAGGAGCAGACAATGGTATCACACACTTGTGTGAGACTCTAGTTGACACATAGTTGGGGGAATTGTAACAAGAGAACAATCAGGAAACAATTTTCTGTTTGTTTTAGTACAATTGGTCTGCAGAGTAGTATCATAAAACAACTCTTTTTTCCATCAAAATGGAATCACATCCATATTTCTTTATATATGATTTACTACATCAACAGAATTTTAAAAATATAGATGTATGTTCTCATTTTAAATGATATACACCTAGATATATTTTAATTCTGATATTTATAAATACTATTTTTATTTATGATTTCTCTCTCATCAGTTTAATAATCATATATCTAAAAATTAAAGAGAATCCTTTAGAGTTTTATGAGCTTGATATGATCATAATGAAACAAAATCTAAAATAAGTTGTGCTTTAAATTGTAATATTATGCTTGCTAGTGAAATAAACTTTACATTTTTGTAGCCCGTCAGCAGGTAACCACATTTGGCCTTTGTCGGTCTGATTCCTTGTAAAATAACAGGTTTGAAACCAAATATATTAGGACTTTTCCCAAGTCTTTAGATTTGCCTTTAATTTTACCTTCAATGAACTTTTCTCACACTTTCAGTTCCAATGATGGCAATGAAAGCGTGAAGTTAAAAATATCTTTATTAGTACCTGAATTATATGATATACAGAGAGAGAAGAAGGAGGAGAGATTCTCTACTGCAAACAGATGTTAAACTATATTGTTTTGTTTTTCTCTCCCTGCACTAAATTTGATATCAAATAACGAAAGAAAAGATTTCTTTGATTATGTGTTGGAAATTTATATAGATTTATTTTTGCATTGGGAGTTAAAGAAAATGTATTTCCTAAAATAAAAGTCAACTGGGAGAAAAGGTGAACAGGAGTCCAGTTCTATAGAGCCTGGAAAATTCCCAAGATATTGAAACTCTGTAAACTACTCCTTGCTTTAACACTGTAACAGCTCATGCCTCTTGGACAATAGGTGTTAGGTGATGCTCTGAACATTACCTTGTCATGCCCTGATATAAGAGCACCTTGTACTGCTGAGAATGCCACTAAAAACTAAGCTGCATCATTGTGTGTGTAGGGGGAGTATTCCTTACCAATCTTCCCTTTCACAGCTGGAAAAGACTCAGTCTCATATCTAGCACAATTCAAATCATTAAGAATCATATTTGTCCAACAAAACACCACAGTTTATACTCCTTACATTATCAAGTAGCTGGTGTAAACTATCAGCCATAGATCTAATGGACCCCATATGTTGCATCTGACAGCATAGGCAGACAATTGAATCTTTCACATGTGAATTGCCTTTGAGTAGTTCAAAATTAGAGACAGCATGGTAACACAGTGTTAGAGTAATAGATATTACTAGATTGTAAATTTTGTTAGAAAGAAGAGCAATAGTTTCTAAAGCAAAGGTATAGCAAAGAGAATTAATGCTCTTAATCAATGCTCTTACGTGTTACATAACAGAACCGTGCAGAAATTTCACTCAAATCATGAACGTTTTTATTGTGCAATAAGATACAGTTTCGTGTGAAGAAAAAAATTATTGCCATTTTCCTGCTTATAAAACTGATATGTGTCTGTATTAAAAATTATAAAGTTATTTCGAAGGATGATTTAGAAAATAAAACAAATACCTCCTAGTCCCAACAGACACAACTTGACTAAAGTTAAACAGCTGTCCTTTTTAGTTCAGCAATAATATAAAAAAAGAGAGCTAGCCAATCTTAACTAATCTATTTGGTCTTCCTTTTCATTCTTTCCCCACGATTTTATTGTGTGTAGGTGAAAGTTTACAAAGCAAAGTAGTTTCTCCTTCAAGTTTCCATATACAAGTTTCTCCATGATATTTGTTGCTATCCTCACAAAGTGTCAGCATGTTTTCCATTTTCATCTTGCCAGCCCTCTCTATTACTCTGGTGCCCCTGACTTGTCTTGCTCTCCCATCACTTGCTAAGACAACTGTTACCTGTTTGGACTCCAATAGTGGATTGTTCTAAGAAGCACATTCTTCATGGCTGTGACTGTGTTTTTTATAGCAAATCTATTATTACTTGTCTAAAAAGTGACCTTAGGGAAGAGTTGCAGTTCTAGGTTAAAAGAAGGTGCCTTTCCTCTCTTGGGGAAACCTTTTTCAAAGTGAACTCTTTCAAACATCTTAACCCTTAATTAATAATGTTGCTCCTGATTCACAGAGCAATAACTGTCTGTCTTCAAGTATGACATTTTGTAACTCCAAGAATTTCCTGTTTCCTTGAAATCTTGTTCTTGAAGTTTCCAGGTGTGGAAACATTGTGAAGTTCCTAGTCACAAAATCAAGAGGATCAATTTACAGAGAGATTTGGTATCCTATATCATTTTGACAGGTATATATATAACTTATTATCTATTTGTGAAGGGGAAATAAAGGAAGAAGTTAAATGACATCCTCTAGATCAGCACTGTCAAAGAGAAACATAATGTGATTCATATATATAACTTTAAATTTTCTAGTAATTATATTTAAAAATGAAAAAGAGACCAGTGAAAATACTTAACCAAGTGTATAAAAATTTACAATTTTAGTATCAATCAATAGGAAAATTTGAAGACAGCTCTGGTGGCCAGTGTAAGGAGAAGTGCTGCATCCCAAAGGCACACAGTTTTATTCCACTAGCTACTCCTCAGAAGGCAGATGGGAAATCTCCTACTATGTGATTTGCTGCCTATGAAAACCTACTGGGGGATCAGGTATGAGTTGGTTCTGACTCAATATCACATAACAACAGCAACAGCAACAGCAACAATATAAAAATTCCTTAAATTCACATGAAGTCTTTGTAATCTGGTCCGCATTTCATACTTTAAAGCACATCTTAATTTAGGCTAGTCACAATTGTTCAGCCACCACTTTAGGGCTATATTACCCAGTACATCTCTAGAAGTAACTTATTTATAGTATTTCTTATGGTAGGTGTTCTTATATTCTCTTTAGCTAGAGAATTAATATAATTATAAAACTGTTGTGTTATTGTTAGGTGATGTTGAGTCAAATTCGACTCATAGTAACCTTATAAATAGCAGATCTGAACTCCATTCATTCTTGGGCCATTCTCACATTTCCTGATACACTAGAGCCCATTCTGGCAGTTACTGTGTCAATCCACCTGGTTGAAGGTCTTCCTTTTCTTTGTCATCCTTCCACCCTTTTAATCATCACGTCCCTCTCCAAGGACTAGCCCCTCCTAGCAACATGTCCAAAGTATGTGAGGTGAAGAAAGCCTCATCATCCTTGCCTTCAAAGAGCATTTTTGGCTGCACCTTCTCCAAGATATTTGTTATTTTGACAGTCTATGAGAACATGACAAATCTAAGATTCAAAACAATCCTCAATCCTATCTTTTTCTAGTAGACTTAATCCAATACCACAGTGCCTTTTTCAGGATTATATAGGCATTAGTGTCAATCTGGTAGCACCAATTGTGATGAAGTTCAGGTACAAGCCCTCTCGTCCCTAAACCAAGGAAGATCACCAAACCTTTCTCAAATTATCAAATTATGCCATATTTATTTTTTTGAAAACACCTGCAATCGGTCTCATTATCCATTGAATAGATACACTTATTAAGAATGATAATATATAACAAACGTACTGAATGCATTTTATGTATTATTCCCTTATTGGAATATGCAACACACAATGAAGACAAACTATGGCAATACAAAATTATAAGCACTCTTAATAAGATCTATGTTGTTGTTGTGTACTGTTAAGTCAGGACTGACTCTACAGGTGACCCCATATGTCAGAGGCAGTTTAATCACATGGAGGAAGCAGGAGGTGACGGCAATTGCCCACCTTTCTCCCAGAGAGCAGCTGATGGATTTGAACTACATGCGTTCGGGGTGGCAACACAACTACTTACCAATAGGCCACCAGAGCTCCCTATGTCAATATTGCGTATATTTATTGTATAGGACATGATGTTTGGGAAAATAAAGGGTCCAAGAAAATGAAGGAAACTCTTGGTGAGATGGATGGGCATAATAACTGCAGCACTGGACTGAAATATACTAATGATTGTAAAGACAGAGCAGAAACAAGAAGAACATCCTGAACAAGAAGAGTTGTTTCCATGACAACTAATGTGTTTTTACACATCTTATTTATGTAAAATCAGATACAATATGGGGAGCTCTGGTGACCTAGTTGGACTGCCAATTCAAAGGCAGGCAGTTATAATTCACCAATGAATTCACCAGCTCTTCTGTAGGAGAAAGAGGGGCAGTATCTATAAATGCACTGGAGAGTTAACTACAAGTCAGTTTCAATTTAGTGGCAATGAGTTGAGTGAGTGATGTAAAATCTACTGCTAATATTTTTGCTGTTACTGTCATGAGGAGTAACCTTATGAACAACAAACATACCTGAACCCTGCCCTGCCCTGTGGCATCCTTATCACCTATGTATGACATGCTCGAGATTAGTGTTGTAGTGACTGTGTCAATCCATCTCACTGAGGGTCTTCCTCTCTATTGCTTACCCTACACCTTTCTAAGCATGATGTCCTTACCCAAGGAAAAGTCTCTTCTAGCAAAATGTCCAAAGATTGTAAGACAAAGTTTCATCATCCTTGCCTCTAAGGTAAACTCTGGGTTGTCTTTTGTTTTATGTTTTTTAATTTTTCCAAGCCATATTTTTATGTTCTTTTTGTAGCCCATGGGACATTCAATACTCTTCTCCAACAATACAATACAATGTACTTCTTGTTCCAGATTATTGTCATACATACAATGCCTGTGGCCTTAGCCTAAATGGTGTTTTTGTTTGTTTGTTTTGTTTTAGGGGAGTTTTTTAGCCATTATAGTTAGGGAAAGTCTGCTTTTAGGGACCTCTCCAAAGTGCTGAAGAGCAATGGTGTCTCTTTGGAGACTAAGGTGCGTCTGATACAGGCCATGGTCTTCGCAATCACCTGTTATGCATCAGAGAGTTGGACAATGACCAAGGAGGATAGAAGGAGAATTGATGCCTTGAGCTGTGGTGCTGGAGAAGAGTATTGAGAATACCATGGACTGCTAGGAAAACAAACAGATTTGTCCTGGAAAGGGTTAAACCAGGTGGCTCCTTGGAGGCAAATATTCTGAGGCTCCGTCTAACATACTTTGGACATGTTGTGAGGAGAGACCGGTCCTTGGAGAGGGGCATCATGCTTGGGAGGGTGGAGGGACAGCGCAGGAGAGGAAGGCCCTCTGTGAGGTGGATTGATTCCGTGATTGGGATAATTGGGATGGGAGTGTCGGAGACAGTGCGATTAGCACAGGACAGAGTGGAGTTTAGGGCTCTTGTACATAGGGTCGCTATGAGTCGCAGGCGACCCGACGGCACATAACAACAACAACCTCCTTCATCTTTAACTATAGACACAAGGTCTTGCAAATGAGCATGATCTCACAAACCATCAACAGCTGTGGGACTAGGGCAAGAGAAAAAAAAAATGCTTCTTGCACTAGGCAGCAAGAATTAAGGTGAGCAAAACTTGTTGTGGGCAAGACTTGAATGAAATTGGAGCATGTCACTGTTAAGAGCAAGACCTTGGTCATGAGACTCTGGTGATGAAGGTGGAAAGACTATGGTATCGCTCTGGAGAAACTGTGTCAAGGTGTGACCTGACGCTTCTAACGTTTGTACTGGCCACAGTCAAAGGTTGTACCATCTTGTTGGATACTTAAGGAGAAGCTGACTTATAACTACTCTGAGGCAAATCTTGTTGGATGATTTGGATTTGACTGCTGAATTGACTGTATAGCTAAAACCTGGATTTTTTTTGGGTGATATTCTTTGCCTCCACCAGTCTCCAACTCATTTCTCTAAGAAACCACATCCTCAGTACCACAATTGTGACTCTGTGAATCAACAAGGAATAAATGAGTCTGTTGCTATTGCTGTGGCTTTAGAGACACCATGAGGCTGGGCTACAGGCTCTTTATCTGCTTTCAGCTCTGGGGCAGTGAATGGCTGAACTATTCTTACTCCCTCTGGCCATGTCACCCTATGTACAATTTTCTGCTCTTTAGGCAATGCCTAATCATATATTCCTTTCAAATAGTTCTCCTCATCTGTTCAAATGCAGTGTTTATTATCTAACCACTCTTTTTCTATCTTTCCCTCAAGCCCGCATGTCAGTCCTATTTTATAACAGCAGTGTTTTTGTTTGTTTTGTTTGTGTGTTATGCAGTATTTATTCTTTTGTGACTGAGATATTTCCTTTGAACAAGTTCATCCAAGAAAGGGTTAAGCCAGGCTTCTCCTTGGAGGCAAGGATTCTGAAGCTCTGTCTGACATACTTTGGACATGTTGCAAGGCAGGACCAATCCTTGGATAAGGACGTCATTCTTGGGATAGTGGAAGGACAGAGCAGGAAAGGAAGACCCCTATGAGGTGGATTGATTCAGTGACTGGGGTAATCGGGGTAGGTGTGTCAGAGACAGTGAGATTGGCACAGGATAGAGCAGGGTTAGGGCTATTGTACATAGGCTCACTATGAGTCACAGGCAACTGAAAGGCACATAACAGCAAAAACAACACGTTCTTATGCAGTATAGGAGTCTATGGGTGGTGCAAATTATGTACTCTACTAGCTAAAAAGTTGATAGTTCTATCTACTCAGAAATGCCTTAGAAGTTGTTGTTGTTAACTGCCGTTGTGTTGTAGACGACTTATAGAGACCCTATGAATGAAAGATCTGAACATTTGTATAATTTTCATCCCTATGGAACTGCTATACTGTGAATACACGGGGTCAATATAAATCCCAGCCAATTCAATGGCAACCAACAACAACATGAACCAGTTGTAGACAGCAAGCGTTACTTGATGGCATGTTACTTCCTGGTGAAAGTGACTGTCAGGTGATCGTATGAAACATTGCTTTACACTGAGTTCTTGACCTCTGAACTGGAATTCTCTCTGATTTCTGGTGAGTGTTTGGTATGTAGAAATTCCCTTCCTTGTACTTTGAAATGCTCTAGGGAGTAGTTGGCACAACAGATTTTTTTTTCTTTTATTTTTTCCCCCTGAGTTAATAACAGCTTCTAAAAATCTGCTTATAGCTTTCCCATATATTATTACCCCATCTTAGCAGACTCCATCCTCTAAACAGAAATAAAATTAGGAAAAACAATTGACTAGAATGAGTTTGGGGTTACACATTTTCAAATAGTGATTATTCAGAATTTCAGACACTCATTAGCTTGCATACAACTGGGCTTTAACCACATCCTTCCCTAACTTTCACACTACACATGTGTAATTATTTGATAGTTTGTAGGAAAAGTCCCATTTTATTTTCATTTCTATTAAAAAAACAACGTGAATGTCACATGTTGAAAAAGAAATCTTTCTGATTCCTTATTTTTTTAAAAAAATGTGTTGAAACTAAAAAAGCATTTAGCATTCTTAAACTTTCATCACAAATCTATGTGACTCTTTTCTGAGAGTTGAATTTCAAGGGTATTTAATCTTTTTGCCTTTTCACCTGGTTAATAGTCTTTTCTGTTTTCTTTTTGCCTATTCTGACCTGTAATTGTCCTTCTAATTTTTAAGTTCATGGGAGACAAAAACAGACTCTCTTGTTTTGGTCCATTCTCATATGATTTTGCCTTTTACAAACAAGCTTTGTATCACATATTAAATATGAAAAAATGGCTGAGCTGAATCAAGTTACTGATTCAGTCTCTTAAAATATTGAGTTATAACCAGTATTTGGTCATAATTTCTCATTTAATTTTGTAAAGAAATGTAAAACATTATACTGTGACTCCTTATAACTAAAAATGTTGACGTCAAAGGCCACTGTTGTTTCTTGACTGAGTATGAATCATAAAATTAGAGTGTGCTATTAAACATTTTGAGGAAACTGTACTAACACAGAGAGTTTTAGAGATTCAACTCATAAACCTATGACCATAATACAAGAGTCTTTCTAAAGAATATAGTAGGGCACAAAATGATGAAGTATAAAAATACAAAAGAATAACCTATCATATTGCCAATATTATGTTAGACATGTTAAAGTCTTCAGGTTGGCAAACTTAAAACAGAAGACTAAAGGCTATACCTACAATTCTCCTCTTTACTTTCAATTGAGTTTTTGTTCTTTAAAATTTATGAACTTATTCTGAATTCAAGCCATTTAAAACTATAGCATTGCTTTTTTATGACAGGAGAAAGAGATGGTTTTCTTTCCTGTAACTCTGAATAGAAATGTAATGCTTATGAGTTTTAAGGTATATTATATATATTCCATAATATATAGAATTTCACTTTTGAACTATGTTATAGTAGATGAACATATACAACTTACAGCTCAATATGAAAATGAGTCATTGTTCAACTGTATACATATGTAATATTAGTGTTAATCAATAATATCATTTACAAAGTAAATACAAATGAAAATACAGGCATAGAAAGCACTGGTTTTTGTGACTTTCTTTGTGCCTTTACAAAATAATTTTGCCTAAGATTTTTCTATATAAAATAGCTAAAACAAAAGGAAGTAGAGTTAGAAGGTTTTGGAATATTGTAAATGATTATTTCTTCTCAACTTTAATATTCCCTGAAAAAAAAAGAACAAACAAAAAAGTTTATTAAAATTTCATAAAATGTATATGGAAAGAAACTGAAATTATGAAATCTCAGATATATTTTTTAATTTTTATCAAACCTTTTCAATTTATTAGCCATACTCTATATTAAAATTGGTTTCTGAAAATTAATCAGGTCATTAGCTCCAGTTTGAACAAATTTTATTTTGTCATGATGATTACGAAAGGAGTTACAGTTAAAAATTAGTAGATTACTTCATCAGATGCAATGAAAAAGACAATGTCTTGGTTATCATTTTACACTTTTCCAACGTAACATTTATATATGTACATTTATTGAAACTCATGCTAAAACGTAGCAAATTTTACTGGGAAATAATCAATGCTATGTAAAACAATCACTAAATTAAAATTAATTAGAGGTGTATAGAAACACTAAATACCTTGAGTCAAATATAGGCAATTAAATTTCACAATTGTGCGATAAATAATCCTTAAAGAAAGGTAACTTCTCAGTTTGGTAAGACTGAGTAAAACATAAATGACAGAAATTGTCAATGAATATTTAACATATTTGTATGTATTTTCTTTTTCTTTCTTATTCACCCAGAAAGGCCATCTGAAAGATAGGTTATCGATGCATTACTATGTGGGGAAATACAGAAAATATAACATTATCCTCCTCCTCAAAGCTTTAGTTGACAAATTTCAGCTTTAACTTAATAATCCATATGTAAATCACAGTTATGCTTTATGAAAGCAAATATTTATAATAGCTAGTAAAATATAAAGTGGAATCTTTAACCTGTTGATAAAATATTGTATGCCCTTTAATAAATATTGTTATCCTTCTCATCCTAAGGAACGAACATACAGGAAAATAACAACTCTTAAAAGAACCACAACTCTTAAGTTAAAATTTAAATATCAAATTCTCAGACTCTCTAGCATGAACTGTAGTCTTAAGATAAAATAGTACTAATAAAAAATATCTTTGCCTTTACTACTTGATATAATGTCGTTGAAAGAGAGAACATCTTTATTATCTTAGCACTTTTAAAGTCTAACAATTTTTAAAAATTATTTTGACAGTTTTTCCCACAAGAGCTAAGCAGCTTACTTTTTTCCATATGCTGAACCTCTTTATGATGTGCTAATAATATTAAAATCTTGCATGATACTGATATTAATATAACTTTTTTTAAAAAAAATTGAAGGATGTTGTATGAATAGACTAAATTCTCTCTGCTTTATATTTGGTTCAAAATGAATGTTATAGAAATCTTACAATAAATCTTTCCATTTTTCCATTCTTTGTTCTAAAACTAGCTGTAAGAGGTAAAAAGGCAACTTTTGACATTGGAATTTATAGATGTGGACAATGAAGTTACATTATAAGAAAAGTAAGGGATTCTTATCTTCTAGTCTCTACACATTAAAAAAAAAATAATGGCCTAAAGAATAAAAGTTAGTACTCTATCTTGTTCCAAATATTCTAAGATATTAAATATTAAATCATAAAGAATATTAAAAACACGTTAAGAAATAACTAATATGTATTTCCAAATTGAGGGAAATTCTGTTCAAAAAAAAGCTTGTAATTCCAAAATACATCAATATTTTTCTAAAGATCTTCTTTTAACATCCTTTCTTTGAAGTATATGTTTTTTCATTGCCAAACAACATTTTTCTTCCATATAGTACTATTTACTGAAAAATTGAACTTAACACTTTTTACTGATATGAAATGCTCAGTGTTCAGTTTATAAGACCTTTTTTGGTAGCTGCATGCCCTTGGAGGACAATTCACTCTAACTTTCTAACTTTTATTAAATTTTTCTTCTCAGATTCCTGGCCCTCCAGTTCCAGGGGCAGAAGGAGCGATGCAGGCTGTAGAGAAACTTCTGGACATGCTGCTAACATCTGACACAGTGATGTCAGAAACGGAGCCAGAGAGTCACATACAGGTTCAAGGAGAAATGAATGGCAGCTTATGCAGATGAAAAGTTTCTGTGACTCATTGCTCCTTACCTGCAGCACACTGGTTAAATCCAAATCCATTCTTTCTTCAATGGCTTAGCTCCCTCTATACCACTGTAATAGAAACCAAAAGGATCATTATGGATATTTTTATTGGTGTCTGCAGATCAAGGGTGTCTTTAGCCACTCTTGTCTGACATTTTCCACTGTGGTATTAGCAGACTGAATTACATTATGTAAATATTCCTGGCTACTGTTTACTGAGGTGGTTACCTACATTTCCTTGTGGATAAAGCTTTTAAAGCTTTTTCTCAGAAACCCATAGAGGAGCGCCCTGAGTTTGGGACGTCTGGAATTGCCCTTTGTAGTTCAACTTTTAATATCAGAGCACATATTGAAACCATAAACACAATGAAAATTCAAAAACTATTTCATCGATATTGGAAGAATATATCCCTTCCTTTAAAACAGAAAATTCTTAAAAAGCCAAAGAAGTGGGGAGTGGCAGGAAGAAATATTCAAAAGATCTAAGCTCTCTCACAGGTCCTCCTCTGCGTACTTAAAACTCTTAGAAACGTGCAACCTGAATAACATCCCCTTTCGAAGTCTAAAACAGTATTAGATCCTCCAAATACCGGCAACGAAAGTCTTACCGTCAAAGGCTTCCAGCAGGTTCCAGCTCAGACCAAGACTGGAAAAGGCGAGCAGCTGGTGAACAAAAGTTTTAGCCTTTTTTTTTTTTTTTTTTTCTTCCAGCAGGTTCCAGCTCAGACCAAGACTGGAAAAGGCGAGCAGCTGGTGAACAAAAGTTTTAGCCTTTTTTTTTTTTTTTAAACGAAGTCTGCAAAACTAATTTTCCTCAAAATAGGGCTCAATTTCCGTTAAAGAAAGCAGCGCTTACAAATCTCAGAATTCCTGATCACCCCCGCCCTATCCCCTCAGCAATGGAAAATAATTCGATCTTTCACACGGATGTAAAGGTTTATTGCGAAGCCACTACACCTTAATAGAACTTAAAAGGCAACGTTGGAGAGAATCAGGCTGAGGCTGGAGGGACTGGGCGAAAGGTTCTGCCTTGGGAACACCGCTCAAAGGTTAATCAATACTTTCTCCTAATTCAAACCAGATGGCTGGCCCAGTTTGCTGTCCCCATTAATTCCATTAGCAACTTCAAAGACTTGGTCACCGTCCTCTAGACACCTGAGACAATGAAAATACAGGGCGACGCTGCTGGTGGCATACATGCGGCCCCGAGTGAGATAGGTGACCACAGATATTCTCCTGATGCGACACGTTCCAGGCAAGACCCACTCCTGCAGCTCATTACGCGCGCCTCATTTGTCGTGTGTAAACGACTTTGCCCCCAGCAGTGGGGGTCGCCCCCCAAGCAAGTGGCAGCATCAAAGGCAGAGCGTGCCCCTTTTTGGAAAGAAGATTGAGCACAACTCTGGCTTGACTGTGGTCACTGGTGGCAAGTTTTCTAACTAATTTTGGGGAGATGCAAACTGAACCAGAGAGACTCAAAGAGTTAAAGTTTAGTAAACTTAGGGTGTGGTGGGGAGTGCAGTGCGTCTCAGGCTCCCTGGGGTGATGCCTTTGAATAAGTTATTTTCTGAACGGAAAAGAGAGGATTGCTAGAGGGAAATGAAGGGACGAGGACTCCTGAGGGGAAACGTGCGTGCAAGCTACACATGTCATGTGATGGACTAGAGGCGATCGCCTCGTAATATTTCAGAGGTAGGGAAAGTTTCTTGGGTGAGTAAATGACTAGGGTGTTGAATAAAACCAGGAAAGGGTATGTGTGACATTTGAAGAAGGCGAAGGGAGTAGAGGACTATCCTCACCTGGCGTCGCAGGTGGGGAACCCAGGACTTGGACATCCGTGACTCTCTCCGCTCCACCCATCCCACCAAATCTCTCTACTTTGGGCAGCGACTACTGCCGTTTCCGCTTCACAGTGCATGGTCCCGTAACCTTGGACTCAGCGACCTAGCCCAAGAAAATCCACCTTCAGACACCAGCGACAACAGGCTGGATGGCCTCTGCGCCCTGGGCGCAGACAGATGCAAAGTTTTAAAAACTTAAGTATCAAACCAGGCTCCAAACGAACTCGCCCTATCCTGCTTATCTGGGTTAAGTGTGCCTCTGGGTTTTCCTGCAGGTGACAGTCCCCAAGTAGCAAGCTTCCTAAAGTGAGCAAGTTGGGCACTGGGTGCAGGGTTAGGGCTGCATCGAGGGGCTGCTTGAGTGTGAGGGAAGAGGGACCAGCTTGGCGCCCAGCAGGCTCCTGGAGCACCGCGCGCAACCTCAGCAAAAGGCGAGGTCCGGACGGGCGTGGACGCATTGTCGGGTCCGGAGCTCGCAGCTAGGAAGTGAAACTACAAGCGCGCGGCGTAGACTAAGCGGGAGTTTTGGAGAGAGATTGCATGTGGTCAACGCCGGGCTCCTAAGCCAGCCCCCGGCTCACATTACACTCTATTTATAACCTCTCAGAGCCATTTCCCCCTGAAAGTCTTTCTGAGGGACCACCTTCTTTTGGCTTCAATCTCTCTTACTCTTGACATCTGAGTAGCTCAGTGGGAAGCTCCTCCAGGTCCGAGTGTTTATATGTAAAGGAGACTGGCCGCTAGGGCTCAAGCCCAGGATTATCCCAGCTCTGCAGAAACGCAGGGATATTGCTGTGGGAAGGGGGCCCAAAGGTCACACTGTCTCCAGTGAAAACTGACAGAGCTTGGTAGCGATTGGAACCTCCGTGAAGTCTTCTCTTTGGGCACTGAGACTTGCATGCTATGGAACACCCGCTCTTTGGCTGCCTGCGCAGCCCTCACGCCACCGCGCAAGGCTTGCACCCGTTTTCCCAGTCCTCTCTCGCCCTCCATGGAAGATCGGACCATATGTCCTATCCTGAGCTCTCCACTTCGTCCTCGTCTTGCATAATCGCAGGCTACCCCAACGAGGAGGGCATGTTTGCCAGCCAGCACCACAGGGGCCACCACCATCACCACCATCACCACCACCATCACCACCAGCAGCAGCAGCAGCACCAGGCTCTGCAGACCAACTGGCACCTCCCGCAGATGTCCTCCCCTCCGAGTGCGGCTCGGCACAGCCTCTGCCTTCAGCCAGACTCGGGCGGCCCCCCAGAGCTGGGGAGCAGCCCGCCGGTGCTATGCTCCAACTCGTCCAGCTTGGGCTCTAGCACCCCGACCGGGGCTACGTGTGCGCCAGGGGACTACGGACGCCAGGCGCTGTCGCCCGCGGAGGCGGAGAAGAGAAGTGGAGGCAAGAGGAAAAGCGACAGCTCAGGTAAGGAGGTAGGGGACGCTGTCTGCAGCCCAAGGGTGCAAGGGGGCGGGGAGATGCCAGGGAAGACTCTGGCCCTAGAATGAGACAGCAGGGAGGATGGGATTCCTCTTGCCTTGTCTGTCTCTCGGTCAACTCATTCAGGGAGACTGCTTTGGTCCTGTTCTTTGGGGACTGTGCGTTTATTTGTGGGCAAACATATATATACATATGTAAATCCGCAGATCTAGGCTCTCCAAGGTCCCAAACTAGTTTACTGGATGAGTGAGAAAAAATGATGAGTGATAATTGTCAAACAGATCGTCCCTCCGCCGCGGAGCTGGGCGGGGAGTGCGCACAGGGGTGCTGCGTTCACTAGAGCGTGCATGCGTGCGGGTGCCACTCCTTGGCTTCTCCTTTGTAAATTCCCGACTCCGAACTGCTCGATTTTTCCCATCGTTAACTCCATTTCCAAATTATTGCACAATGTTTGGAACTGGCAGTGGAACTTGGCAGAGCGCATGAGAAAAAAAAAAAAAAGGAAACAAAAAACTTTTTTTAAAAAAAATTCTGATTTCAGCGTTCTTTAAATAGTACCCTTTTCCTTTTTTCCAAACGGTAAAAGTTTCCCTTCTTTGAGGAACAGCCAATATCTAAGAATGTGAAAGATTTAAAAGTACTCTGTGTATATGAAGTATACAAAAATAAATGTCTTTCGAGAAAGACAACTCCTAAATAGCAGTTCACACTAAATAGTAATCTAAAGAGAAAATATGAGTTCTACAAATGGAATTTTAAAAATTTTCCACCTATTGGATATGATCTAGGAGACAGTTACTGGAAGAAAAAAAGGATCTCAGGTAGCAATGTGTTGCTGCGTGCCAAAGGCTCCTAGAGCAAGGAGCCACGCAGAAGAGGAATCTTCTTGAACTCCTGTCCGTGAAGGCACAGCCAGCCAAAGAAAAGGTAGTAATCCAGAGAAACGCTAAACTTCCTAGAAGCGCCTAAAAACCCTTGTCTACCCGCATCCTTCTGAAATTTCTAAATGATGTTAAAAAAACTTATGCGTTTTCGTCTGCTGCAACAGTATGACCTGGATTCTGTATTTGTTTGCTAAGTGTCATATGTCTGATATATTTGCATCCCCCCCCTTTACGAACTTGATTAATAGTCTCAGAAAGTAATCCAAGGTAACTCCTTGCAGGTAGCTCATTTTCTCTTCTTCATAAAGGTTTAGGCAAGATTCCACATATGAGGCAAGTTGAGTCACTGATTTCATTCGCCTTGACATCAAGGTACCAATCTTTAGGCATTAAATTACTAGATCCCTCTGTCACAATCTCAAAACTCTTCCTCTCCAGTGACGGGCGATTTTTTAAAGTTTCTTCCCAAATGAGTTATTTCTAAGAACTTGTGGCTGAGTTACTAATTTTTAATGAATGTTACTAAACCTCTCTTAAAACCGTGAGCTTTTTAGAAAGATAGTCTTGTAGGAAGGTTTCCATTTTCATGGGGGGAGGCATTTTTAGAATGCAGTAATCTTTTTTCATAGACTGACCATTAGACAGAGTAGATTTGGGACTGCTGATCCAACTTCAAATTGGTTGGTCTACTTTTTTTATTACCAGAAGCTAATACCTTTCATGTTACTCTCTGCAATGGGCGGTTGAGGGAGAGGGATGTGATGGATTGTCCATTACACGTCCTGAACCAAATCAGTGCACCCAAGTTTCTTAGCACAAATTGCATTTTCACAGAGGCATATGTTCTTTTAGTTGGTGGAAATAGAAGAAGTAGAATCTAATGGTAAATTATTTTAATAAAACTTTTTTTAAGCCACTTGTCTAATTCATTAGTGACACCTAGGTCCTCTTTGTACGGAGTTAACAAGATCACATAGTAAGGTCAGTTCTTACAGATTGAAATTAGTTACTATGCTTACAGATAAAAATATATGCCAGTTCTGTAAACTATTAATAGAATATAACTTGATTGGCAAGTACATGTAGGAACTTTTTCTTTGATGGGATATTTTTAAAGGATTTTTGACTCTTAAAAAAAAATCACAGTAGTTTCAAGATATATACATATATATAAATTTAAATGGCTAACTTCATTGTTAGAGTTAATATTTTTCAGTGCTTTAGATAGATTTAAACCCAAGATATATTTCTTTGTTATTGCTTTTTTTCTTCCATGATTTATGTTCAATTCTATTTCATTCCATTCCGCTCTAATATAATGTCATCTTAATCAAACAGCAATAAAAAGCAATATAGAAAATGACTACATGTCTAGTATGTCATTAACATATATTGCCCCCATTGTAATAGATTGTCTATCTCTTAAAAATAAAATGAAATTGGTTTATAAATTTCTGAAACTTAGACTTGTGTTTGAAGAAAGTCAAATCATTCCTAGTAGAGACTGCTCATACTTAGACAATTAATGTTTACTTTGTATGGATATTTCAAAGTAAATAATATACATATGTTTATAACCAAGTGAAAACCAAAATTGGCTAGTGTGGGATCCCTGGTGGCACAGTGAGTTAGTGTTCAATGTCTAATCAAAAGTTTTTTGTTGGTACAAACCCAATAGCCACTTAATGGAGAATTTGACAATGTACATTTAGAAAGATTACAGCCTTGGAAATTGTGAAGTAGGCCTACCGTGTCCTATACGGTCACCATGCGTGTCAATCAGTTTGTTCGGGAGGGAGACAGAGAGATACCCCAACTAAAAATGTGTGTGTGTGTGTGTGTGTGTGTGTGTGTGTGTGTGTATTACTGTGTTGAAGTCTAATATAATTTTAACATTGGAAAATGTTGAGTAAGCCAAATATTTAGAAATTTTACATTTTTATTCACAGTACTTATGCTTGAATTGCAATATATATAAAATTCTACACTCTGTGTTTACATGCAGTTTCCTTGCCCAAACACACACATATACAAACTCAAGAGTTGAGAGTTTAGAAAGAAATATTTACTAACTATATCCTTCAATTTCAGTTTATTGGCAATTGAGAATAATCAAGTTCAGTAGGAATACAAACCATTATATTTTATCTGTTAATTTTTACAACTTTAAATCACTGTGATTTTCGGCATTAGAAAAGCCAACTTCTGTTCTGTCTTCAAAGAAACTCTTAAATATCTTACCTTTACTATTACTAAGCAGGTGATTCTTAAAATCTAAGTTGAGAAATTGTTTCACTCTCCTTGCAGTAGGTTTTTCTCCAGTGAGGGTAACAGATTTTAACTGCCCAGGTTCAGTTAAAAGAATGCAAATTGATCAGTATAAATTCAGTTTTTATTCAAAAATGTGCAATGCACATACACAAAATTTTCTATGAAAGTAACTAAATGCTTATCTGTACATATCTGATAATGTAAAAAATATGTAAAAAATAAGGTGTGATAAGGGTAGATTTTACTGTTTTAATTCTCCTAGATAATAATGAAATTGGATATAGACTATTTATAATTATTAATTTAGAAATTTGGATGCAGGAGTGGCATCCACTTCCTGTACAACATGAAACTCTATGAACTTTGATAAATGACAATAGTTATAGAAAGAGTTCGGGCCTTTTGTTCATAGGGTCTCTATGAGTCATGCTCGACTTGATGGCAATCAACAACAACAAACCAGAACTATACAGTGTTCAGATTATGTCTGTGTGTATATTTGACCCGGCAACAAACGGTAAATAATACTAAATATGATGTGCCAGTACTTAAACCAAAAGAGTGTTATCTACTTTATGTCTGACACTGTATCATAAATTTTCTTAGATATTTTAATCACCATGTTTACTAAAAGAAAAAAAGTAACTTTTAAAAAGTTGAAAAACAGCTTACTGGGTCTTGAAGATTGTGTGAGAATACAGAATAAAAGAAACATCATTCTTTTATTCTTTTTCATTAAGTGGTAGATAAATTTTAGGCATGAATCTTTTAAAATGGTGACATGATATTAAAAAAAAAATTCTGAATTTTACCTCCAGACCTCCATGAGTCAAGTTTGCATTTAGAAAGCAAGAGCGTACTTCTTTTGAATTAAATAATTTTCTTTAGCAAGTCAGTAATGCATGGAAGGAGGCATGAATATATGTAGTGTTTGTTTAAAAAAGAAAATAATTTACTATTAATCACCGTACCACTTAAACCTTTATTCAGAATAAGAATTACCACTTATATTTAAATATTCAAAAAGGTATACATTAATATGTAATCTGTCTACAGTAATTGCCAATGGAATCTATTGTCACCTGGTAAGCTAATCTCCATCAATGAACTAGAAAATGTATATTTTAAATATTATATAATTTTTGCCTCTGTGTTTGAAAGCACCGATCCTTCATCACATCATTGGAATTTAAAATGATAATATTTATCATGAGACCAAAACATACTAACCATGTAATTTTAAATAAAAGCTATTCCCTTAGAATTAGAAAATTTGGGAGATTAATTCCATTTTTAATGGAAAAGTTAAGTAAATGTAGATGTGTGTGGATGTGTTCCTATTTGATACATGCCAATGCACTGATGAAAAGAGATGGTGTCAAAAGGGCTCACATAGAAATCTATTACATACTACATACATGAACTTCGCCTGTTGATGGTACATTTTCTGGGCACTTTTCTTCATTAACAACATTGAGTAGTGGATTGAAATGGTACACAATGATGCAAAGACATCTGGACTTTTAATTAGAAAAACTAAGTACAACACAACAATATTCTTTGGACAACATTAGCCTTTGTAATGCATGTCTAAAATTTCAGCACACTCTTCTTCCCTAAGAATGAGAGTTGCAAACAACTATTGATACATACCAAGGATGGAGAAAGATTAGAAAATATAATACATGCTGTAATTCCTTAATTAAAACTTGTGTATCATATATTGTTCTTTCTTAAATTTGTTATTTTGCTAAATTAAATTATTTTTAACTAAAAT
>NW_006399757.1:14634330-14706065 GCF_000299155.1 Elephantulus edwardii | reverse complement strand
TAGATATAGATATATAAATATATAGGTATATAGATATATACACACATATATATATGCTACGTTTCCTATTTGTTATATTTAAGCAATAAGACATACCTTATTGTTATAACATATTTTTCCTTAAATGTTTTAGTCTTTGATGTGCTTAGCTTCATAACAATAAGCTTATAGTTGAAGTTATAATGATAATGAAGCAATGGCATTTTCTCTATTTTTGTTTTGATGCACTATGACTATTTCTTTCAATAGCTATATGATCTGAAACTCGAAGTACAGAAGGAGTATTAGCATAAACAAAAAATGGACTTGAAAAACTATAATTCTTACTCAACAGCGGGTTACAAAATTCATTTGGAGAAAACTTTGCCAAATTTTTCCTGATCTTATTTTCTAAGACTTAAAATAATAAGGATCATTTACATCCCAGCCCTCAGTTTGTATGACCAATGATTGGGGTAAAATGAACCTAAAATTGATGTGCTTTTCTCCAGTGGATTCTTTATTTTACTTGCATTACTATAGTTCAGATTATATATATATTCTTTTTGTAAAATGGTGTTAGACAATATTTTATGATAGAAAATAATCAATAATAAATCTACTAGTCCATTTGTGTAAATTGCAGATATTCCTTTTAAGTTTCAGAGTAATTATGTTTATGACTTAGTAGTCAAAATATATACACTTGGTAAGCATATACATTAACAAACAAGGGTTAAAATAAGTCATTTATAACTTTCTAGTATATTTGAAAATGTAAATATATAGTTAAGGATCATTAATAAAACCTATACTTACAATATTACATTTCTACAAAATAAAGTAATTTTTAATTTATACATGTTACTCTTTATAAATTGGGTACTGCCTATGGGCATAAAAATTTTCACAGCATTATTAAAATGTTTTATGATATGGTCTTACATTTTCACATGTGAATATGAACAAGAACAATCAGATAAAATCTGTATTATCTGTATAATTTTAAAAAAGATTTTAATGAAAGAGAAAAAAACTAAAATATAAGTCACTTTTGGTGCCTTTTAGATTTGTGCTCTGCTATTCTATATACATCTGGAAAACGGACTGCATTTAGTAGGTATTAACTCAGTCAGTGGGGGAAAAACTATAAGGCAATGATCAAACTAAGCTTTAAATTCGAAACATGTTGTTCTCCAAAATGTTTATAGAATAATTTTAATATTTCAACTACGTATACAATTTCTTTTGTTTGTTTTTCATCACATTTCTCTCAAAGGTGTGGTAGGTTAAGTTCTTTGGGACTTGAATGAGCATTATTGATTAAAATGATGACTGCAAACTATTTTTCTTAGTATCTTTTTCGTTATGTTTTAATAGGAAGATTAATGGCAAATAATAAGTAAGTAGGGTGGAAATTGTATTTAATGCATACTTGGAAAAGAGTCCCAATTTCATATTTAAATACAGAGATTGGTAGGATTCTAATTTTAATTTCTTGAAAGTAGTAAATATGAGATTGAATATCCACGTTCAAGATCACAGTATGTTAACTGCTCCAATTGCTAAATAAAATATGAAGCTTGAAGCAAATACAGCTGTGTTGAGAGTCCAGCAGGCTGGAGCTGATAATCACTGAGTGTCATAAAAGTCAAACCTGCCAACTCCCCTGCCGTTTTTGTTTTCTTTTGTTTTCCTCTTTCTCTAGCTCATTATTCTGGATGTACTTTAAGAGATTTCCATAATACTACAAGAGGAAAGAAAAAAAATGTTGCCTAGATATCTTACATGACTGTGGGCAATAGAGTGATTAAGATGATGTCATCTCTCTCTCAGCCTCTGCGGAAATCTAGAGGAGGGTCCAGCCTAGTTTGGCGGATGCCAGGAGAATTTTTAAGGCCTGGAATTTTATTCTTTGAAAATATAGTATTAAAGCATTGCCAGAAATGACACCCAAATAAAAATTTATTTTTGAAAAGTGATATTTATTTGCAAATGCAGTGGTGAAATCTCCTCAGTGTCTGTGGAGGCAGCTTCTTCCCCTGTGTCTGGACTGCCAAGCATTTTTTGGAAGATCATTCGTAGCTGCCTCAAAAACTGGAAAACAAAACGGGTGTATTCTTAGGTATTTTTTAAGAAGTTAAGATGGGCAGATATTCATCAATGAACAATGAGTACAATGTTTGTGTCATAAATAACTTTCTTTTCAAATCAAGGGAAGTAATATGCCATAAAAACTTAACTTTTAATGGGAATGAAATAAATATAACTTCACATAGATTTATCAATAATTTAACAAATAGCTTTTCTATTTTCAGAGAAAATACTTTCTATTTTCTCTAACTTTTTTTTTCATTATTAACTGGGTTAATAGAAATGAAATGGTGTATCTTCTCATTTACTGTTTTCAAAATCCAAAATAAGATAGGGTAGAGCGTCTCTGTTGTCCATAGCATTGTTATGAATTGTAGTGGACTTAATAATAACTGACAACAATGACAAAATGAAATCTCAGTATAAATACTGCCTCTAACATTTCAAAAGAACGTGGTTGCAAAGTGTTTAAGCTCTCCACGTCTGCAGTTCAAATTTAGCAGTTGTTCTAAGAAGGAAAAAATGTAGGCGTTCTAGTAGCCTAGTGGTATGGAGTTTCACTGCCTCCCCAAAGGCAGAGAGTTCAAGTCCCGCACCTGCTTCATGGGGGAAAAAGATGGTCAGTCCCCTCTCATACAAATGACAGCCTCTGAAAACCCACTGGAGAGTCAACAACACATTCCTGTAAATATGACAATCTTGGAAACTCACTGGCGGCAGTTTTGGTTTGTCCAGTAGTCACTATGAGTCAGAATTGACTGGAAAGCATTGAGGGTTTTTTTTTTTTTTGGTGCGGGTTTTTGTTTGTTTGTCTTTTATTAACAATTCAAACTTCCTTAATGCAAGCAGAGTTTTCTCTGAAAATGATTTTCTTTATTTTAAATTTAAGTGTCTTTGTGTACATTCTTCTGGATATCAAATATTGAAGCAGAATGACATAACAGGAAAGATAGAATTTAACACCCAAATCTACAAGTTGAGTCCACTTCTGTCCACATTTCCACATTGAAGGCCCATCCTTTTGTTCATAAGGTCACTATGGGTCTTTCTTGACTTGAAGGCAATCAACAACAACAACAACCAGTTAGGAGCTTTTATCATCTTAATTTTGAATGTGTAATGACCAAGGAAGCAGGAGTGGCATCCACTTTCAAAATAGCTTGCCTCTGGAAATTCTATGAACTTAGAATAACAATGAAAGTTATACAAGTGTTCAGGTCATTCATTCGTTAAGGTCTTTGGGTTGTCTATGACTCAATGGCACTTAACAACAACAATGAGTGAGCTCTGTTGGCCTAGTGGATAGAAAGTTACACAATCAAATCAAAGGTGGGTGATTTTAATCTGCAGCCCTCAGGCCTGCTTTTAATTGTTTTTGGTCCAACATTCTTCTAGGTCATATAGCCCTGGTCTTGCTGAGATGCTAAACACTGTGACACTGATGTGTCAAATGTGATAATGGTTACCCATGGTGGACAGTGTTTGGTTGAGCTCCCCCATTAAAACAAGCTTGGAAGCAGTAGAGGCATCCACTTTGAAATAGCTTGCCTCTTCAAACTGTATGAACGTGGAGAAAGGATGAAAGTTATATAAGTTTTCAAGGTCTTTTGTTCATAGGGTCACTATGAGCCATCTACAACTTGACAGCACTTAACAACAATAGCAATGAGTAAGGAAGACAGAAGAAGAATCTATGTCTTTGAGTTGTGGTACTGGAGAAGAATATTGAATATACATATTACATGGACTTCCAAGAGAACCAACAGCTCTGTCTTGGAGTGGATGAAGTCAAGTTTCTCTTTGAAGCCTAGGAGTTTTTTCAAGCTCTGTCTCACATACTTTGGACACATGGCCAGGAGGGACCAGTCCTTGGAGAAGGACAGCATACATGGAAGGGTGGATGGACAGCACAGGAGAGGAAGATGAATTGACATGAGATGAAGTGACTGGGGTAATGGGGTTAAGTGTATCAGAGTCAGTGGGATTGGCTCAGGATAGGGTAGGGTTCAGAGCTCTTGTGTATAGGGTTGCTATGAGTCCCAGGTGGCTCAATGGCACATAACAACAACAACAACCATATTCAGGAAAATATAAAGAAGTAGAAGTACTATTTTTCTCTTGAATATTTACCCAGTAGTTGAGTAATCACAATGTATATAACTTATTTCTTAGTTACCATATGAGAAAAAGAAATAGAGGATACACTCAAGAGAATAACTGATGAGAGTTTGATGATGGCAGTGTGATGGTTGGTAATGTGTAGAGAGCAAAAGAAATGGTGAATAAACTGAGTCTGATGGCATTTGGAAAGCGTAAACTCCTCAAGATTGAAGGGTCAAGTAGGAGGACTTTTACCCGGGTCCTGTGAGAACAGCAGGACAAGAGCTTTCTTGAAAAGTTGTGATCTTAGGTCACAGTTAATGTAAATCATCATCCAGCAACCTGCTTTCATGCCTCCCCATCTCTTTCTCTTGCATCCAATTAGCCAAATGTAATCAGATGTCCAAGTGCAGAGCACTCAGGGGATGAAATACACAGAAGTTAGCCTAAAGAAATGCAGATGGAGAAGAGACACACTGAGGGGGAATTTGGGGAAATATAAAGTCTGAGGCTAAACTTTGGCTCGCTCTCATAGTTATTTCCTGTCTAATACTAACTTAACTTTTCTGTACCTTTTTGTTGTTATGTGCCGTCAAGTACCTATATTTTAAAAAAATTAAAGCGGGTTAACATACATGAAACACTTGAACAATACCTGACCTATTTATTAAGTATTTATTACTTTCATTATATTGCAATCTAGGTGGAATTATATGATGAGTGAGGATCATACAAAAATAATCTTTTGTTATTACCTCTTTGTATTTTACTACAAATGGTACAGGAAATATTTATTTCATATAAAATTGCTAAAGATTCAGAAGAGTCAGTATATAAAACAGAAGAATTGGTACCTTTGAACTGTGGTGCTGGAAATGAGAATATCCCATGTCCTACTGAAAGAACAAAGAGAAGTGTGTTTGAGGAAGTGCAGCCAGCCTGTTCTGAGAGGCAAGGCTGGTGACATTTAAGCTCACATACTTGGTGCATGTTGGCAGGAGAAGGCAGTCCTTGGGAAAAGACATCATACTTGGAAAGCTGAAGGGGTAGAGAAAGAGAAGACCGTCAATAGAATGGATTGACACAGTGAAGCATATCGGAGATCATGAGGGTACCACTGGATAGAGAAAGATTCAGATCACCATGAATTGTAGTTTATCTGATGAAATCTAACAACAGCAACCACACTTTCTGCTGGGTAGCCTTGCAGGAAGAGAATTAGGTTGCTTACCTGAACATGACATTTCACTGCTGTTTCAAACCCACCGGTTCTATAGAAGAAAGATGGACAATATCTTCCAGTGGAGGGCCAGCTATGATTCAGTTCCTACTTGACCACAATGAGACGTTTTTGATCTCCAGAACTGTAAATCACATGATATTTCTCTGAAGTGTAGACCAAGAGGCCTGAGTCATTTTTGTGACCCTGGAGGTTCTCATTCTACAGCCTCTTTCCCTCGGGAATCTCCTCCTTTCCTGTTTTTGTTTTTTTGTTTTGTTTTGTTTTTTTAGTATCTTTTGTTACTTCACTCCCAAAACTTCTTAAACAAGAAGAGGCAAACATTAAACCAAAATGATCCAAATATGACAATGACATTTAAGATCTCAATTTCAGCTGTTAACAGCGGTTGGCAAGTGATATTTCTCAATAAGGTTACAGAGTCCATTGGAGAAAGAAATTTATGTATCATTGTTCTGTGTTACTTTTAGTGGTTCCATTTGGAGAACCTTAAAAATGAGAATGTGCAAATACCACAAAAAAACATAGTATTTAGAAAAGAAATTAAAAAGTTACTTTTATTTGGTTAGTAATTTTTTTACAAAGAAAAAAGATCATTTGTTTTCTTGTATATTTATTTATTTGTATTTAATAAATCTGAAAAATCGCTGTTCAGAACAAGGAAATATACTACACCTGCCATTGACTTGACTTCAGTCAAGGCAACAGAGAAAAAACTCTCTTGGGTTGCAGTCCTGAGTGACTGATTAGATTCACTCTGCTAGGCTTTATGATACCCCCTGAACACATGGTGCAAAGGGTGAAACTCAGAAACACACTTCAGAAAAAAATTTAAATTATTGTATTTCATGACCCCTTGGCCTTCCTCCAAAAGTGAAATCTTTTCAGAACTCTCAGATTCACAAGTTTAATACTTAGAATGAAAGACATTTAAAGGAATGGTGATCCTTTCTTTGCTAGAGAATGGAAGGGTTAGAGTGTAGGCAGTGAAGGGAGGTAAGGAGTAAGGACAAGGCATTAACACAATGATGCCTACAGCGGACGACTGTAATTAATTGCTGCTCAGGATTTCAGTACAGGCTTGATTTGTCAAAAGTTTTTAATAAATTGTGATCTTTAGTGTTTAAACAGATCTCTAGAGTCAGAATGAACAGGATACTAGCAGTTACACAAGGCATCATTCAGTTCAATGAATTTGCTCCCCAGATGAGGGAACGGGCCCAGAGAAGTTAAGTAATGTCTGTTCGTTCAGCCAAGTAGTGGCAGCTGAACTTCCATATCCTGATTTCAGCCTAGTACCCTTAAAAGGAAATATCTCCCTCATAAAATATTTTGAAACTGTAAGCTTTTAGTGCTTCCCAATAAAAAGATTCAGCATCATTTACAATGTGGCTACTGCTTTTGAATGAACAAAATGGAATTTCATTAAGTGCTTTCTTTGGGTGTAAACTACCTATTTTAGAATCGGATTTTTTTTTCTTTTTATGGTTTTTCATCTCTTTTTTGAATGTAAACACTGCTATACTTTCTTAGCTTCAATTTTTTAATGTTCTAACACATGGATAATAAATATGTCTGTAAACAGAATCATGCTCTTGGCATCCTTTCTATAAAATGAATCTGTTCCATGCTTTAAAATGTTTTTATTTCATGCAAGTAAATTTTCTTATATGGAACCTTTCTTACAAATTGTATGCCTTCTGGTATTAAGATAAATTAAAACAACAACGACAAATGGACGTCAAACAACCCTTTCTGGTCTCAAGATATTAGCTTTATCCCCATGCCTATAAGGCTGTTGAAATTTTTGGAATATAAATACCATAGTTTTTTTTTTTACAAATAATGTGATGTTTGCATACCAAATAACCTATGTGCATTCTTTTAAAGGTGGACTACATCAATATTTTGAACATTTTATTGACTTGAATTTTGGTTTTCTAGCAGCTGATTTTATATTATGACTTCATCTTGGTGCCAGTTGACTCTGGGTTTTGTTACCTAGCTGCAGATCCTCATTCACCTTCAGCTGAGGTTTTAAGGGCAGCTTCCCTCCTTTCAGGATTCCTTCCTTACTGTTCAATCCACTTTGTCTGAGGAAGGAAAAAATACTTTTTCTAGTCTGGAAGCAACTCTTGGGAGGTCATAGCCTGTGAGGTATTTTAGTCTGTGTACTCAGGTTTGAGAACCAGGGCTGGTACTCCATAGTCAAACGCAGCTCACTGTTGGGTTGTGTTCACCTTTTGAATCGCGCCCCCTACAGAGTCCCTCAAATGACATGAGTCTGATTGGCTGCCCATGGCCAGATGGGCTAGGACAGTGCATGCCAGCCCAGCACTGTCATGCACTTTGGGCTTTTGTGAGATCAGCAACCAAGGACTTGAACTGACATAAGCAATGTTGTTCACAGCCACCACACGACCAACTCATGCTCAGGCCTTGGCAATGTTGTGTCATTCCTCTGCTAGAACCTTTCCTTACCTCCAGTGCAACATACCTGGGTGCAGACTGGCTACCAGGGACTGTCCTGTTCTCAGACCCAGCCGGGAACTGCCTATGACTAAATGCACCCTTTCAATTGTTTTATTTTTACCTTGCTGAGATACTTCCAAATTCAACAAGTGATTTTGTGACCATGGTTCATACGTTTATTATTCAAATATGTTCAAAGTTATATTTTCAGACTATGGAACATGAATTAATAAAGCTCTAATGAAGTTTTGAGTTCTGAAATTTGTGCTTCATTATGCCAGAACACTTTTTACATATTTCCATTCTTTCTAGTCATTATGTGTATAACAGTGAATCATTTGTGTGTGTGCGCGCGCACTCATGCGCTGTGGGTGAAAAATATAATTTCTTGCACAAAGTTTCTCAAATATACTAATGACTCATTATTTTGCCTCTATTAACTAGACTGGCTTTTTTGTTGCTTGCCATCCCTGCCTGCCTACACCCGTCTTGCCCACACAACACCAGGCTCATCCATTTCTTGCCCTTATAATGAACCACAGTCGTCCAAAAATGACTTCCCAATCTTATTCTAAATTAACTAGATACTCAAAACACAAAATTAAACAAAAAATGACTCATTTCCCCATAAAATTCTCTTTTCCCTCTTTTATCTAATAACATTTCCACTATTAAGCAAAAATAAGTTGCTATTGTTTAAGTTTTATTTACACTTAAAATACCTTTACACGAATAATCTTCATAGACGATTTCTCTTCCTACTTTAAACAACTCAGACTCTTCATCTATTTTTCCTTATTCCTGTTTTTATCTCATTTTCTTAATGTAACTATTTATTGCAAAGACTCTCTGAAGTATTAGCTCTTGATAATTTTAATCACTTTTCTTTCTTCTTTAATTCTGTAAAAAAAAGAATCTAATAGTATTTGTCCTGTCTTTCCCTTTTTGAATTCTATATTAGCCTATAATTATCCCGTAGGTACAATACAAACATTTAATTCTATATTTAACTATAAATCTTTGTTGCATCTAACACTAGAAGAGGTCATTTTGCATCACTGATAAATAACTATATTATACTTTTATTGACTTTTGCATGAGGTAAACATTTTTGTTAATACTTGTTGTTGTGTTGTTGTTATGTGCCGTCGGGTCGCTTGCGACTCATAGTGACCCTATGTACAAAAACCCTAAACTCTTCTCTGTCCTGTGCCAATCTTACTGTCTCCAATACATCCCGATTACCCCAGTCACTGAATCAATCCACCCCATAGAGGGCCTTCCCCTCTTGTGCCTGCCGTCAACCCTCCCAAGCATGATGTCCCTCTCCAAGGACCGGTCTCTCCTTACAACATGACCAAAATATGTCAGACGAAGCCTCAGAATCCTTGCCTCCAAGGAGCAACCCAGTTTAATTGAAAGGAATTGTCTGACACAGAAGAATTTAATGAAACAACATCTGAGCAAAAGCCTATGGTGATGAAGGAAGAAGTCCAGGCTCCTTTGAAGGAAATAGCAAAACATAAGGCCCCAGGAATAGATGGTATACCAATTGACATATTTCAGCTAACAGATGCTGCCCTGGACGTGCTCACCAAGTTGTGCCAAGAAATCTGGAGAACAACCACATGGGCAACTGACTGGAAGAGATCTATATTTGTTCCCGTTCCAAAGAAAGGTGACCCAACAGAGTGCGGAAACTATAGAACAGTATCATTGATTTCACATGCAAGCAAGATTCTACTGAAGATTATCCAAAAATGACTGGAACAGCACATCAGCAGAGAACTGCCTGAAGTCCAGGCTGGGTTTAGAAGGGGTCATGGTGCTAGGGATATTGTAGCTGATGTCCGACGGATCTTGGGTGAAAGTAGGCAATACCAGAAGAATGTCTATCTGTGTTTCATTGACTATGCAAAGGCATTTGACTGTGTGGATTATATTGAGCTTTTCCAGTGATTTGTTTTACAGATGTAGTTAATTTGATTCCTATGTAGCCCATAAGGTGAGATCCCTGTATAAAGGGTGGGGGGACGGTTTGTGTGTATGTGTATAAAATGCTTTTAGGGACAAATATATAGTTTAGCTTGGTCTCAAAAAGAATTGCTGTCATATAAATATCACCTGTCTTTTAAGGTTGTTTTTTTGTCTTTTAAGTTTTAGAAGCCATTTCTGTACCATCATTATGTTTTCTTATACGTATTATATTAAGATTAAGTCTCTTAAAAATTAAAACCATATAAAAATAGCATAGCACCAACTGTTTTCATTAAAGCCTTGAAACAGATTCTGCATTGTTTGTTAGGTGTCATTCAGTCAAGACTCATAGAAACCCTATGAATAAAAGATTTGAACCTGTCCTACTTATCCTGTGCTACCCTCATTATCTCTGACACACATTAACACAATGAAGTAGTTACTGTTTTGATCCATCTCATCAAGGCTCTTCCTATCTTTCAGAGACTCTCCACCTTTCTAAGCATCATCTTCCTCTTTAAGAAATAGCCTCTCCTAATAACAAGTTCATATTATACGAGATAAAAGTTTGTTATCCTTGCCTCCAAGACATTCTGGCTTCACTTTCTCCAAGACATACTGTTTTTTGGACAGTCCATGGGATATTTAGTACCCTTCTCTAAAACCACATTCAAAGTCAGCAATTCTTCTGTCATCTTTATTCACTTTCCAGCTTTCAGACGCATAGCAAGTGATTGAAAAATACCATGTCTTGAACCAGGTTGCATTTTTGCCTTCAAACTAACATCATTGTTTTTCAGTATTTTGGAGAGGTCCTTGGCGGAAAACATGCCCAAAGCAATGTGTGTCCTAATCTGAATGTTGGTACCCAGGGTGGTGACTGAATCTAAGAAGGATGAAATTATTGACAACTTCATTATTTTCCAAAAACGACTGGAACAGCACATCAGCAGAGAACTGCCTGAAGTCCAGGCTGGGTTTAGAAGGAGTCGTGGTACTAGGGATATTGTAGCTGATGTTAGACGGATCTTAGCTGAAAGCAGGGAATACCAGAAGACTGTCTCTCTGTGTTTCATTGATTGTGCAAAGGCATTTGACTGTGTGAATCATAACAAACTGTGGCTGACTCTGAGAATAATGGGAATCCCAGAACCCTTGGTCGTGCTAATGTGAAACCTATACTTGAACCAAGAGGCAGTCATCAGAGCAAGGAAATGCTGCATGGTTCAAAACTGGGAAGGGCATATGCCAGGGATGTGTCCTGTCTCCATACCTTTTCAACCTGTACTCAGAGCAGAGTATCCAGGAGGTTGGGCTCTATAAGGAGAAATGTGGTGTCAGGGTTGGTGGAAGATCTATCAACAATCCGCATTTTGCAGATGACACAACCCTGCTTGCTGCTGAAACTGAGAAGGACCGGAAGCACTTGCAGCAAGGGGGTCAGGGACTATACAGCCTTCAATATGGATTGAGGCTCAATGTCAAGAAGACAAAGATTCTCACCACTGGACCAACTGGCAGTATCAGGATGGATGGTGAAGAGATTGAGATTTTTCACAGCTTTAGTTTGCTTGGCTCCACAGTCAACATTCTTGGCACCAGCAGCCAGGAAATTAAATGACATATTGCAATGAAAAAGTCTGCTGTTAGGAACCTCTCCAAAGTACTTAAGAGCAATGGTGTCTCTCTGGAGACTAAGGTGCGTCTGATACAGGCCATGGTCTTTGCAATCATTTGTTATGCATCATAGAGCTGCAATGGTTAATACCTACTTTATGCAATATAATTGTTTTTGTTAGCTATAACTGAATTGGTCCTTAATTCAGTGATCCAATACACAATGAAATTCAATCATAACAAATCATTGGTTCATATTTCAAATGTATACCTCCAGATTTTCTTGGGTGCATCTTAGTGTGGGAGTTACACTGAAATATGTTTAGCATCATAGCAATGCCAATTTTCAACCAACGTACAAGTAATAGAATGGTTGCTACGTTTTAGATGTATTGACTGGAATTGAACTAAGAGCTCTCACATAGATAAGCTAGAATTCTACCACTTAACCACCACTGTTCATAAATAGCATTAAAGCATTTTTTTATCATCCTTGCGTCAAAGGAGCACTTTGCCTACACATTTCCCAAGATATATCTGTTTGGATTTTTTTGTTTGTTTTGTAGTCCAGGGAATAGTCAGTGCTGTTCGTCAACACCAGAGGTCAAATGACATCAACTCTTTTTCTGTCATATTTATTCATTGACAAGCTGTCATATGCACAGCAAATAATGAAAAAGACCATGACCTGAATTAAATGCACCTTAGTCCTCAAACTGACATCATTGCTCCTCAGTAAGTTGGAGAGATCCCTGATAGCGAACTTGCCCAATACAATATGTCTCCTGAAATCATGGTTGCTGGTACTAATGGTGGTGTTCGTGGATCTAAGGAAGGGAAAGTATTGACAATGTCAACTTTTTCTCCATCTATCATGACGTTGACTGATGGTCCGGTGGTGAGTTATTCTGTCTTATTGATAATTAGATGCAGTTCATATTGAATAGTTTTTGATCTTCTGGAGTGTTTCGAGTCCTCACACTTTGAGCAAGCAAGGTATGTCAACTGCATGGCACTAGATGTTGATAAGCCTTTCTCCAATCCTGATTCCATAAGACTCTTCATAGAGTCAAGGTTCACAAATAATTTATCAGTGTACAGACTGAATTGAGATGAAGAAGGGATACAGCCCTGATATACATCTTCCCTGATTTTAAGCAATGCAGTGGTTCCTTGTTTTTTGGTTTTTTTTTTCAGACAACAGTTTCTTGGTGCAGATAAAAATTTCACATGAGCACAATGAAATGCTCTGAGATTCCCTTTCTTCTCAATGTTAGCGATAGTTTGTTATGATTCGCAAGATCAAATGTCTTTACATAGGCTATAAAACACAGACAGACACTCTTCTGATACTTTCTGCTTTCAGCTAAGATCCATCCAACATCAGCAATGAAATTCATGGTGCCATGGACTCTTCTAAATCCAGCTTGAACTTCTGGCAGTTCTCTGCCAATGTACTGTGCTGTCTGTTTTTGTATGATCTTTGGCAATTTTTGCTTGCATGTGATATTAAAGATATTGTTTATAATTTCCTCACTCTTTTGTGGCCTAGATTATATAGTAATACTTCAGTAGCCTGATGAAAATCAAATACAAACTCATTCCCATTCTCATTCTCAGAAGGAACTCATAACTTATTCTCCATTGAGTTCCCCCGACCTTATAGGAAGCTTATAGGAGGAAATTGCCTACCATTTTTGCTCAGATACGTTCCACAAATGTATATGTTGTTGCTCTGTGCCATAAAGTTGTAATAAACTCATAGACTATCCTACGGTGAGTTTTCAGATGCAGCAAATGATGAGAAAGGAGACTGACAATTTTCTTCCCATAGAGAAACTGGTATGTTTAAACCATGTGCTGCTCAGTTGGCAGCATAGCTCTTTACGTACTAGGCAACCAGAGTGCCCTTAAACATATATTGCTGCTGCTGTTGTTATGTGCCATCAGGTTGGAACCAACTCAAAATCGACCCTGCAGTGGATTTTTAGAGGCAGTAAATTGCACAGGAGGATACTGTCTTCTCTGGGGAGCTGCCGGTGGGTTGGAACCAAATGCCTTTGGGATTACTCTACAGCTTCTAGCAACTGGGATTTCATTTAGTCAAGGACTCTTGGTGATGTGCTGTATGTTATTCAGTAAGTAATTTCCTTTGATAAGAAGTTGCTGCTATTTAAAAAGGAATTTTTATCTATAATATCCTAATCCAGTGGCTACAGCATTTCTTGGACAAGTAGTGTCACTTGTTAATATTGATTTGGGGTATTTTGCTCAATATAATTGTTTATACTTAGCACCGTATGAACCTGGAGAAAGGATTAAAGTTATACAAGCACTCAGGTCTTTCATACATAGGCTTGCTATGAGTCGCCTATGACTCGATGGCACTCAACAACAGCATAGAGAGAAATCAGTTGGCAGAGTGGACAGAAAGTGATGCTACCAAGCCAAAGGTGAGTGACTTTAATCTGTGGCCTTTAGGTCTGCTTTTAATTGTTTCTGGTCCAACATTCTTCTAGGTCATATAGCCCTGGTCTGTTCATTTGCTGTACAGAACTAGCTCGTGGTTGCTGGGATGCTAAACACTGTGACACTGATGTGTCAAATGTGATAATGGTTACCCATGGTGGACAGTGTTTGGTTGAGCTCCCCAATTAAAAAAAGCTTGGAAACAGGAGTGGTGTCCACTTCCGAAACAGCTTGACTCTGGAAACCCTATGAACATGGAGAAAGGCTGAAAGTTATATAAGTGTTCAGGTCTTTCGTTCATAGGGGCCCTATGAGTCACCTATGACTTGACGGCACTTAACAAAAACAACAACATACTCATCACCACCATCCTTTTAAATTTTTTAACCTTTTGTACTGTGGTGAATGTAGTTGCAGTGCAGTTTTAAGAAGTAATTAAAAAATAATTAATTGCATCCTTCATTTCATTTCCCCCAGTGTTACCTCTGGTATAACAACAGTACAAAATTGCAGTGAAGAATTGACATTAATACAATCCACTCATTTTATTCAATAGTTTGAAATGCTGTGTGTGTGTGTGTGTGTTAGTGGTGGTGGTGGTGTTGAACTCCCTAACCAACTTATTAGAGCTCTGGTTGTCTAGTGGCACTGCAATCCTGAAGGCACCATGGTTTGAGGACATCAGCTACTCCGTGGAAGAAGGGTAGGCAACCTCTGTGAGATTAACTGCCTCTGAAAACTCGCTGGAGGTTCAGCTATGGGTCAGTTCTGAATACGGTACACAATAACAACAACCCAATTTATTTTTTATTTGTGTCTTACATTATTTTTCCAATATATACACATTATTTTCATTAAAATATAGCTGTGGCACCTTAAATCAATTCCATCCTACATTGATCATTAACTTTACTATATTGATAACTATAAACTGCATAATACATCTGGAGAATTCCTTATGCTTTTTCTTGTTGTCCTTAGTTTTCGTGTCTCTAGCTATTATTTGAATTTCGTACAATTTGAAATGTGTACAATTTGCTACACACCAAAGTATGTGTACATCACTTTGAATTGGACAAAAATAAACATGCATTTATAAAAATCACTGTAAATCAACAAGGACATCTAGTTATTAAAAATTTTTGCTTAAGGTTTCTTTTTAAAGTTGACAACTATTAAGCTCGGTATCATGTTATACAATAAATGTGAATTTCCTTTTCATTTGTTGTTTGTATTGTTAGGTGCCATCAAGTAGAGTGCAACCCAGTGACCTTGTGAATCACAAATCTGAACCCTGTCCTATCCTGTGTCATCCTCACAATCCGTGGCACATTTGAGCCCATTGCTGCAATCTCTGTATCAGTTCACCTGAGTGTGGGTCTTCCTGTCTTTTTCAGTCCCTCCACCTTCCCAAGCATGATGTCTCTCTCTAATGACCAGTCTCTCCTAGAAACATGCCCAAAGTAAGTGAGACAAAGTTTTTTTCATCTTTGCCTCTGAGTAGTACTCTGGCTAGAACTTTCCTAAGACATATCAGTTTGTACTTCTGGCAGTCTATGGTGTATTCAGCACCCTTCTCCAACACCACAGTTCAAAGACATTGATTTCTTCTTCAGTCATCCTTACTCATTGTCCAGCTCTTAGCAGCATAGAGAGCTCTTTTATTTATTTTCAGATAAAACATGAGATTTTATATTTAATGATAATTTAATGCTATACATTGTTGAACTTTTGTGCACATGACATATGGTCATGGTATTTAAAAGGTCAAAGTTTAAGAAAAGCTATAAAATCTAATAAAGCTTTAAATAAGTGAACACTCAAGAAAACTAAGTTATTTAACCAATTTACACTGTAGTGCTATTGATAGTGGTACAAATGGTGATTTTAAAATAGAAACAGCATTAAAAAAAAAAACAACCCAACATTCTAATTTGCTTGGCATGTGTGGAGGGACAGTGCAGGAGAGGAAGATCCCAGATAAGATGCATTGAGAGAGTGACTGGGGTAATGGAGATTGGTGTGTCGGAGTCAGTGAGACTGGCTCAGGACAGGTCAGGTTTCAGACCTGCTTTACATAGGGTCACGATGAATGCAGGCAACTCAATCGCACATAACAACAATAACAACAATTTAAAAAACATCAAAAGCTTATTGTCATCAATTCAGAATTGACTCATAGCTGATCTTGAGCCTTCAGGAGGCTGTGAATCATGTTGTTGTTGTTATGTGCCATCGAGTCACTTGCGACTCATAGCCACCCTATGTACAAGAGCCCTAAAAGCCGCTCTATCCTGTGCCAACCTCGCCGTCTCAAAGACACTCATTCCCACCACTCCACTCACAGAATCGATCCATCTCATCGAGGGTCTTCCTCTCCTGCGCCGTCCCTCCACTCTCCCAGACATGATGTCCCTCTGTGAATCATACAGAAGGAAATTTTTCATTTTTCTCCCAAGGAACCATTTGTGGATCCAAACCACCAAATAAACATCACCTTGGAGTAAGCAATATAACTTCTTTTGGGCTATATCACCATACCTCTCAATTAGAAAACAAAACAAAAAACCTCAAATCTCAGAAATGAAAAAAAAATTATTAAAACTTTGCTGTTTAATGATGCTCATTAAACTCACTATGCTTAATTTTTTCTTTGTATCATTTTTCTCTGAGTATGCCAGGTTAACCATATTCATTCAATGCTGACTGCATGAATAAAGAATTCTGAGACACTGATCAGTGTCTACATAGGAGGTGGCCTGGCTCAGAGTAAGGAATGAGAGGGGAGGTGTGCAAACTAACAACAATCATATCATGCATGGTTCTGAACTTAGTCATATAAACTGATGAAAGGAGAGTTTGCAATAAACCTACTTGTGCTGGTGACTTAGCATTTATTTCTGAGTTGAAACAAATTTATTTTGACAAGCTTTGTTTTGATTCTGTGTATAAGACTTTGATATTGATTCTGTTTCACCAGTTCCTCCAATTCATAAGGAAAGATAACACTCAGGTTCTCCATATGTCTGGACTTTTTTTATTAACATGATACTATGATATTATTTTATGGAGGCCTCAGACTACAAATTCTAACTTTATATAGGCATGATCTGGGCACTTAAAAAATACTCATGTCTCTGTTGATTATAAATACGTTCATCTGGTGTGGAGCCAGGCCCCCCTCCCCCTTTTTTAAAAAAGATTTTATAATGGAAAACAGAGTAAAGGTAGAATTTAAAAAAAATAGAATGTTATGGTGAAACTGTAGATGCATTATTTCCAGTATGTATAAACTTACTATAAGTTGTACTTAATTTATGGCCATTTCAGTTCTCCTTTATCTTGTCCTGATTACTTATTAGCAAATGTCAGGTGGTGGTTGCTGTTATGTGCCCTCAAGAAAACTTCATTATTTTGAAGCAGATATCAGGTGGTTTATAATTTTACTGAAAGATCACTATTTTTAAAAAGGCTCTCTAATGATTTTATTATATAGCCAAGATTGAGAACTACTGGTTTATCCTTGTGTCTGATTAGAAACATTCTGAGAAGCAGGTACCCTATATTCTAAGTCTTGTTTTTCCCTTCACAGTGGAGGTGATGCTTTGTATGGTTGCCAATAAATGATTACCTATCTAGTGAAGGGGGTTATTCTGTAGATCTAAGCTATTAACAATAATAAAAAAATTATTGTGTTATATAGTTTGGTGCACATGTGGCCGGCCATTTAAGCATAAGCTAACTAAAAGTAAATGAAATAAATACTATTTTTATCATCACTACACAAAAATATAATTTCTAACCATACCAAGTGTGCAATGTCTATTATCAGCCACTTGTTGTTGTTGTTGTTTTTAAGTGCGGTTGAGTCACAGGTGACTCATAGCGACCCTATGGAGGAGAGTCCTCGACACTTGGGTGCCTTTCATTCTCTCTCCAGGTTCATAGGGTTTCCGGAGGCAAGCTATTATGGAAGTGGATGCCACTCGTCCTTTATCAGCCACTAACCAGTGGCTAATGTATTAAACTATGTAAATTTTAAACATTTCTATCTTCTAGACAATTTTCTTAGACCTATGGTTAGACGAATAGACTTTTTTTACACTTTAGCTACTGAACCTCCCCAAGTGAAGGAAGAAATTAAGAGAATTAAAATGTCACACAAATTCAAGCACTGTTAAAAACTACAACCCATCTTAAAGTAAAATGCAAACAACAGTATTTTACTAAAGGGCTCCTTTGGGTAAATGCCTGCTTTGCTCAACATTTTTTAACATAAAATACAGTTGTGGTTTTGAAGAGGTCAAAATACATCTAATAAAGCTCAATTAAACCTAATGGATAAGGTTGGAGTTTGAACTGTTGTTAACATAAATGCAAAATAAAAATAAAATACCCTCATGGTTTTGAAGAGGCCAAAGTGCATCCTAAGAAAAGATTAATAAACCATAGTGAGTAGATAAGTCTGGAATTTGAGTGGTTATCGACATGAAAGTAATAACATGTTAAATCATGATAATATAGATACACTTGGGTTATGGTCCCAGGTATGGGGCAAGTCCCAGAAAGCAGATTGCATTAACAGTTGAAGAAATATGTAATGGTTCATAATGATGAACTGTATATAATTCATAAAGACAGTATGGAAACCAGCCCTATCCTGCATCAGCCCCCGTATCTCTGTATGCTCTAGCCCATTGCTACAGTTACTGTGTCATTCTATCTTGGTGGAGAGTTCTCTTCCTTTGACCCTCCGCCTTTCCCAGCATAATGTGCTTTTACAAGGACTGGCTCTTTCTGACAACATGCTCAATATATATATGAGACACAGTTCCCCCTCCTTTGCCTTTCTGAAGAGCACCCGGTTGCGTTTCCTCCAATACTGACTTCTTTGTTCTTTTGGAAATTCATGGGATATTCAGTACTTTTCTCCAACACCACAGATATTCTTTTGTTAAAGATATCGTAATACATTCCAAGGTGCTTCTTTAATATGTTTCATGTATAGAAATGTACATTGTATATTATATTCTGAACCAAGAATTTGAGTAACCGGCATTAGGTATGAAGCATACTTAATTGTTAAAACTTGGGTGCAAATTTGACCTGAAAAGAGATTTAGGAACAGAACTTCTTCATAGTCTGGAGTTTTTCTGTAAACTCAGTATAATGATGAGTGTGAAGTAAAAAATAAAATAGGATCCTACAAGTGCAAAGGCAAACAATAAAAGTGTATTCAGAAATGTAAGGTCAACTAGGGAGATTCTTCCAGGCCTCTTGAGGGATAGGGAGGAGAACATTTTTCTCGGAAAAAGTAGGGAACATGCCAGAAACAAAGCTAGATTTTCCAGGGGGAAAATATGAAACTTAATAGAATCAGACAGTGGCCATTAATGACATAGTTATCAACTTTTAAACCCTCAGACAATCCAAGACTTGTATGAATACAAGACTTACATGACTTCTAAAATTTTAACTTAGGTAGTTGATAAACAGAAGAGTCTAGCAGAAGGGATACTTAACTTTTTAAGAGGAAGAGGGGAATAAAGTAGTCATCTTGGCATTAGAAAAGAGCAAAGGCAAAGGAGAGTGAAGTATAGGGTATCTAACTATAGCCTGTATTGGGAAACATTTGTGCTGTTTGGCCGAGACCATTCTTGACATGTGCTACGATTATCACAGGACTCTGTGTATGTGGGAAGCAGGAAGACTCTATACCAATGGATTCAAGTTTTGGTAGAATTGAACTGGGAATTGAGGATTAAACTCCTATATGTGATTAAAGAAAAAAACACAACAACCCCCAAACAAACCAACAAAAAATCCTGTGTTAAATACTAGATATTAGGCAACATTATCTTCAAATATATTTATATTAGAATTTGTAAATTGAGATCCTGCACCCAAATATGAAAATATATGGGGCCTGGAAAAGCTTGTGGTAACATTCAGGTTATTTTAGAAACAGAAAACAAGTATATCTATTACATAATTGTTGTGGTTGCTGAGTGGATCCCGACATAGTGACTCCATGTGTGCAGAAGTGAACGGCTCCATAGAATGTCAAGGCTTTGACTTTTGGGAAGCAGATCACAATGATTACTTCTGAGATGCATTTAAGACACCACCAACCTTGTTGTTCATAGTGGTGCACATACCATTTGATTTACCCAGGGACATAGAAAGTATAGTCCTTGGTGGGCATGCAATAATGCCCAGAAGAACTTCACTACTTAGAAAGGATTTTAGGACAGAATCAGACCACAACAAATATAAAGCTTTAATAGAAGTGAAAATAAGAGTGAAGAAAATATTTTAGTCATTTCAGTGAGTAAAATTTATGAGTTTACTCTGTATTGAACATTTGCTCACATGAGATTGGTGGCCATTTCTTTAATTGTGTGGATGTGATCATCTGTGCAATTAAAAATAATATGAGGAAGAATGTGGCCTCAGGCTTGGAGGAAGCCTAATCAACAACTAGTGCTATGTAGATGACACAGCCTTGTTTGGGAACTGAGGAGGGCCTGAAGCATTTGCTGCAGACGATCAAGGACTGTAGTCTATAATACGGACTCAAATGGAGCTCAGCACCAAGAAAAGATTCTCATCAGTAGGCCTGTTGGCAGCACCATGATAGATGGAGAAGAGATTCAAACTGTTAATAATTTCAGCTTTCTTGGTCCACGATCAACACTCTTGGCACCAACAATCATGATATAAAAAGAAATTTCATTGGGAAAATATGCTTTCAGGGACCTCACCAGAGTGCTGAGGAACAAGAATGTCAGTCTACAGACTAAGATGCACCTAATCCAGGCCATAGTCTTTGCAAATACATGCTATGCATCAGAGAGCTGGGCAATGACCAAAGATGGCAGATGAAGAATTTATGCTTTCAAGTTGAGGTTCTAGAGAAGAATATTTCATATACTGTGTATTGCCAAGAAATTACAGACGAATGTTGTGGAAAGGGTGAAACCAAGCTGTTACTTGGAGGCAAGGATTTTGAAGCTATATCTCACATAATTTGGCCATGTTACCAGAGGGGATAAGTCGATGGAGAAGGACATCATGCTTGAAGGGTCAATGCAAGAGAAGATGTCCCTGGATGAGATGGATTGACATAGTAACTGGGCTTATAAGGTAGGTCGTCAGAAGCAGTGAGGATAGAGCAGGGTTCAGAGCTATTGTGCATAGGGTCGCGATGAGTCTGAGTTGACTTGAGGTCACATAACAATAACAAACAACAAATTAAAACTAAGTATTAAAAGTTTTAATTGATCTGAATTTTTCTATTTTTCTTTTTAAAAAAATCTCATTATTACTTTCCCCATAAACATAGCAATATATGAATCAGTTAGAAGGATTAAGTGATTTCCCTTTGAAAAGTCAGTATGTAAAAAACCCAAACTAAACCAACAAACATTTTTTTTTACTAATTTTAATGAACATTTACAGAGAGTTTGGATTTCCATTCATTCATTGCTGCACTTCTCTACCCGCCCAGCCCTCTCCCCCCGCCCTCCAGTTCGCTCCTCTTTTTCAAAAGTAAAAGAAAGACTCCCTCCCTGGTACACAATCTCCCCCACCCCCGCACCCCTCCCACCGCCCCAAGTACATTCCACTATGCAACTTTAATTGTGGATTCTACCAACAAATATTTAAATATGTTATTCATTGGGAACATAATCAAGTGGATCTGCAACTTAACAGCTCTAAAAAGGTGTTGGAATAGAAATGAAATATTTAACAAAAGGGTTAAAAGTAGAAACATCTTCAAAGGCTTTTCCTTCTGAGGCATTTGCATCATTGTATGACACCTAACAACAACAGTATATATTCTCTAAACGCTTAATACGCGTATTTTAAGTCTTATTTTAATTTTCCATGGGAATTACAAGGAGCTCTGTTATTGCAGTCTGTAGGGTCTTGTACAGTTAGTAAAAGGTCGTACATATCTCGAGTAGTTTGAATCCACTAACTTCCGTACTGGAGAAAGACAACCCGTCACCTCTGATTATGATTTAGTCTTGGTGACCTGAAGGAGGTTTTCTGTAAGTCAGAACCAACTCTGTAGCAGTGAGAGAATGAATGGGATTACATTTCATTTTTAATTACCTAACCATTGACCTAAGGAAACAACATTTTATTGCAAACTGAATTCTAGAAAGCATCACCTAACAATTGACCTAAGGAAACATCATTTTGTTGCAAAATGAATTATAGAGAGCAAGTATCTCAACAAACAACAACAGCAACAAAACAGGAGCAAGTTAAAAGATGGCATCATACTGTAGCTACCTTCCAGCACACATTCATACACACGCATACTTCTTAAAGTAGAAGATATTTTTCTCAAAACTCCAAAACTCAAACATAAATGCTTTCTGTGAGCCAGGTTCTATGCTGCAGGGTCCCAGGGCTGAACAGAACACTTGAGGTTTGGAAAGGTCCTAAGTAAAATAGAACAGGTGATGGTGGAAACAAATGGTTGTAACATTGTGATAATAACTCACTGACAGAAAAACAATAATAATGCACTAGCAGACATTAAAAAATAACCAGAGAAATTCAGGAAGCTTTAAAAAAATTAGTAACTCCTCAATTTCTCTCATCTCTTCTTATTTCAGAAGTGATGAGTGCATAAAATCTATCAAACTGTCTTTGATCAGATCATCCTTAGGTAAAACGATAAAGGATTTTATTAAATAATGAAGACATTAACTGTAAAGTGTGGGTTTTAAATTTTAGGTTAATGCATAATGTCCATGCCTGTGAAATGTTTTGTTCATATCATCCATTTTTACCATTTAATCAATATATGTCATCTAATGCAAGTTTTGAATATAGTGGTTTATCTTAAATAACTAAACTTTGTAAATGGACAATATCATTTCCAACAAATGGTTTGATAAAATCACAAGATAATGTAAGAGATTTTTGTAGCCTGCTACATATACAGTAAAACTTGCAAGAGCTGGTGGAGCTGGGGTAGGGGGGAAAAAACTAAACCCACAAAAAATCCAAAAAACCTCACCACAAAAACTCAATAAAACAACAAAAACAAAAAAAACAAAACCTAAAGCCAATCATAAGGGCAAAACAAACAAAACCCCCAACAAACCAAATACAAACGACAAACCTAAAATGTTTTCTGCTAAAATGGATGGTAGGAAAGTGGATAAGACCACAAACTATCAAATAGGAATCTTTTGAGACAAGGCAGGCAGTCCAGTCTAGTTCTGGGTGTCATAGATTTCAGTCTATGCTTCACTAATTTTAGCATAAAGTGAATGTTAATTTGGATGCACCATGGAAAAATTCTTATTGTGAACATCGTGGTTGGCGTGGTTGCAGTTTTACTAGGTCTTCCATAGTTCTAGGAACGACATTTTGATACACCTTTGAAGCAAGTGGAATGTCGTTTAGGCCTTTTTAGGTTTCCTTTAAGGATACCGGGTGACACAGGGGTTAAGTAACTGACCGCTAATGCAAGGGCTAATGTTTTGTCTGCTCTATTGGAGAAAGAGGAGACATTCTCTTCCATGAAGGTTACAGTCTTGAAACTCTATAAAGCAAGTCTACTCTATCTTGTATGATTGTTAGAACATAGAGTTCACTCTGAAGCACACAATTACAATGGCTTCCTTTCTTTGGTTTTGATCTTTGTTTATTTCTCTCAAACCTTAAGAGTTATTAAGATTCTTCTCTAGATTCTATTCATGTACTTGAATTGGAAAAGATTCCACATTTTATCAAAGCCATTACCTTCGAATTAGAATAACAGGAAAATGCAATAATAAGCCAAATGTGTATGCAGCATTGAGCCTAATAAATTTGTTATTTTTCTTTTGTCTCTATATTTGCTTTTTAAAATTTGCATCCAATTTACACCAGAGCTTCCTAATTGCATTTATGATATGTTGTTGTTGTTATGTGCCGTCGAGTCGTTTCTGGCTCATAGCAACCCTATGCACAACAGCCCTAAACCCTGCTCTATCCTGCGCCAACCGCACCGCCTCTGACACACCCATCCCGATTACCCCACTCACCGAATCAATCCATCTCATAGAGGGTCTTCTCCTCCTGCGCTGTCCCTCCACCCTCCCAAGCATGATGTCCCTCTCCAAGGACCCGTCCCTCCTGGCAACATGTCCAAAGTATGTCAGACGAAGCCCCAGAATCCTTGCCTCCAAGGAGTAGCTTGGTTTAATCCTCTCTAAGATGAATCTGTTTGTTTTCCTGGCAGTCCATGGTACATTCAGTATCCTTCTCCAGCACCACAGCTCAAAAGCATCCACTCTCCTTCTGTCCTCCCTAGTCATTGTCCAACTCTCTGATGCATAACAAGCGATTGCAAATACCATGGCCTGTATCAGGTGCACCTTAGTCTCTAGAGAGACACTGTTGCTCCTGAGTACCTTAGGGAGGTCCCTAACAGCAGACTTTCCCATCACGATATGCTTTTTTATTTCCTGACTGCTGGTGCCAAGAGTGTTGACTGTGGAGCCAAGCAAACTGAAGCTGTGAACAATTTCAGTCTCTTCGTCATCCATCCTGACGCTGCCAATTGGTCCAGTGGTGAGAATCTTTGTCTTCTTGACATTGAGCCTCAGTCCATACTGAAGGCTGCAGTCCTTGACCCTTCGCAGCAAGTGCATGAGGTCCTCCTCAGTTTCAGCGAGCAAGGTTGTGTCATCTGCATAACGGATATTGTTAATAGATCTTCCACCAATCCTGATGCCACAATTCTCCTCATAGAGCCCAGCCTCTCGGATAATCTGCTCTGCATACTTGTTAAAAAGGTATGGAGGCAGGATGCATCCCTGGAGTACACCCTTCCCAATTTTGAACCATGCAGTGTTACCCTGCTCTGTTCTGACTACTGCCTCTTGGTCCAAGTATAGGTTTCGCATTAGCACAATTAAATGTTCTGGGATTCCCATTCTTCTCAGTGTCAGCCACAGTTTGTTATGATCCACACAGTCAAATGCCTTTGCATAATCAATGAAACACAGATAGACATTCTTCTGGTATTCTCTGCTTTCAGCCAAGATCCATCTAACATCAGCAACAATATCCCTAGTACCACAACCCCTTCTAAACCCAGCCTGGACTTCCGGCAGTTCTCTGCTGATGTGCTGTTCTAATCGTTTTTGATTGATCTTCAGTAGAATCTTGCTTGCATGTGAAATCAATGACACTGTTCTGTAGTTTCCACACTCAGTTGGGTCACCTTTCTTTGGAATGGGAACAAATATAGATCTCTTCCAGTCAGTTGGCCAAGATTTCTTGACACAACTTGGTGAGCACATCCAGAGCAACATCTGTTATCTGAAATACTTCAATTGGTATACCATCTATTCCTGGGGCCTTATTTTTTGCTATTTCCTTCAAAGCAGCTTGAACTTCTTCTTTCATCACCATAGGCTCTTGCTCATATGTTATTTCTTTAAATTCCTCTGTATCTGCCAATTCCTTTCTGAAAGTGAAATATTTTTTTGGTGATTATTTAGCTTATTATTCCTTACTGTTGTTCTTGTTAGGTGCCATTGGGTCACTTGTGACTCATCCAACCCTATGCACAATAACTCTGAATCCTGCTCTATCTTGAGCCAATGTTACTGTCTCTGACACACAAACCCCATTTCCCCAGTTACTGTGCCAATCCATCTCATCTGGGGTCTTCTTGTCCTTTGCTGTCCCTTGTCTTTTCCAAGCATGATGTTCTTCTCCAAGGATTGGTTCCTTCTGGCCATGTGCCCAAAGTGTGTGAGACACAGCTTCAAAATCCTCGCCTCCAAGGAACAGACTAGTTTCATCCTCTTCAGGACAGATCTATGCATAACACGTAATTGTGAAGACCATGGCTTGGATCAGGCACACCTTGGTCTCTATACTGACATCATTGCTCCTCAGTACTCTGGAGAGGTCTCTGACAGCAGACGTTCCCAGTGCAATTCTTCTTCTGATATCCTGGCTATTGGTACTAAGAGCGTAGATTGTGGAGCCAAGCAAATTGAAGCTGCTAACAATCTCAGATTTTTAGGGATAACAATAACATGCAAGTTTGTTTTCCTAGTATAACAATAAATGAAAAATTCCATTGCCATCAAGCCAGTTTTGATTCATGATGACCTTGTTTCAAGTTGCTGAGGCTGTAAGTCTCATGGAATGAGATTACTTATTTCTCTTCTTGGAGCTGCTTTTGGAGTCAAACCACCAGTGAGATGAAGTCTTTGTCTTAGCAGTGCAACTTGCTGTGACTCTATCAACAGAACTTCCCATTGTCTCAACCTTACCATTTAAGTTATACCATCAAGTTGGAACTAACTCACAGCTGACCCTTCAGTAAGTTTTCAGAAGCTGTAAATCACATGGGAGGAGACTTTCCATCTTTCTCCCATGGAGCAGCTGGTGGATTCAGGTTGGCAGCACAACTCCTTACCACTAGGCCCTCAGAGCACCCTTTTGGTTTGATATAGTCCTTCAGCAAGTTTCAAAAAAGATGTTCAGTGTTTCCGTTCTTGGGGTGTTGACATCAGGGTGAGTTTTACTTCTAATTTAGGGTAACCTTTATTCTCTATGCTCAGTTTTTCCCCTCTAGGGTAACCTGGAAGTGTATATGAAAGCAGTCATTTAAATGAAAAATTTTGACTAAATTGAGTCACCCAGATTCAATTTGCCAGTGCATAACATTATTTTGAACATTTAGAGTTGTGTTTAGAAGGAAACCTGAACTGTAAAAAGAGTGATTTTTATTTTATATTTCTTTTTTTGGGTGATGTCCACTTAACTAATAAATCTGTCATCACTGAGTGTTCTCTATTTCCTCTGAAATAAACAAATCACTATTAAGTCTTTTGAAGCAGGAGGACCACCAAGAAACACAAATGTCACTTTTACCCTATCGTCTGAGATAAAGTGTTTATTAAGTGAAAGCGAGATGCAACAAGGGGAGCCTTGGGGTCTTCTCACCTGCTGGAAAGTCTAGCAGATCTTTTCTGCGGAGCAAGAATTCAAACAAACCCAAAACCCTGATATTCAGCAAGAATGAGGAGACTAAGCCAAGAATAAAAGCTGTTGTGCTCTTGAAGACTCCTTGGAGGTAAAAGCCTGATTTGAGGAAACAGAAAATTTGAAGAGAAAAAAACCCAGGAATTATATTTGAGAGTGTTGTGGCTCCCAACAGAGTTAGTCCTATAATTATTCAACTTTTAATGATTTCATTTTCTGCCTTAAATTGGATGGTAACAAAATGTGTGTATTCCAACTTCTATTTAAAAGTTAAGTTCTCTGTTGAAGAATAAACATGAACCTTTGATTGATAAAGACATTTTTGCTGTTTATTTAGTTTCAGAGAAGTCTAGAGTTGTGCTTTATTTTTGTTCATCTCGCACAAAAATAAATGAGCTTCTTTAAAGTGAATACATTCCATCTTAACATCTTTAGAGAGCATCCTTGTTCTTTTATTAGCCATTCACAAGGGATCTTCAAGGTCAATTCAGAGATGGGACAAAAAAGGCCACCAAATGCCTAAGCATCTAGGATACAACAAAACACATAACTGACAAAGAAAATGGGCAAAGCGAACTGGACATGTATGCTAACTTTAAATATAAATAGCATTGTATATTGTGTTACTTATTTACTTTTTTATTAAGGAAATAACTTGCCTAACTTGTCTCAATCAGAGAAAAATCTCTCCTAACTTATCTCCTTTATAAGTGCTTTATATGCACACTTGTTAAATGTTGTTAAAAACACAAGCTGTGTTTTAACAATCCTGATGTTAAAGGCAAAACAAATTTAAAAACAACTATCATAATAAAAACCCATTGACCTCAATTGAAATGCTTATTTGAGCTGGAAAATTTCCCCGTTTCACTGTCTGATGAACATATATGGTCCACAGAGTATTGCACTGCTAACCCAACAGTTGTGCGTCTCTGGTGGTTCAAATCAACCAGCAGCTCAATGAGAGAAAATGGACAATTTATCCCTATGTGATATGCAGCCTCTGAAAGCCTGCTGGAGGGCCAGCTTTGAGTTGGTTTCAACTATAAGGCAAAGAGAGCCAACATGAGTGTGAAAGAGCGCCCTGCCACACCCCAAGCCGAGGATGCTGAAAAGATTTTAAGACAGAGGATCCAGAAAGCAAATTGTTTTCTTTCAGTTGGTAGTTTACTCACTGGAATGATAGCACCAAAGAATAACCACAAATGTTCTTTTTGGCTTCTCTCTGTCCTCCTCATGCTGGTGTATCTTTTTCTTAATTACACATGTCACTGTAGTTTTTTTATAATTATCTTTGTCTTTGAAATCATGAATATTTATGTTTTCATACTGAGATCAGTGTAGTGCTATTTTATTAATTTTTAAAGTTTATTAAATTTTTACAGAAATTGCTTTTGCTTAATATAAACAGATCTGGCCTTTGAAGAAAATAATTATTTCATTTTTTTTGTGAAAATGGAAACTTCCTATTCAACAAAGAATTTATTACTAAATTTATCTTCTGGAATTCTTAATGTTGTTTTTTAAAAATATATAGCTTGCTAGTCTAAAAGAATGTTCTATTTATTTGCTTTGTGTAAGTCAGCACTTGAAACTTCAGTCAGAGTTGCTTTTCTGTCCAAAGGTAGATGAAATCCATTGCCACTGAGTTGTTTCCAACTCATACTGAAGCTGTGAGTGTAGAATTACCTCGCAGGATTCCAATGTTGCACTTTTTATGGATGCAAACTGCCATATTTTTCTCCTGAGGGGAGACTGATGGTTTCAAACTGCCCACCTTGTGATTAGAAGCCAATCACTACATTGTTGGTTTTTTTAATAAATATGAGAATAGTCATTATGTTATATTGTATGCAGAGCTTGAGCCATTTAGAATCTCTGAATTACTTGTTAAGACTTGATGGTACTTAACAACAACAACAACAGCAACAACTTGATAAAAAAGTTCTTTTAGTGCTGGGATTACTTATCCCTTATTATTAATATTATCTTAGACTTAAACCTTAAGAACTGGAAAAGTCCACTCTATACTAGGTTATTTCTTTCTGAATATAGAAAGCATTAATAAATTTAATAGAACCTTGATTTGAATTTACATTCATACCACATTCAGTCACATTTTTAGAAATGCTTTTATTCTTTATAAATCTTTGAATAAAATGCAAATATACTGCCAAGAATATTTTCAGCCACAGCTCTGTGTGGATAGTAAAGGGGATATGGAAAATTTTGAAGGAATAGGGGCTTGCTCCATTGTTCTAAGCCAAAAATACTGAAACCTGGCATATAACAGTATGGAAACTCAAAGTCTGCTTATTCCTATAGGGGATTAATGTATTACTCAACCTTGAAAAGTTATATTGCCTGGAAACTACAAAATAAATTTAATTTTCCCGTTCCTGTCTTTCTTCTTTTATTTTGAATCCAGTATTATCTAGAAGTGCCTGGTCTGATGACACTCTTAAAATCCCATTATAATACTAGACAGTTGATAGTCTTCTTACGTTATAGGACACTCTGGTGTGTACTGCATGTAAATAAAATTGGCTAAAGATTTATTTTCAGACTAGCACTCTGGTGTGTACTCTTTTTTACTGCGTGTAAATAAAATTGACTAAAGATTTATTTTCAGACTAGTTTTAAATGGATTTTAGTTGAGAAAACAGAGAACTGAAAATCACTAACCCTCATATCTACACTATGATAAAAGGGCGGAAATTTCTTTTATTCTACAATTCGCACTCCACTACTCTTCAACCAAAGAAAGATTGGTGGCAGGTAGAGACCCGCTTCTGTAAAGATCACATCCCAAAAGGGCGCTCCAATCGGAGCTGTCCAATTGGATTGTCAGCCAGACTGACGTCATTGTCACGTGGTTTTGTTTTGCTGGATTGCTTTTATTGTGACACTAATACAGTTGTTGTTGTTGTTGTTGTTATGTGCCCTTGAGTTGCTTGCGACTCATAGCGACCCTATGTACAACAGCCCTAAACTCCGCTCTGTCCTGTGCCAATCGCACTGTCTCCGACACTCCCATCCCAATTATCCCAGTCACTGAATCAATCCACCTCATAGAGGGCCTTCCTCTCCTGCCGCTAATACAGTACGTTTAGTTAAAAAAAAATCTTAAAGATGTTCCCTATAGATATATCTACATAAAAGTCTTGTATGACTTTTTAAAATTATTATATTACCAAGCCCAAGGTGGGTGATTTTAATCTGTGGTCCTCAGTCCTGGTTCAAATTGGTTTTGGGTTTTTTTTTCCCCCAAAAACATTCTTCTAAATGGTATAACACTGGTCTGTGCATTGCTGTACAGAGGTAACTCGTGGTTGCTGTGAAGCTGAACACTGTGACACTGATGTGGCAAATGCAATAATGGTTACCCGTGGTGGACAGTGTTTGGTGGAGCTTCCTGATTAAAACAAGCTTGGAAGCAGGAGTGGATGGATACACTTCTGAAATGTCTTGCCTCTGGAAACTATGAATAGTGCTCAGGTTTTTTCTTTATAAGTTCGCTATGAGTCTACGACTCGAAGACACCTAACAACAACAACAACAACAACAACAACAACAACAACATCCAAAGAACAAATATAAAAAAGAAGTGACATAGCAAGGGAGGTACTGATTTTCTAATCTACATTTCCTTTTGTCACACCAGAAGAGGAAATAAACCTTCACACTTCTTGTAGAGTGACAAAAGGAAATGTAGGTGAGAAAATGCCAGGGTTTAATACAGCTCTGGTGGAGTGACCGCAGCAAGCTGTGCTGATAACTCAGTCTGTGGGATTTGAATCCACCAGGAGCTCTGCTGGAAGAAGATGGCAGGTCTCCGCCAGTCACAATTCACAGCTTCAGAAACATGGTGGAGGGTCCCTATGAGTTGGAACCAACTTGACAGAAGTGAAAACTCACTGACCAGAAGCTCATCACTTTTTGAGTTGGAGTATATGATGCTACCTTTTAAAATGTCATGATGTAATGATGATGTTGACTAAATAGAAGATGAAATAGTTAACTCTGCAAAGAAATAACTGAGTAGCTCTAACATTTTGAATATTATTGTATCCTGTGTCATTTGACTCCACTGCCTTGCAGTATCTCATTTCTGTGATTAAATAACAACCATGGTGATATTAATGCCTAGCCGTTCTGTTACCCCAAACAGTCATTATCCATTACAGGAAAATTTGCCAATATGCTCAAGAGGTTCTAATAATGCCCAAACCACAGCTTAGTTTTTGTGACGCTAGCTTCTTGCTTTCTTTCAGAGACATAGGGTGCTCTCCTAACCATTGCCAGCCATATAATGCATGTATTCTATGTTACAGAGGGAATTGTGTGTGTTTGCATAGCCATGGATGGCAAACCCATTTAAAAATATCACTTTTTTATGGATCAGTATATTTTATATTTATCAAATAAATATAAAAATGTACAGAACCCAGGTATTCATTAGAAATGCTCTATAATTGGATAAATATACTGTGGTTGATTATATTTTCAGGTAGAATGATTCATCTCACCACTCCTTCAGTCACTTCATAATTTACAAAGAGCATATTAGGTACTTCCCATTGGCAGAGTGCTGTACTTCTAAATATCCGTGATAGATTTGAAAAGTCATAAGCATTCTGAAAGTTTAGTCACTCTTTGAAGAGGCATCTATTTACTTAAATTAGTTTGCTTTATGGGTCAATGTACTAATTAAGTATGAGGAAAATTAAGGCATTTTGAATATCTTACTCTCAACACACGACAATTAGCTTCACTCTCAGGAAAAGAAAGGTGAAGTAGACGTAATCTCTGGTTTTTAAGCCAAAGTACCTCAAGTACAGATTATTTTCATTCTAATAAAAAAAGTAAATTGCCACTTACGAATAGAAAAACTACTCATGTGTTGAGTTATGAACTATCTGGTTTAGATCCTTAAAAATAGTTTGTGTTTTTGTTCTTCTATCTCAATTTTTTATTTCAAAACCATTTTGTTGTTTGGGGTTTTTTTCCCCCCTCTCAACTGTCTTTGCATCAGGCTCTCAATAATTTATCCTAAAGTCTTCTCTGCATTAATTTATTTAAAGTGAAAGTCTGGCCACAGATTTAACTGTTCATTAATGAGCATTGACTATGCCCCAAGCACGATGCTAGAACCTTCCAGGGGTATCAGTGACTCTTCAGTGGAAGTAATATTGTCCCTCAGAAGATTTTTTGTAATAAGCGGGGGAAAAGAATTTTCATAATTTGGAGGTAGAAAAAGTGCTATTGGCATCTAGAGTTTAGATGCTAACAAACATCTTAATAAGGCACAGTCCATGCCCTCCATAACTAAATTTTCTGATGCAAATTGTCAGTAGTGTGGAGTGTGAGAAGCCTTGAGTGATGGGAAAGAGAGGAAAGCGGGAATCCAAAGGGTCAGGTCAACTTTGTTGTCTTTAGGCATGAACATGCAATCCTTCCCTAAGATTAAATGCCTTCATATATGTACGCCTGTGACTGGTAGCCCACACCCTTCTGCTAATCATGTCTCCCATGTTCTAGCAATTTCCATGCTGAGCTTCAGTAACAAGGGAGCATTACTTTCTGAAGGTTATTTTATGTATTTTTAGACTTCTAGTATTTTGTTCTTTCCACTCCCTTTTGCTGGAATGCCTGAAAGCTGCATTGACATAAATTATACTCATTTCTTGGGACATAGACTGAATGTCACTTCATCTTGAAGACATCATTAACTCCCTTGAAAAAGGTATTGGCTTCTTTACATCAATATACTTATTGCTTATTATATCTTCTATTATTTTTGTGCAAGTCATACTGCATTAAAATGATTTAACAACATGTAACTAAGAAAAAATATTTCAAAGACTGAACTTGTAGTAAGTGGACAATGACTGCTACAGAATCTCCAAAATTTGGCAAATGAATAAAATGTGTATTTTATGGCTGTGGAAAGAGAATGAAGAATCTACATGTTAAAAACCTTTAAAAACAGACTGAATCATCTTTATTCCCAACTGTTTGAAATTCTGGCTTCAGACTCTGCATTAGACATCCTTTGACATGTAACAGACTAGGTTATGAAATTTGCATTCCATACATATATATCCCAGACAGCAAGATCATTTCCTCTCTTCCTACTGCTAACTCCTACATTTACAAATAAATACATGGAAATTGTTAGGAAAAAAAGATGCAGCAGTATGACTTCCATGCCACACACATTTTATAATACACGTTTTTATACATGCACTGTTTAGATAGAAGTTTATATACTATTAAAGCTATGAGAGCCAAAACTGAACAGAAATGCCTTCTTTTTTTTGGCCTCTAAATTTATTTAGCCTTTAACAAAGTAGTCTTAACACTTTCATGACATTTGTTTTAGTAGAAAATATTTGAGATTTTCTTTTCTGATAGGTTTCCATCTTACACATGTTCTGACTTTCACAGACTTTACTATATTCAAATACAGCTTTAGACTTGCACTTCTAAGAATTTTCCTCATTCTTCTAGTGATGGAAATGTTATGTACGTTGACTGTTTCAATATCAGTATCTTGGTTGAGACATTGTTCCCATGATTACATAGAAGAGACACTAATAAAGAGTAAATAGAATCTTTCTGAAATGCTTCTCAGAGACTGTGTGAAACACAACTTGCATCAAATTGAAAGCTAATTTCATTTCTACAGTGAATTTCTAGGGCACAGGAAAATTTTGATATGATAACTCTAGAGGCTTTTAGGATATCTTCTCATGTAAAATGTAACTCTCACAACAGTGAACTTAAAGCAACTTTTCATCGTATTTCCAAGACTGTATAATTTAACAAAAGAAAACGACTCCGCCTTTCTCCCTCTGAGCAGCTAGTGAATTCAAATCATTGACTTTTCAGTTACTAGTCCAGCACATGGCACCAGAGCTCAATTTAAACATGCTTGAATAACTATAATGTATAATGTATACTAGAGAGCACTAGTGATGCAACAGTTGAGTGCTCAGGGTGCTAACCCACAATTCTGAGGGGAAACATACCTGGAGACCTGCTTCTATAAAGATTCCAGCCCTAAACCCCCATATGGCAGTTACACTTTATCTTATAGGGTCGCTCTGAGACAAAATTGACTCATATAGCTAACAACAGCGTAATATATATTAGATACTTTCTCTTAAAATGTAAATATTTCAATGCTGTTTTCAACATAAGAGTTTTTCTTTTCCACTGAGAACCTGAGACCTGTTGACATGATTGGTGTTTACAAACAAGACAGCAACAAGGATTCTACATCCATTTTATTGAAAATATTGTAAATTCTTCAGTGAGAGGATCATACTTGGTGACAAGATTCTATAGAGTTATCTTGAAAATACTCCACTTTAATAACTTTTGCCTAATAGTCTAGCACATAGACTATTTTTTGCTACCTAGAACTAGTTTATATTGTAGTTGTGTTGTTGTACCATGCCATTATGAAGAACTAGCAAAGAGATGGAAGCAACCCAAGTGCCCATCAACAAATAAATGCATGGAAAATTATAGTGCATTTACACAATAGAAAATTATGCGGTATTGAAAAACGATAAACTTCCAAAACATTGCACAGCATGAGTAAGCCTGGAAGACATTATGCTGAGTGAAATATCTCAGTCACAAGAGGAAAAATACTGCATAAAACCGCTGTTGTAAAATAGGACTGAAATGGGGGTGGCGCTTAGAGGAGAACAAGAAAAGAGTGGTTAGATAATGAACACTGCATTGGAACAGGTGAGGGGAGGAATTATCTGAAAGGAATATATAATTAGACATTGTATGTATAACAACAATCTGGAACAAGAGGGTTATTTCAAAGTGGCCTAGGGAAAGAAGGAAGGGGAGGAAAATGTCCAATAATGAATAAAGGAAAACACAGCCTTTCTGTAAACTTTTTAAAAATCACAATTCAAAAAAAGGAGAAATCAATTCATAGCTGACCTTTCAGTCAGCTTAAATCTCATGGGATATCGCCATCTCTCTTCCATGGAGCAGCTAGTAGATTCAAACCACATCCTTTTGGCTTGGCAGGACAGTTGATTACCCACTGGGTAACCAGAGCTCCCTTGTTTTATAATGTTGTTGTTGTTGTTTAGAACTGTTGAGTCGGAATCAACTCGTAGTTGACTCTCCAGCAGGATTTTTGGAAGCAGTAAATAGCACAGGAGGACATTGCCCTTCTGTCTCTTGAGAAGCAGCTGGTGGATTCAAACCATACACCTTTGGGTTGGCAATAGAACTCCTTACCATTAAACCACGAGAGCTCCCTGTTTTATATTGTTTTTGAGTTGACTATGAATCATAGTGACCCTATACACAGTAGCTCTGAACCATGCTCTATCCTGAGCCAATCTCACTGTCTCTAACGCACCTACCCTTATTTTCCCATTTACTGTGTGAATCCACTTCATCCAGGGTTTTCTTTTCTTGAATTGTCCCTTGACCCTCCCAACCATGTTTTATATTAGAGAGTAAAATTACAGAATAGTCATGTCAGTTTATTAATGATGTAGTCAGCTATGCAAAGATTTGCTGTTTGAACCCACTTACTGATACTTTAATAGTTTTTACACTGGAGCTCTGGTGACCTAATGGTAAGGAGCTGAAATGACAACTTGAAGGCATGCAGTTCAAATCTATCAGCTACTCCACTTAAAAAAAGTTACTCAATCAACTCCCATGTGATTAATTGCCTCTGAAAACCCTCTTGCTGATCAGTTAGTTATAAATCAGTTCTCTTGAGGGTACAACAACTGTTACTTTAGAAGACAGATGGACTCTATTAAAATTGTTGTTTTTGTTGTTGTTAAGTGCTGTTGATTCGTAGATGACTCAGAGCCACCCTTTGAATGAAAGACCTGAACACTTGGATAACTTTCATCATTTCTCCAAGTTCATAGGGTTTCTGGGGGCAAGCTATTTCAAAAGTGGATGCCATTCCTGCTTCCAAGCTTGTTTTAATCTGCGAGTTCCACCAAACACTGTCCACCATGTGTGACCATTATCATATTCGACACACATCAGTGTCACAGTGTGCAGCATCACAGCAACCATGAGTTACCTCTGTACAGCAAATGGATAGACCAGTGAAAATCCTGTGTATGTAGTCTTTGTTTTGTTATTATGTTCATGTTGTGGAAAATTCTAACGGTTCTTTAACTTTATGTGGTTTTATTCTTCTTTGATTATCTAAAGAAATTTTTATTTCTTTCCTTGCACTGAACTTGTTCTTTGATTTTTTTTTCATTACTGCCCTGATATTTTACTACTCCCAATGATATGCATTCATCTTACCTTTATAAACTCCTTAATAAAAATACATGTTACCAATTTGCTTCTTAGAGATTAAGACAATACATTGTAAGAATTTAATAAATATTGAGTGGAATGGTAATTGAAACTCAGTGAATTGTATGAGATATGAATATTGTTTATAGAAAAGAGTAGTCAAACTAGGGTCTTGGAGACATCCCATTTTAAGAAGGAGGATGGCCAGTTGCTGGATGGAACCTCACCTGGATCTAGGTACCCTTCTTCCTAGCTTGTGAACAACTAAATTTTATGTAAATAAATCATTTCCAGAGTGAGACATTTCTGCTACTGTTTTATAGCTTTCCTGGCAAGTGGGTGCCAGAAGAAAAGGGCAAACCCTTATGCCAATTCATTCAGGCTCAAATCTCAGCTGAGAATTTTCATTTTCATTCCAGACATACTAAATCAGAATCCACATTTTATCAAGAATTCCATTCTTAGATATCCTCAAGAATCACCTAGATATCTAAAACAATCATCTAAGAATCCTAGTAAAAATAGACATTTTGATTTAGTGTATCTGTGGTGGAAATACAAATTATCAGTAGGAAGTCTAACTAGAGTGAACCGGATAGAAACCATGGAATTCCCTGAGTAACTAGACCCCAACCTCAAACCTCTTTACTTCCTTTATTATGAGACTTTCTAAACAAAGGAGACCCTTGATTCAGACCCCAAAGTGTCAAGATATTAATGCCATAGAAATTTTGCTGCATCCTAGTTGAATTATATTTTTCTCAAAGTTGGTTCCTATTTCTGGCAGGAACTCTTCAGTTATGGAACTTTAGTTCCAGCCAAAATAAACTATTGTCTCAGGTCTGTATTTTTGCTGAAGCACCATGTCATTTTTATGGAATGTGGAGACAGTTTTATGTAAGACTTTAATGGTAACAATAAAGGACCCAGATCCCCTTCTCTGGCCTGCTCTCCATAACTCTGTATTCCAGCAGCAATTACCCAGTTTCCAAAAAGAAGGCAATCTTAAACCTTCCAAATACCATTTCTTATTTACATACATTTGATGATGTAATACTCAACTTTCCTTAGGGTTATTGGGTTTGTTTGTTTTTTGTTATTGTTGTTGTAACTTTACACACACTTTGAAGGAAAAAATCCTGTCATAGTGCAAGGAAATGGTTCAACATTGCCTTGTTACTTAATCTGTTGCTAATAAAGTATTTTTAAAGTGGTGGTGTACCATCAAGTTGGAACTGACTCATTTGTTAAGTAGCAATGATTTTGTTTGTTTTACTGTAAACATTAATTATTCATGCTGATATTGTGCAGAAGAAAATATTACATTGTTAAAGACTTACATAAGGACAAAATATGCTTATCCTTTAAAAAATTTGATAGATTTCAATTTCATTTTTATTTTATAACATTAATTACAATTGATTGATACCATTTATAAAAATGTCTCATCAAATCATCACTGTTCCTTGCCTTTCCCTTTTAAATTATTTTTCAATATAGATTTTTCAAAAGCTCTATGCCAATGTCATAGGATGAATTTGAATGTGATGGGACTCTCTCTTGCCTGCCAAGGTCAACTATTTAGTACACTGACTTTTTAAATCCTTCTTAATCTCAGTGAAACTTATCTGAGATTATTGTAGGTTTATTTTTAATTTGTTTTATGAGTTCTCTATAATGTGATTTGTAAATTCAAAAGTGTTATAGTAAAATGGCGTTTGTAAGTTATTTCTTTCTGTGCAATAAGAAGAGTTGATACACACATGATAATCTTGGAAACATACTTTTCAAATTAAATTTTAAAAGTTTCAGGATTTTATTATTATCTTTTGAAATGGAAATACATTTATGTTCTGACTATATCAAGAAAATTGCAGCAATAAAACTTTTCGTGACTTGTTGTCATTGCATTGTCTGTTACAAACACCTATAATGTTTCAGTCTTTTAGTAATGCCGTCAACGACTGAGTGTAATGATTATTCACAGCAGCTTTAGTTTCATGTTCCATAAAATTGAGCTTCCTGTCTTTACAGTTTAGAATCTCAATCATAATCCTTAAGAATTTGGTATTTGATGCATACAATTGTTAAGGAAAGGAAATAGAGTAATATGAGAAGACAAAGAAATTGAACCATCAAAGTAGACTCTTGCATAATAAGCAGAATCCTAGAGCTTAATAAGCAAAATACTTTTGAGCTTAGTTATAGGATTTGCTAAAACATATTTTTGAGCCATATATCTGCAAGTGTCTTACCATGTTAATGTGGAAAATATGGGGACTTCAATGAGGTACCGTTACGGTAGGTTGATGAAGAAAATCTATATTGCAGGTGAAAGCAAATAAATTGTTATTTCCAACATTTTTTAATATAAGTTTGAGTATTACAGTCTTATGAGAATTGCTTGTTCTTTTTCTTGACAGAAACCTCAATTATTATTTTAGAATGTGATAACTATCAGAAAGAATTTTACTTGAACTAATAAAACTTTTGTTCCTATAAGAGTGTATAACTGCTCCAAAGGATTTTGAAGGTTATAAATCTTTATGAAAGCAGATTGCCACATCTTTCTCCAATATCTGTTGGTTAAAATTGTTCAACTTTTGGATAGCAATCAAGTGCTTAACTCATTGTGTCACAAGGATTTCTTTTTCTTCCTAAATACCTAAGGTTGAGATCTGTTATTCATGTGGCAAGAAGCTGCACTACAATCCCAAAGGCATGTGGTTTGAGTGCACCAGATGCTCTATGGGAGAAAGATGAGCAATCTCTTCCAGTGTGCTTAAATGCCTCTGAAAACCCACTGGAGGGTCAGCTATGGATCGGTTCCGACTCTACGGTCCACAAAAACAACAACAAATATCTAAGATGAGGACATTTGGTAATAATAATTTTTAATTATCAACATAGAAAATATATAAATTTAGCTCTAGTTTAATAAAATATATATTTCTTCTTGTTTATTTTCATGTATGAAAATATAAATAATATGCGGATAATACTGTATATAAAATACTTTTACACATTCAGTGTCCTTGTTTATTGTGACTGTTTATCATCAAGTCAGAAAGGATTCATTAGTTGACCCTCTGGCAGATTAAACAGTTAATTGAATGGGAGGAGATTGCCCATCCTTCTGCAGAGAAGATGGTGGATTCAAACTGCATGCCTTTGGGATTGCAGTGCAGCATCTTACCACAGGGCGATAACATATCAATAGAGATAAAATATTTTTTCTTTCTCTTTTAAGAGATATTTTTTAATAATATAAATTACTACCTTCAAGAGAGAAGGAATAAACACTGATTTACACTCATCATTTTTTCAGACTGTGAATGTTCGTTTTACATCATTGTGTTGATTTTGTTATTTTATTTTGAAGTGAAAATATTAGGATATTTTCTAAAGTTGTGCTTACATGTGCTAATGAATTTCTACCTAATATGAAAATCTTCCATGTCCATAATGCTGCTTTTAAAATAATTCAAGTATTTTAATAAAATAAAATATTTTAAAAAATAGTTTAATTTAGCTATAATATAATCAGCTAAATACAATTCTCCAATATCTCATATCTTTAATATCTCAGATTTGACTGAGCTTTACCTATTGGTTCTTGTCAAATCCAATGCTTTCCTATGTTACAGAGAAACTCCTTTCTTCAGCTGAGAAAGAGCATATTCCAGGGTAGAATGAAGTAGATACATAGGTATGTGAGAGGGATGGTAATTTTTAAAAAGTCACTTCTGTGGTTTGGAAAGGGGAAAAAAATCCATTATTTAATTATATTCCAGAAAAATATTTTGAAAATTATATAAAACTTCATTTCAGATAATTTTTTCTGTTTGTATTTGGGATATTTTAGGCAGTGCTTTCTGATATGCTATTCTGTTTGGGCATTTAAAGGCTCTATGAGACCAGGAATAAACCTAGAACCAATAGATTACAGTTATTATGTAAACTAACAGAGACGAGAACTGTGGTTTTTATACCTCATCTGCCACTATTTTCAATATTTCACATGAACATCGGTGGCTTAGGATGTGGAAGAAGCTGCACTAAAAGCTCAAAGACATGCAGTTTGGATCCACCAGATTCTCCACACGAGAAAGATGGGCAATCTCCTCCTGAAATTGCCCGGAACACTCCCTGGAGGGCAGTAATGAGTTGGGTCTGATTCAACAGTAAACTACAATATTATTTATTGACTTTATTGTGAATTTAATGAAAGTTTACAAGATTTTCATTCATTCATTCATTCATTCATTGTTACACATTTTCATCCCTTCCCTCTCTGCTGAAATGTATGATTAGGCATTACATGTATGACAAGTAACAATCGAGAACAAAAGGTGCACTACAAAGTGAATGGTGGGTTGGAATTTAAATGTTGAGCTGTTATTTGAAAGGTCAGCAGTGTGAATCCACCAGTTTCTCTGTGAAAGATGGACAGTCATTTTCTGTAAAGATTTATGGCCTCCAAAACCCTATGGGGTGTTGCTATGAGTCAGAATCAATATGGTAGATTATTGATATAAAATATAAGACTTTGGTTAAAAGTAATTAGCAAAAACAAAGTTCCAGGAGTTGACGGCATGCCATTTGACATATTCAACAAACAAATGCTCCTCTGGATGTGCTTACTAAATTGTGCCAAAAAATCTGGAGGACAGTTACTTTGACAACTGACTGCAAGAGATCTATATTTGTTCCCATTCCAAAGAAAGATGACCTGATAGAATGTGGAAATTATCGAACAATATCATTAATATCACATGCAAGCAAGATACTGCTGAAAATTATCCAAAGACATCTGGAGCAGCACATCAACAGAGAAATGCCAGATGTGCAGGGTATTATTGCTAATGTTAGATGGGTCTTGGCTGAAAGCAGAGAGTACCAGAGGAATGTCTATCTGTTTTTCATTGACTATGCAAAGGCTTTTTGATCACAACCAACTGTGGCTGACTTTGAGAAGAATGGGAATCCCAGAACATTTGATTTTGCTTATGAAAAACCTATACTTGAACCAAGAGGCAGTCATTAGAACGGAGCAAGGAGGTACTGGATGGTTCAGAATCAAGAAGGGTGTTCACCAGGGATGTAGTGTCTCCATATCTTTTCAATCTATATGCAGAACAGATCACCTGGTACACTGGGCTGTATGAGGAAAAATGTGGCATCAGGATTGGAGGAAGATTAATCAATAATCTGCATTATGCAAATAACATAAACCTGCTTGCTGAAACTGAGGATGACTTCCAGCACTTGCTGTCGGGGGTCAAGGACTGCAGCCCCAATGTGAATTGAAGCTCAGCATCAAGAAAACAAAGATTCTCACCACTGGTAGCATCATTATTGATGGTGAAGAGATTGAGATTGTTAACAGTGTTAGTTTGCTTGGCTCCACAATCAATACCCTTCGTACCAGCAGCCAAGAAATCAAGAGATGAATTGCATTGGGAAAATCAGCTGTCAGGGACTTCTCCAGAGTACTGAAGAGCAACGATATCAGGCTGGAGACCAAGGTACACCTGATCCATGCAATAGTCTTCACAATTGCATGGAGAGTGACTAGGGATGATAGAGAATTGATGCCTTTGAGCTGTTGTGTTAGAGAAGAGTGTCGACTATACTGTGGACTGCTAGGAGAGCAAAAAGTTTTGTTCTGGAGAGGGTGAAATTGGGTTGCTCCTTGGAGGTAAGGACTATGAAGCTTGTCTGACATACTTTTGGCATGTTGCAAGGAGGGAGTGGTCCCTAGAGGAGGAAAACATATTTGGGAGGGCGGAGGGACAGCACAAGAAATGAAGAGCATTGACGAGATGAATCGATTCACTGATTCTGGTAACGGGAGTAGGTGTGTCAGAGATAATAAGATTAGCTCAATATAGAGCAGGGTTTAGGGGTCTTGAACATAGGGTCACTATGAATCCCAAGTGACTCGACGGCACATAACACAACAAACAGCTACATTTCTTTGATGTAACTGAAAATAAAGTTTATAATACAAGAGCTAACCTTTAGTACTGCAGCAAGTACACTAGCACAAGCTTAAATGCACACGGCTCAAATATGCAAACCCCTTCCTATATATTTCTCTGATTAATTCAAGGCTTACATAAATTTGTCATAATTTTTCTTTAGTTTATTGTTTTTAAGTAAACTCATTCTAAAGGTCAGGGGTTTTGTATTTTATGTATACTATTCAGTGCTTAAGATAGCACAATATTCAAGCAATCAATTGAGAGATGTGTGTAAACTGGTTGACAGTTCCCAGACAATTCAGATAATCCATTACCTCTTAAGGTGTGTTTTTCACCTACTTGTTTACACTATTCATTGTTTTAAGTTGTAAGCTCCTCAAATAATTTCAACAGTAAATCATTTCAGTGTCTATCTTAGAAAAATGTTACTGCAATTTTAGAAATCTGTAGTTTCATTCACTTATATGAAACCACAACTATGCTTTGAGGTTTCCATATCTAGATATCACAGGATGTTTCTTGTGTTCTTGGCATATCCATTATGTGAGTGCTTTAGGTTTGACTCAGTTGTTTTACGTTTAAACAACAAAACAGTCAAATATGGTTATTGCTCAACTCCACAGTGATTTATGATTGGCGTCTTTTTTACTACTTGTTTTTGGTTTTAGGGTTTTTTTCATTTGTAGACCCTTTGTTTTGCAGCAGTAGTTACACTTGATTATTACTGTTTATTAATGTCTCATCAGATTCTCATTGTCCCTTGTCTTTCACCTTAACCTTCCACCTACTAACCTTGTTTCCCCTCCTTCCCTTCTCATCCCTGTCAACTCCCCAGTTTCCATATGTGTAAACCTTTCTTTAGCAATTTTTCAGCCAATCAATCATGTGTATCATGTTCTACAGCATTTATTACAAAGTACACCATGTCTGGTGATACATTAATTCCACATTGTGCTTCCCTTTACTTATTCCAATACTGTTCATTGGAGATACATTATTTTTTTTTACTCTTTCCTTGCACTCTGCCCCACCCCCAACCAAAGCTGATTCTCTCAGTATATAAACCTTACTCTCCTTTCTCTTTGCTTTTTTTTGTATAGCAGTAGTCTTTTATTTACCCTTTAGTGAAAGACTTATTTCAATCAGCATAGTGTCTTCTAGACTTTCATTTACCACATGTTTTAACAGCATGTTTATGTGATAATTTTTTTCTCAAACTTACAGAAATTTTAAAGATATTTTTGGTTTGTTTTTCCCCCAACCCTTTCTTTTTACTATTCACATGGCATCACCTTAACCTCTGGTTCTATGTTTGTTTTTTTTTTAAACAAAAAATGGTCATTTTTTTCAACATCAGTCAATGAACAATACTTCTTAAGAATCAGGAAATAAAATGAAATACTACATTGCTCTCGTTTAATGCCTGGATGGTGTCTCCACACCTCAGTGCTTAGAGGGGAGACCTAGACAGAGCCAGAGGTCCCGAACTGAAGAGATGGATATGAGTCTGCAGGCGGGGTAAAGGAGCTGGAGATAGGAGGGTGGTGTACTGAAGAGGTTAGAGCAGGACCATTCTGGTTAACCTGTTCCTTTCTCCTTGGCTGACTTCACTGCCAAAGCTAGGTAGCAAGAAGAGCTTTGAGTGAATCATAAATAAACAGTATCCATTTTCTAGATGAAATTTAGAATAACATTTTAAATAGTTAAGTAGGACTATCACTTAACTTTGTTAATGGAACTCATCTATTTCTCCCAGCAGGTTATCATCACGCTGGTTATAACCCTCTATTTTATAGTAGGTTCTGAAGCCCAAGACTTAATTTGGTTAAATACTAAGATGTTACAGTGGTGTGCCAAAATCAGCTCTCTGTGGCCCTAAGGAGTTAATGGCTAAAATTTCAGATGTTGGAAAACTAACTGCCATCGCCTTATTTTAAACCTAAAGTCTTTCTTATTGAATTGATTCTGACTCGTAGAGACACTGTAGGGCAGGATTGACTGCTGCATAGCATACGGTTTCCAAGGTTGCAAAGCAGCTGATGGATTCATTTAGCAACTGGTGCATTTCATCATTGTGCCATCAAAGGTTACATCTGATGTGGCAGATTCAGCACACCAGAGCATTTTTCCCCTCTCAGAGAGATGACTACTCTACTTTTACAAACACACCATCATCTATAACTGACCTCAAATTCTACAAAAAGAGGATTCACATATTTTATGCGACTGTAAATTTAAGAAAACAATCTGCATATGTCACAAACACACCAGAGATTTTAATTTCCTTATGTGTGTATGGGACCATTGATGATCAAATAAACTAAAATACTCCAAATATTTAAGCTATCAATATTTATGCACACACAAATTCCCTAACATATACTTTATTTTCTCCTTTTTTTAAAAAAAAAAATCCCACCACCATTTATACCATTTGTTAATACTCAGAAAAGCAATTTATGCTTTTGTTCTGACCCTATGTTTAATTAATAAAACATTAAAAGAAAATAGAAAATAAATAAAAGCATGCAAACTTGAAAAACTCATTACTTTTGGAAAACAAATTATCTGTAACCCTGTGGGTAGTCAAAAAACTATGTCATGTAAAATTATGTGGTAGTAGAAAGAACTAGGAAATAAAATTGCCTCCTTACGAAAATTAGTTTAATTTTTGAAAAAACAAAAATGTGTTTTACTCAGTTCTAGTTATGAAATGAGAGGTGCTTCAAATAAAATAGAAATATTAGTATGTGTAATCTCTTAAAAATGTAGTTAATTAAATCTTATTACTGCTACATTTTACATTTAATAACATTATTAATAATAGGTGTATATTATGGAATATGTACTACATTTCAGGTTTATAAACTTTATATTCCCTAATTTTCATCTTTACAACAAGCACATATGGATTTTGCAGATGGAGAATCTGAATTTCAAAACACTTAAAGGGTTAGAGGACCACACAGTAAGTGGCAGTGCTGGGCTTCCAAGTCAGGTCGGCTAGCCTCACAGCTTATTTGCCCCTCGCCATTTCTCCCTTCTACGTATGGAAAAGTTGAAGCAAAAATAGAAAATCTATACAATCTTATTTATAACTATAATTCTGTTTAAATAATTAAAATCTTTTAAAATGTGTAATAGTAATATATCTTGTCTATCAATTGAAAAGCATTACAAAATAAACAAATGATGTGATTCAGTTTCTGTGTGTGCCTGTATATGTTGGAAAATTAAATTTCAAGAGTAAATCCTATGCTGTTTGCATGGGTGATAAGGTAGTAAGTGCAAGAACAATGTTTAAACTACAAGTTTCTTTCCCTCTACCATGAGATAGAATCTGTGTAATCTAATATCTCGTGTAGAAGATTTCAGTAGTTATAGACTGTGTTCTATGCTTTATGAACAAATTATTCAATGGTGAGTTTTGACGGAATGACTTTGTTTGACTTAAAAGTACAACCCATGGATTTGCTGCAGGATCTAAAGGAAAGCTTTGCAGTTGCAAATACTGCATGTGCAGTGTTGATAGTATTTGGAACTTGGTGTAGAAGATCTTTCATATATTAAGCGACTGTAGGACAGATACTGTGTCCTCTTCCTCAGTCTGTATTTCATAGTACTTTGCACAATAAACTCTTTATTTGTATGTGTTTATAACATATTACATTTTAACCAGAGTATTTAGCTGTTGTCAGTTTCTAACAAAGCCAGTTTTCTATCACACTAACACTGATGTGTAGAGTAAAATCACTCTGCAGAGCTTTCAAGTCCGTAACTTTTCAGAAGCAGAAAATGAGGCTATTTTCCAAGGTGCCTCTTAGTGGGTTTGAGCTGCCTACCTTTTACCTTGTAGCTGAGTACTCATTCACTTGTGCATCCAAAGACTGCTTCATAGAGTGTAATTCTAATGATTTAACTCCAGACTTGCTTATAGGATCAATACAGTATTGACATTTATAGTACATTACATTTTATTATGGAGTTTGAAAGTTCAACTACCTTGTCAGTCCTAAATACCCATCTTTCTACAAAGGAACAGATCCTAGACTTCACCTTTTTTTAATGTCAATCTCTCTGACCTCAAGCTTCTTACTTTATCTCTCAGAAAAGCATTTATTTTCTTAACTTAAATCTTATCTTACTCTGTCCTCTTTATAATGCTATTGATGACTATATCCATTCAAGTTTCATTCACTGCTCTCTTTACTATCTTTGCTTATATGTTCTTCTTACTGTAGTTCAGCAGTTTTTAACATTTTAATATCAAAATTTTATTTTACTTATCATTTTTTCTTGAAACTCAGGACCATGCTTCTTATTATTTTTATTGAAAGTAAATGACACTGACATCTATTCCATCTCAAAGGTTTCATAAATCATCAGTAACTGTGGTAATGACGATGCTGTTGAAGTGTTAGTTGTATATTTGGAACAGTATGTCTTTGCAGCTTCCATATTATTATACCCAAATATATTCACATTGGAATTGTTTTCTGTCCTTTTGGGATATTCAATCAGACAATAAATTGAGTTAATCTTAAACCACCGATGTCATTTTCAATTATTTTATTATTTTATTTTTTAGAAACAAAATATTACAGTAAAAGAAGGGGCAAGATTTTGCTTGTAAAGGGCACATAAACAGTTTTCTATAAATGTAAATTTTTAAACTTCTCATAGTTGGGAAAATCCTTCTTGGAAAAATAATCGCAAATTGACTGTAGTGCAGATGATGCACCCTGGAGACCAGTCTCCTGCCAGTGCAGCTGCACCAGAGCTGGGTCACGGAGCCTTTAACTTCACTGGCAGCAGCCACAAGAAATATGCTGCTGGGTGTGTGGGCCGGCAGGCAGGTCGGGGGGTTTAAAAATTCTTTTTATTTTATTGCTTTTAAGTGCTATTTGTTATTTTTATAATTTGTCATTTTATACTAGGAAATTAAGTGCAAAATAATTATAAAACTCATAAGCCATTTTTCTCCACTATAATTATTTCTGAATCTAAAAAAAAATAAACAATGTGACTTACTTCCCAATACCTCTACATGAAGAAAGTTATGTGTATACAGTATTTCCAAGAAGAAAATTAAAAAAAAAACAATAGCAAAGTATTTAAGAGAATTAGTTTTTATTGTTTAATCAATACTTTTTTTATGTGACTTTCTTTTAGAGTGCTGGCTAAATATTTTGTATTCTCTGCTGTCTAGTCAGAATGTAATTGCTATTTATCTAAATCAGTGTCCGTGATTGCTAGAAGAATTCTTTAATCTGTGCACACGCGCGAAGACACATACACACGCATTCAAGCATAGTATCTGGCTCCAGTCTACTGGGTATGCCAGATTTGGTTAAGTTTCACAGAATTTCCCAATAAAACTTTCAGAGGAAACAAAATTTCATATATCAGTCCCATTGGGCCTTGTAAAGTGTCACTTCGACAGTTTCATTGGAAAATCATAATGAAACCTTCAACTTCATTCGTAGATTAGCCAAAAATAACAGAGATCTTTTTAGAGCTCATCCATTTCAAATGAGAAATAAAACTTTGCTAGTCTACTGTGTAAATTCTAAACTTCTTATACTTCAGTAAGTTCTATCTTGCAGAATAAAAAGTTCATACATTTTGAAAAAAAATATTCTTAGCTATTGTGTTTAGCACATCTGTCATTTTCAGTAGCTGATATTAGAAGTGCATTGTCCTCCTTTAGTAAAGACTGGGGCTTGCAATTAATTAATCATCAAGCCCTATTCAAAATTATTTCCTTAGTTTCAATCTTTTACCGGTGAGGGTGAGGGGAAACGTTAGAGATGCAGAAAAGGGAAGTGGTAGTAGTTAAATAAACTAAGCCGAGTGGTGATTTCCATGCTTTTAACATCTGTATTCAAGGGCCCATTGTTGCCAAAATGGATGATCTGTCCCCTGCTTGGAAAAGTAGAGAGGCAGAAAAAGACAGGAAAACTCTCAATCCGTTAGATTTACACAGTGACTATAACAATGGATTTAAACACAGCTGATGTGTGAATGGCTCAGGATCAGGCAGAGTTTTGTCTGATTGTGCCAAGGGTCTTTTTGAGTAAGAGCTGAGTCAGTAGCACTTGAGAACAACAAAAACAGGGAGGGAGGCAGTTCGGTGGTTCAACTCAAAATCTGTGGAGTCGGAGGTTTGATTCCTGGCCTGTGTACTTCAGCTGCAGCAACCGCCCATCCGTCAGTGGGGTTCTAAAATGCTGCTGTGATGCGAAATAGATTCGAGCAGAGTTTTCAGAGTAAGATAGACTTAAAAAAAACCCAAAACCAAAAAACCAACAACTACAAAAAAACTCCTGATGGTCTGGTCCTGAAAATAAGCCAGTGAAATATCCTGTGGGTCACAATCATGAGATTCTATTGTGCATGAGGTTGCCATTAAGGCGGGTCAAACTGAAGGCAGCCAGCAACAGTAGTAGCAGTGTAAATAGAACAGGTGGAAATAGATGATTAGTAAGAATCTCTTCAGGTTCCAAAAATCTAGGAAATCAATTATTAGTATTTATTAATAATGTAAGTATGTGTCACTGTAATACAATAATAGGGTATTAGTTGTTAGTACTTGTGCACTGATGGGTAGTGGAAACATAATATTCCCCTCTGAAGTATATTGAAACTTTCACACCTTCAAAGTAATGCCTTAGTGAAGTAGTAAAAATATTTCTATAGATATCCCATATATATGATTTTTCCATTCTGTGTGAATAATTCTCTGAATTTATTAGAGGCACTTTTTTGAAGTTATGTGCTCACATAAATCAACACTGTAAAAACTCTTACTATGCAATTCTTACTCAAGACAGTCTCATCATCAATGTAGAGGAGATAGGGCTTGGCTGCAGATAGAGATGGCATTATTTACATGTAATGAATTTACACTAACTCCTGTAATCAAGTTGGCCATTCCTGCAGTCACTCCTAGTAACTTGGAGTAACTGGAATTGCCTTAAATTCTTTCTATATACAGCAGTTCTCAACAAAGTGTCATTTTACTCCCTAGGGTTTATTGGCAACATCTGGAAGCATTTTTTATGTCCACTCTGCGATAGTGGGACAAATTGACAAATAAAAAGATACTCTAGTATGAATTTCAGATAAATAGCTAATATTTATTTGTCTATGTTTTTTCCCTATGCATATTTTGGAAATATTTTTGACCAAATAATATTCAACACTTTATGAGAGTTAAGTTTACCCACTGGCCTGGCATTTTATCTTACAACATAGAAGTCCAGTGAGATTTCCTATTGAATTTTACTAACTACCAAAGATACTGTTAAACATGCTATAGTGCACAGGATACCTCTGCTTCTCATTTAAAAAAATATATATTATTGGGGTTTTGTTGAACATTTATACAAGAAATTATATTCCTGTTAAATTATTTTTATAAATAACATTTAACGACATTGGTTACACTCCCCCCCCCCATTAAGTCGACATTCTCATTACTTCCATTTGAGTTGCTCTTCTTTCTTTTGCCTCTATAATTCTTGCTTCCGTGAAAAACCCATCTCCCTCCTCCTCACAACATTCTCATCTTTGCTAAGAAAAAATACTCGCTTTTCACAGATGGATGATTGCTTTTATGTGTGATATATATGGGAGTGTATGTTTATATATGAAATAAACAGTATTCATAAGTGTTAATTATAAGCCCTTTTAGGTATGCTCTCAGTTGAAAGGTGATCTCTGGCTTTATTTTCTGATCCGTTTATAAGGTATCTCAGGATTATAGTATGGTGAGTTTCCCAGATCTACCTTTTTTAATAAGTTTGGATTTTCAAAAAATTTTGTAATTTTTTTACTATGGTGTCACTTTCTGTCTGAGATAATTGACTGTGAACATGTTTCAGTGATTATCAGCACCACCTGGTTCTTCCGACCTCTGAATAATGTGATGCGTGTCAACACTAGGTCTGGAGAGTAGCTCCTTCTTTAAATCTTTTATTTCTCTCTTTATATTTTACTCTAGACAAATTGAGATTAACAGTTGTATCATAAATGGCCACTTAAAAGCTTTTATGACCCTATATGCTTCTTATCAAATTAGGATGTAGACACTAACCTTTATAGACTGTACTGTGTCAATTGATTGAGATGTTACATGAAACTCATATCTTCAGCATTCAAACCCAGTAAGCTAACCCTGTGAGTTGTTTGGGTGTATTAAGGAGATATTCTTAAATATTCTTTGTAAGTGCTTTATTGTATGTATTAAATTTATGCAGCACTCATAAGGAAGTATATAGACATTCCTATTGATACACGCACACACACATATGAATATATATGCAATGTTGTATATATACCTTCCTAAAATTGTCCTAGAAGCTGGACTCTATGAGGAGGAGTGTGGCATCGGGATCGGAGGAAGCCTCATCAATAACCTGCATAATGCAAATGACACAAACTTGCTTGCTGAAAGTGAGGAGGACTTGAAGCACTTGTTGCAGAAGATCAAGGAGTGCATTCTTTGGTACGGCTTGCATCTTAATGTCAGAAAAACGAAGATTCTTACCTCTGAACCTATAGGCAGGCAGCATTATGATGGATGGAGAGGAGATTAAGACTGTCAACAGCTTGGATCCATAACTAACACCCTTGGTAAAAATATTCGGGAAATAAGGAAATATATTTTTCTGGGGAAATCTGTAGTTAGGAACCTTTCCAAATTATTGAGGAGTAGCGATGTTAGTTTGAGGACTAAGGTGCATCTGATCCAGGCCACAGGTATTTCTGATTACTACCTACACATCCAAGACTGGACAGTGAATAAGTATGACAGAAAAAGAATTTACTTCTTTGAGCTGTGGTATTAGAGAAGAGCACTGAACATCCCATGATGGCCAAGCAAACAAACAGATATGTCTTGGAGAAGGTGCAGCTGCAGTGCTCTTTGGAGGCAAGAATGATTAGGCTTTGCCTCACATACTTTGGACATGTTGCTAGGAGGTGCTCTTCCTTGCAGAGGGACATGATGGTCAGCAAAAGAAGGGAAGACCCTCAACCAGGTGGATTGACAAGGTGACTGTGTCAGGAAGTGTGAGGATGGTGCAGGATAGAACAGGGTTCAGATCTTGTGTTCATAGGGTGGCTATGAATTGTTCTCGACTCAACAACACTTAACAACAACCACTGATGGATCTTGGCAGAAATCATTGACTATGCAAAGACATTTGACTGTGTGGATCACAACAAATTGTGGCTAACTTAGAGGAAAATAGGAATCCCAGAATACTTGATTGAGCTTATGCAAAAGTTATACTTAAACCAGGAAGCAGAAACAGAGCAGGGAAACACTGCATGCTTCAAAATCAGAAAAGGAGTGTGTCAGGGATAAATCCTGTCTCCATACCTTTTCAATCTATATACAGAATGCATCATTCCTGAAGTAGAAAATTATGAGGAGGAATGTGGCATCAGGATTGCGGGAAAATTCATCAACAATCTATGTTAAAGCAGATGACAAAACCTTGCTTGCTGAAATGGAAGAGAACATGAAACACTTGCTGCAGAACGTCAGAGACTACAGTCTTCAACATGGATTGAAGCTCAACATCAAGAAGACAAAAATTCCCACCAGTGGGCCAAATGGCAGCACCATGATAGATGGAGACGAGATTGAGGTTGTTAACAATTATAATTTGCTCGGCTTCATAAATCAAAAGACAATTTGCATTGGAAAAATCTGCTGTCAGGGATCCCTCCATAGTACTGAAAAGCAACGATGTCAGACTAGAGACTAAAATGCACCTAATCCAGGCCATGGTCTTCATAATTATTTGCTATGCATCAGGGAGCTGGAAAATGAATAAGGATGACAGAAGAAGAACCAATGCATTCGAGAAGAGTCTTGAACTAACTATGGACTGCAAAGAAAACAAATTGGTCTGTCTTGGAGAGGGTGAAGCCAACTGTTTCCTCAGAGGCTAGGATTTTGAAACTCCACCTCACATACTTTGGGCTCGTGACCAGGAGAGACCGGTCTTTGGAGAAGGACATCGTACTTGAAAGGGTAGAGGGACAGCACAGCAGAGGAAGACCATGAATGAGATGGATTGGTACAGTAACTGGGACATTAGGAGTTGGTGTGTTCGAATTAGTGAGACTGGCTCAGGACAAGGAAGCGTTGCTGTACATAGGGTCGCTATGGGTCAAAGGTGACTTGACGGCACATAATGACAACAACATCAAATATATAGATATCTCTATAATCACTCAAGTGTTTGGGATTGTTATTGTTTTAGATCTAATTGTACATACTATGGAATTTACCGATAATACCTTTTATTTTTGTGTATTTCTTAGTGCCTTTGTTTAGGTTGTGTTCACTTCACCAGCATTTGTTATTGACTTTCCTGTCAAAATATTTCACAAGTGTCTACTATCTATAGAATGATTTTTTCTCACTTCTACTGTCATCCTTGATAATCACCAAATAATGTTTATTTCTAGGTGTATATCTTTATTTTTCTTTTTTATAAGTGTGAGACCATACAATATTTGTCTTTTGTGCTTGACTTACTCCAGGCAGCATGAAGTTCTCTAACTTAATCATAGAATTACATACTATAAATGGTTTTTATGTATTTCTCATTGATCTTTACAGATATGTAGTATTTCATTTATGTGCATATCATATTTTATTGATAGACACTTAGATTGTTTTTATATCTTCTTGCTAATGTAAATAATGCTGCAGTGAATGTAGTTATGAAAATATTTCTGTCACTGCTGTTACATGTCTCGGGCTTATAGCTACCACTTTATCTTGATCATGTTAAGATCTCATTGAACATAAATTCAACAGGAATTAGCTGTTCCAAAGAGCCAGTAGAGTTGAGGTTAGAAATTCTGATCTATGTAAAATGGGTTTTCATGTCATATAAAATTTAGCCTCTTGGGTTTTGAATTTATATAATAGTGACACTGATTTCATTCTTTCACAGCTGATTTTGTTTAGAAATGTTATTACAAATATAAAATGAAGTTAACATTACTCATCCTCATCTGTCACTACTTGTAAAAAAGTAACAAAAGTGCTTTGGAAAGTTAATATAAAGCAATATTGTGAGATGTGCCCCTTTTAAAGCTGCGGGCCATTTAAATTTCTGTTCCAAAACAAAGCTCCTTTGAGTGTTCTCTGGAATCATAATCCATGACAAGAGCATGAAAATCAAAGATCTATCAACTTTTTACAAGTAGATGTTTAGCTGTGGGAATACAAAGATGAATAAGGCAAAATTCTTAATCTTAAATTACGTAGAATCTTGAGTCCAGAGGAGCAAAGCAGACATGAAAATAAATGAAAAACTCAGTAATTTATAAGTTTCTTCTATAAAATTTTATTAAACTCACTGTGGCTGGTTGTCAAAAAGGGTTCAAAGCCACAGCATAATTGAGAGCTCTGGTACTTTGAGAAGATATAGGTTTATCATTCAGAAAATGAAAGTATATGGGTCTCTCGTGTCATGTCTAAAACTTTTCACAGGATTGGTGGCGATGGTACTGAGTTTTCTGACACATCATAGACTGCTTGGCTTTGCCCAATACTGTAAGGATCTCAGTCATTTTAGTCTTGTCAAAAACCTCAAACTCACTGCCCTAGAGTATGTTGGTTCTTACAAATAGCAACTCTCCATCAGGATTCCAAGATTGTGAATCTTAACAAGAGGAGATTGCCATCTTTGTTGTGCTGAGCTACTGCAGAATCAAACCACAGGAGACACAGCTTGCCCTCCTTTTTTTTTTTTTTTTTTCAGCTGTGTAATGCGCTAAGGACTAAGCCATCAGAGCACTACAGTAAGAGTAAGTTAGAGTTGTTGTGATTTCTCTACTTTCATTATGGTTCCTGGAGATAGTGCTTCCAACTCCAAGTCACTTGCTGATAAACAGCCAGAGGGGATGTGAATGGGGACTCATGTGGACGTTCACTTCTTCCTAATGACCTCACCTGTCGTATGCATGTTGTTGTTGTTGTGTTGTTATGTGCTGTCGAGTCGCTTGCGACTCATAGCGACCCTATGTACAACAGCCCTAAACTCCGCTCTGTCCTGTGCCAATCGCACTGTCTGACACTCCCATCCCAATTACCCCAGTCACTGAATCAATCCACCTTATAGAGGGCCTTCCCCTCCTGTGCTGTTCCTCCACCCTCCCAAGCATGAGGCCAGAATTATTTTCTTTTAACTACCATGTCTTTGAATAAACTACACAGAATAGAAGACAGCACAAATTCTTACTATTACGGATGAAGAAATGGCACATCAGCCATATACTAATTGTTGTTGTTGCTATGGGCCATCTAATCACCTGCAACTCATAGCGACCCTATGAACAATTGCTCTGAACTGAATCGTATCCTGAGCCAATCTCACTGTCTTTGGCACACCTGCCCCTCTTACGTCAGCCATTGGTTCAGTTCATCTCATCCAGGGTCTTCCTCTCCGGTGTTGTCCTGTTACCCTTCCAAGCATGATGTCCTTCTCCAAGGACTAGTCCCTCCTGGCAATATACCCCAAATATGTGAGACTGAACTTCAAACTCGGCTTCCCGAGAGCAACTCGGTTTTACTCTCTCCAGGACAGACCTTTTTGTTCTCTTGGGAGTCCATAGTATGATATATTCAATACTCTTCTCCAGCACCACAACTCAAAGACATCTACTCTTCTTCTTCATTCTTATTCATTGTCCAGCTCTCCAATGCATAGCAACTGATAGGTTGCAGTAAACATTATAAGAAAAAGGAAAAGAGTTTGATAATAACTTTATAATGTCACTTCTCAGCCTTTTGGCAAAGATCTAATATAGAAGTCTAAAATGAACTAAAGCTTGTGTCTTTTAATATAATAAATTTTTATATTTAAGAATTCATCTCAGGAATGTAAGGCAAGGGCCAGGCCATTATTATTTTAAGGGCATGTCTATATCATTATTTATTTGAAAGCCCTGAGGTGAATGAGTTTAGAGATCTGAAGATCATATTTCATGTAAATTATCATTTTCAAAGTGTTCATATCCATAGTTAAGCTGTTAAAAATTTTACCAATTTATGAAGAAACAACACTTATTTTAGCTCTTCACACGCACGCGCCCACGCACACACACACTACCTATTAAAAATTAGTTTCTTTGTTCTTTTCTCTTTGGATGCTATGTTTATGTTGACACATTTCTGGAAATAAGCTTTCTTCCAAATTTTATGAAATTCTGAAATTTTTGAAAAATCCTAAACAAAGTATTGCTGTCAAGTCAGAAAGTCAGAAATGGCTTATACCTACTCGTCCTGACGGTTTTGGAGACTGTAAGTTGTAGAAGGACATTGCCTATCTTTTCTGTTTCATCCTGAATCTAAAAATAAAAATAAAAGAAATCCCACTCCTTACTATTGGGCCACAACCAACTTATAGCTGACCCTTCAGTGAATTTTCAGAAGTTTTTAAGTCTCAGGAGATGAGATAGTCCATCTTTCTTCTGTAGGGACTACTAGTGGATCTAAACCATTTTCCTCTGGATTGGTAGTGTAGTCTTTTAACCATGAGGCCACCGAAGCTTCTTTTCAAAAAATACAATCTAAACAAAGCGTCTTGTAAAACAATGACAACCTCAATACTTCTTCACTTTTCATGATTTGGCATTTGAGAAAACAATTTGTGGTAAAGTACTAGTACTGTTAACCACCTATATAGTTACAGATATTTAAATTTCTATTACTGTCCCTTTAAAATTTAGTTGAATAAAGCTTAATTATTAACTCATTAGGGTAAAAGGGCTGATCTGTAAACTAAAATTGAAAGACTATTCTATAAAACTTCTATCTATGCATAGTTAAATCTTTGAATATAACCTATCATTTGAGGATCATATTCTTTTAAGAAAAAGCAATAGGATATTCTCTATAAGTTGTTTACTTTAAAAATAAACAATTAAAGTGAAATAAAGTAAAATGTAATCTAACAGAATTAGACTATCCCAGACCATATGGGGACAAGCAGTAGTGTAATCAATTGACATTAACTAATTCAATAAGTAGGATGCTTTTTTCATGTTGAAGACAATATTAGCATTACAACTTAATATGCGTCAATGAGAATGCTTTTGTTGCTCTTTTTCAGGGAAATGTACCTGGTGCTATAAGTAAACAGAAACTGTTATCTTAGCTGTACTTTTGTTGTTGTTGTTGACCTTAAAGGTACGAGGAATAATTGATGTCTTCAGAGTGACTTTCTCTTCTTGATCCAGATCAGTGGTTTTCAATACTATTTTACTACATTGTACGCCTTGTCTGTAAAGCAGCTCACTATGCTGTGGTTCTCAGATCTAGTGCGAGAATCAGCAAGAAGAATTACAACCCAGAGAAGGAAGTTCTTTATTGGGGTGGGGTGAACCCAACAAAAATCAAACAACTACAAATCACATTTGGAGAGGCTGAAATGTTCACTTAAAAAAGTAAACTTGCAAATTGTAGAAATTCTTTATAAAAAAGGCAACTTCCCATATAATTTGAAAATTATTAGTATAAAATGGATTATTTTCTAAGTGTATCTTACTTCACCCACAATTACCAAGGCTATATGAAGATACTTGACTAGCTTCCTATGCTTAGTGCTTAAGCAACTTTGCTAATAAAATAACAGACTATCTCTCACTTGGAATAACTCATAAAACTGATGGAAAATTTACTAAGGACTTAAGTATGCAGACATTTATCGCTCATCCTTTTCATTTCCATTTCCATTCAATTCCTTTCCATTCAAGCTATATTGATGTTTCCCTACATTTTTATATTCTACAGCCACAGGTAAATTATGTTCTTCATTTAAACAAGTTAATAAGTTTACTCAGGGTAGCCAACAATACAATCAGTCATACTTTAATATTTCTCTTTTGCTAAAAATATGCGGTGCCACTAGTGAACAGACCAAGCCCTTACATTACTTGTCTTCAATAAAACATTATTATCTTTTGGCATCCTCTTGCACTCAGGGAAATAAAAAGTCACATGTGGAGAAGTTCTAAACGCTAGACAGAAACAATCCTTGGAGGGCAATTTTTATCCTCCACGGAAGTATTGCAGACTTCTTCCATTAGCATAGTCCCAGGGAGCAAAAGGTTAGGGAACTGGGGCTGCCAGCTCTACCTGAACGCATAAGTCAATATTTCCTCAAAGAGGTGAGGGAGCATAAGGCTGCACTCACATGTGCATTAAAGTATCTGAGACGAAAAACAACAATTGTAATATTTTACATTGAAATATACTGTGCAGATGGTGACATTTTGTTTGTGGTTGTAGGGAAGAAAGGAAGGCAGTTTCCAGCTTCCCCCTCAACACCTACCATTTGGCACAGGCTATGTGAGGTTGAAGAAAACTAAGTGTGCTTTGCCTCAGTTGAAACAGCTGGGAAACAGATGGAAGCAAAAATATAATTTGCCAAAAGCTTCATCCAAGGCTCCCACCCATTTTCCACCAAAGAAAAGCTAGTCAGGTGATGGTAGCAGAGTCTTTGGGATCAGAAAATGATAGACTTTGGGCGTTATAAATAAAATAGAAAATAAATTAATAAAAAACCAAAAAACAAACAAGCAAAACCCCAAACGTTAAACACCCAAGGTTTTCGAAACTGCAGATCCAGAAATGCAGTTCTGAGGAGTAGGGTTTAGTAGGAGTAAAAATGTGAGAGCATTGTAGTTAAACCTATTGCAGAATCACAGATACAAAAATGTGCACATCCCCCATAGACAATGATGCTATCTCAACTATGCTGACATTCTCTGAGATTATGTCAAGAGAAACACACATTCTTTAGCTCAATAATGACGATTTAAATACTCTCCCTGTGATTATTGTAAATATACTCATGTTCAGCTCCACTTCAGTCACTGGGCTTCACTTGGTGAGCAATTGTGGTTTGGAATCCAGGCATTCAGTAAGTTGCTTTTGGATCTAAATGTTGAATGGTAGCCAGAGTTGTTTTACTTTTTTTTTAAATCCAGTCAGTGGACATATAATCCTCCCGTTATATATATTCTATTACAATGAGTGCATATATAGACCCTTTTATTTCATGACACTATTTGTCTTTCTGAGCATTGGTCCATACACTGTGTTTGCTTGTGTGTCTTTAAGTGTGGGAGTGTGGTATTTGTGAAGTGCTTTGGAATATTGCAGAAGTTACAACAGATAGGTTTCAAAGAAACAAAAACAAATACAAGTTAATAGACTTTCCTCCATGTGAATTTGTTCATTCATGCTTACATAAGGGAATGTGCTAACCATGAATCATTCAAATTGAATTGCACATGAGGAAAGGGGGGAAAAAAGCTCTGGCTTTGCTGTCAGCTTCCAGAGCTGCTTTCTTGAAGAGAAAAAGAGTACTGTCCCCACACAAAGAATAATCGTCCGCAGATTTCAGCCTGACTGGGGCTCTAGTTGGCAGAAAGTCTTCTGATTTATGCGAGAACATGGATTCTTTTGAGAGAACTTGTTATCTGAAGAGTCTGTGCTAGGACTTTGTTTGAAGTTTGCCAGAAAAGCCAATGGAAAAGTTTTTGGTTTGTTTAAAAAAAACCCAAAAACCAATTCAATCATCTGGAACCTATGCTCATACAATGCTAGAGTAGCTAAATACTTCCAACTACAAGGATTTTGGCAAATCTGTAGTTTAGGAAACAAAGAACATGGTGGACTCCAGTTTCCACTTCAAAATTCAACTCGATTCATTGCCATTAAGTTAGAACCAACTAATAGCTGGCCCTCCAGTGGATTTTCAGAGGCTATAATCGCACGAGAGAATGCCCCTATTTCTCCAGGGAGCTGCTGGTGGATTCAATTTACATGTCTTGGGTTTGGTAGCACTACTCTTTTCACACTAAGCCATTCAGAACCAGATGAATTAACATCTTGTAAATATAGTCTACCTGCGAGTCCACACAGTCTATTAAGTAACGCACCTGATCCCAATGGCTGACTCTAAAATGCAGTCAGCCTGTGTGATATATCATAGATGATGACCTTCTGTGCTAAAAGAGCTCTGCATGCCCTGCCACAGTGAATAGCCAGCATGCTGATAAGTGATGTGACTAGAAGTGTGGTCAGGGAGTTATGGAGAATTTTAGACATTGCCAGTGCACATATTTTGTGATCTGTGAGAGGAAAAAGAATGGCCAGCATGCTGAAGTTTTGATGCAACTCTATTACTGCTGCTACTAGACTTAGAAAACTTAACATCTGGACAACTTAGTATCTGGTGAGAGTCAAACAGCATTGTTTATGAGTTAGCATGCCTTGTCGGGTGCGTTTCCATTTGTACAGCACCCTCCTCATTTCATTTAACTCTTCCATGTCTAACAGACAGAAAGAAAAAAGGACTCTAAAAAATCAGCTGTTGTATATATGTTGGCTTACATAAGCATCATTGGATAAAACAAAGCAAAACACAAACTATGTATCTAAAAAGATTTGTTACAAATCATACCATAGTACATTTTTCTATTAAAAAAAATAAAAACGTCTGCCTTTGTAACCACTGGTTCAGCATTAAGTTTTCTATACCGCATTCATCATTTGTTCTCTTAGAAAATATAATTGCCCCCCTTCGTATAGGATAATGTCAACAATTCCATCTTACTTGGAGCCTTAGCAACGCCTTTGGTACCAACAGTCTGGAAGATCAGAAGATATATTGCATTGAACAAGTCCCACTGCCAGGTAAAGTGCTGAGAAGTTTGAAGATTAATGTGTGTACCTGATTTAGGTCATGGGCTTTTTTTCAATCACTATATGTGTCAGAGAGCTGGACAATGACCAGGGAGGACAGAAGGAGAATTGATGCTTTTGAGCTTTGGTGTTGGAGAAGAATGCTGAGGGAGCCATGGACTGCTAAGAAAACAGACGCATCTTGGAGAGAGTTAAACTGGGCTGCTCCTTGGAGGCAAGGATTCTGAGACTTCGTCTGACATACTTTGGTCGTGTTGTAAGGAGAAACAGGTCCTTGGAGAAAGACATCATACTTGGGAGGGTGGAGGGCAGGCGCAGGAGGGGAAGGCCGTCTGAGGGATGGATTGATTTGGTGACTGGGGCAATCGGGATGAGTGTGTCGGAGACAATGAGATTGGTACAGGACAGAGCAGAGTTTAGAGTTGTTGTACATAGGGTCACTATGGGTCGCAAGCCACTCAACAGCACATAACAACAACAACAACAACAACTATACATCTGAGAACTGGACAGTGAACAAGGATGACAAAAGAAGAATTGATACCTTTGAGTTGTGGTGCTGGAGACAAGTACTGAATATCCTGCTGGCTGCTAGAAAACCAAGGTGCTCTTCTTTACTTTTGGTGTTCTAACCCAGGCCTTCCTTTGTACTTTTTATTATAACACTCTATCATGTTACTCATCTATTAAAACTTTGAGAAGAAAGGTGCTTTATATTATTGTCATTACTACTTGGCTTTATAAAATTTGATGTCTTGGGCAACTAATGTCACCAACTGTATTTCTTCTGTTTATCTCACACATAATTTAAGAAAAAGAACTATTTTTATCAGTAGCCCTGATGATACAGTGTTTAACATGGTGAGCGGCTAACTAAAAATCCAGAGGTTTGAATTTACCAGACATTCCATGAAAGAATGAGTTGTAGTCTCCTCCTTTAAAAGTTTACAACCTTGGAAACGCATGGAGGGAATCTAGGAGTCAGAATCGATCCCACTGCCATTTGTTTGGTTTTGTAGCATTCATATACTGAGTTATCACTTTTCTTCCATTATGTTCCTTTCAGTAATATTTAGAGCTTAGGTATATGAACAAAGTTCCTTATTGGGGAAAAAAGCCATCCTATGTAACTTCCTTCTCTAGAGAGGTCTTACAAGGCAATTATTGCACTAGCATATAAAGAGCAGTAAACATTTCAGTTCATGTTTTAAAAAGCGAAAATTAGCGAACTCTGCAATTAAGCTGCAAGTTAATTTAAAGCAAATACATTTTAAAATAAAGTTCTCTGGTGGCCTAGTGGCAAGAAGCTGCACTGCAATCCCAAAAGCACACAGTTTGAGTCCACCAGCTGCTCCATGGGAGAAAGGCGGGCAAACTCCCTGGTGCAGTTAATTGCCTCTGAAAACCTGCAGGAGGGTCAGCTATGGGTTAGATCCAACTTGAGGGTACACAACAACAAACCTGTTGAGAAGAATCTTACTGTCTTTGATTTCTATAGGACCCAACCACAATACTTGGGAAAGTACTAACATAGTAAATATTTCTGGTAAGAAAGTTTATAGTGTTTGCCTAAGACTTGGCCTTTTTAGCCATTACAGTTAGCCCCTTCTGGTGTCTTACTACCTAAACTGCAGGCATATGGTCTTGCAAATCATGAGCATGTGTGGAACTAGGATAAGAGAAAGAGTTCATTTCAGGGCTACAAAACTTGAGGGAGATTGGAGCAGAGACCCTGTTGGTGAGACCCTGGTGATGGTGTTGGAGAGACTGTAGCATGGCTGTGGAGAAACTGTGGCAGGGTATATGCAGAGAAACCCTGAGATAAAGGACACAGTGAAAGGTATTTGCTGTTCTTGCTGGATGCTTGAATGAGAAGCTGACTTACAACTTCTCCTTGATGCTTGATCGCTTGGAGGGAAACCCTGCTGGGTGATTTGAATTTGACTGCTGAACTGAAACCAGAGCCTGGACAATTGAGAGATTGTGCCTTGGAACTTGGGCTAAAACCTAGACTTGTTTTGGGTGATATTCTTTGTCTCCCCACTCTGCAACCAAGTTATTAATAAACCCCATTCTTAAAAAAAATAAACCCCACTTTTGGTACCACAATTGTGAGTCTGTGAGTCAACAACAATTAAATGATGCTTTTGCTGTTGGTGCGGCTCTAAAGGCATTGTGCGGCTGGGCTACAGCTCTTTACCTGATTTCTGTTCTGGGGCAGTGATTGGCTATGCCATTTTCACTCCCCTCTGACCCCTTAAGAAACACACTCATGGCCATGTACCCCCATAGCCCGTTTCCCCCTCTTTAGACATTGTTTTATAATTAATTCATAGTCAGGTCTTCACACTGAATTGTAGTGTTGGAGAAAAGTATTAACTATTCCAGGAACTGCATAAAACAAACAAACAGTTTTGAAGGAAGTGCCACCAGTCTGCTCCTTAGATGAAAGGATGGTCCAACTTCATCACATGTACTTTGGACATGTTAAGAGGAAGTGCCAATCCTTGGAAAAAGACATCACACAAGGAAAAGTAGAGTGTCAGTGCAGGAGAGCATGACCCTCAGTGAGCTGGAATGGCATCAAGTGACAGTGGGCTCGAGTGTGGCAGAGATGATCAGAGGATGGCACAGGAAAGGGTGGAGTTCTTACCTGCTGCTCCTAGGGTTGCTGTGAGGTGTAGACAATGAGATGCCACCTAAAAGCAGTAACAACAACGGTTTTGTCTTTCTCTTTTTTCAGACTCCCAAGAAGGAAATTACAAGTCAGAAGTCAACAGCAAACCCAGGAAGGAAAGGACAGCGTTTACCAAAGAACAAATCAGAGAACTTGAAGCAGAATTTGCCCATCATAACTATCTGACAAGACTGAGGCGATATGAGATAGCAGTGAACCTGGATCTGACTGAAAGACAGGTGAAATTGGAAATTGCCATTACATGGTTTTGTTTTATGTGGTTTTATTGTGTTCATTTTTTATGCTTTAAGTAAACAGAATCCTTTGGCATTTTAAAAAATATAGAGATCTAGGCTCTCATATATCAGTTAGGTGGAGGATAGAGACATTATTCTCTGCTAAAGTTTAGATCCACAAAGTGGCAAAAAGAAGAATATGAATATGAAAAATAAGATAATGACAACACAACCTTTCTGTACTTTCACTAAAATCACATTTTTTAAAAAGTGAATGATTGTATAACAACACAATGTAAGTGAAAAAAATAATATGTATGCAAACCAAAGTAAATGATAACAAAAAGGAATAATCGGAAGAGTTTTAAATAAAGCTACACATATTTCAGTTCAAGAACCATCCTTTATCCTGACATTATGCTTTCTGGTGATTTTTATTTTAAATATGATTTTATTTTTAATAATGATGGTATATGATGAAGAAATGTCTTTACTTATAGTTTAAAATCTCCTTAATTGGCATAAAACACTGGCAACCTCATGTCTTGTTTTCTTTCTCTGTATTAGGCATGGTGTGTTGCAATAATAATAAATTAATTCCAAAGCATCAATGGTATAGAAAGAAATACATTTTATTATTTACTCACTTTGCATACTAACTCTGTAAGTTCAACCCTCCAAGTCATAATTCATAGACCACTTTTGACTCTGACATCTCAGGATAGGGTCTCGATGATAACCATAGGAGGTAAGAAGGAGTTAAAGCCTCAAGCATGAACCCTTAAAAGTTTTCACTTGGAAATGACCCATTTCACTTAACATTTAAGATCTAATGTCAAAGAATGATCCAATGCTCTAGCATAGCTTCAAAGGGTATAAAATACTGGGAGAAATAGGAAAACACATCATTTGGTCCCATTGATCAAAATAATTTTGAAATTGTGTTGATTTTAGAAATTAAAAGTTATGGTACCCAATCATTTAGAGGATAGTTTGAAATTATTAACAGTCTCTGAACTCTAGCTCATGAAAGCTAAATAATTTAGGTGGCTTTCTTGGATTGCAGTTGAACAAGAGATTTACTCCAATAGGAAACAATTTGATCTTTGTATTCTGATATACCCAACAAATATCTAGCCTAATGATAGTTAATATTGTTAATCTTTAGAAAAATATTCTTGGAAGAGAAATGGAAACATCTTAATGGACAGTGCAGTTATAATAGGCACTCTTAGAGGTAAGAGTTTCACTTCCTCTCTCATTGTATGATCTGCTGCTACCATGGAACTCACTGGAAGTAAAACATCATGATCAAGGTGTGGCAAACGAACACATAACTTAGAAAGGCAAGTTAATGGTGCCTAATTCCTTAAATGGTCTGCTTTACTTCCGTAGATTTCTATATTTCAGATTTTGGTAGGATGTTTCTGGGTGGTGGAAATATATAAAGAAATATTTTAGTCATTGGCAACTTATGGTTAATTTATTATTTCAACTAGTACCTGAGTTATAGAACATAACATTTTCCTTCCTTTGAAGCTTGCACACAAAGTTTCCTCCAAAAGTGGACAGTATTTGGTATGCTCAGAAGCTGCTCCAAAAATCTATAAGATATTTATTTATTTTTTTTAAACTGGGATCAGGAAAAAAGCAAGAGATAATACACAACAATGTTCTTTAAAACAGACAGTGAACTCCAGGAAATGTAATCATAGTTTCTCTAATATATCAAATAACAGATATGATTTGTGTAAAAGAAGCAGATGCAATGTAGGAGTGGCTGAGTCTGACTTCTACCCTCTTCATAAAGGGGAACTTTTCTCATCAATAATATCCATATTGTTGTTGTTGTTGTTGTTGTGTACTATTGAGTCAGAACTGACACATAGCTGACCCTCTGACTGGTTTTCAAAGGCAGTTAAAAGTGTTGGAGGAAATTGCACATCCTTCTGTGGAGGAACTTGTGGATTCAAACCCTGTGCCTTTGGAATTGCAGTGCAGCTTCTTGCCACTAGGCCACCATTACCATACCAACAACTCCATGGTCAGACACACCACCCAAACGTTCCTGCATCTATTTCTAGGAATCATTGAGATCAATGTTCTTTGCAAGACTCACAGACTCAGCTCACAATTGTGTGGTTTGTTAGGGAAATAGTTTGGAGAATAGGGTACACAAAGAACGTCACACACTGCAAGTCACATATTCCTTTTAGTGAAGTCTACGTTCAGTTCAACAGCACAAATGCAAGAAACTTCTGATTTCCAAAATCATCCAACAAACTATCTCTCAGAGAAGTTACAAGCAAACCTTCCCTTCAGTCATCTAGCAAGCAAAACCTTTAGCTGTGGCCTTTATCTCCAGGGTTCCTCTGGTTGCACCCTGCCACAGTCTCTTTACATACTCTCCACCACTGTTTCTCACGGTATTGTCTTCACATTCCCTCCGCCACCGTCATCACTGTTTTTTAAAATGTAGAAAGTCATCTTCTATTGGCCTCACAGCTGTTGATGATTTGCAAGATCATGTGTCCGCAGCTGAGACCAAGTGCAACCCTCCTCCCACAATGGGAGCTAATGCAATGGCTACTAAAGCTCTGATGCCCTAGTTTGTTTCTAATCTACAGAAATAATGGATAGCAGTGTTATATTCTCAAACAAAAGAAAAGACTCACTTGAGTATCTGAGAATGGTTTATAATTATCTGTCATTGTCTAGTCTGACAAGGCTGAAGTCTGACCTTTGTTTTGGTCTAAGAAAATTACTTTTTAAAACATTCCTATAAATCTGGTTTGGAAATTTGGATGACATTTTGAATATGTCTTCTTTCTTCCTAACTGGTTTGCCATACTTGAGAAACTATTATATGCAATTATATAAAAAATTAAATATATATACATATTCCAGACAAATATTCACACCTTATTTTAATTTTTTTAAAGTATCTTTTAAAATGTTGTAGTATTTAGCTTTTTCTGTGTAACGAATTATGTCATTTTATCACAGTTTTGTAAATTAGGAATTGAGAATGACCCAGAAAGTTCTGTTCGTTTTACCTAAGTTATCCATGCAGCTCCAGTCACTTGGTAACTTGAAGAAGAGTTCATTGATAGAGACAACCTCAGTTAATATGGTTTTAGCCTCTTCTAAGCCAGTGTGGGCTTGTAAATATTACAGTGATCTGGATTAGGATATACCATCTAATTCACAAAAGAAAGCTGAAGCAATCTGCTTCTGTAAAGATATACAGCTTTGGAAGCCCAAAGAACAGTTTTACTGTTTACAATAAGATTGATATATATGTCAGAATCCATGCAATACCAGTGGATTTACATATTATTTTTTTGGAATGGATATATATAATTATCTTAAAATAAGATTTTATAAGATTTACTTATATTCCCTGAGCTAAATTTTACTAGTCTGGATTTCTTAGAAAGCATTTATTTTGTGTTTTCTATCATTAGTTTTGTTGTTCTGTTTTTTTTTTTTGGAGGGCATTTTGTTAGCGTGGGTTATTTTTTTGTTTTATATAGGTTTGCATACAAAATTCGTATACATTGTGTTTCATTCATGTATATTGTGTTTCCCACATTCCTTAATTCGTATTGTGTTTCATATGATCATTCCCATACCTTGTTTTAGAAAATGAAATTATCTTTATTTCATTGTCATTGAGTTAGACTGACTTATAACTGACCCTCCCTGTTTGGGTTTCTGAGACTTTAAATTTCCTGGGCAGAAATTGTCCATCTTTCTCCAGCAGAACTGCTGGTGGTTTTAAACCACTAAAGGCTCATTCTTAGGATTAGAAACTCAATGTCCTGTGAACTACAGTCTCACTAACACTACAAACAAGCAAAATTCTGCTGAAGATTATCCCAAAACTATTGGAACAGGATCCCCTACCCTCAGACCACTTTACTATGCAGCTCTTATTCCGGACTCTTACCATGCTAATAATACCTAATCATATATTCCTTTTATACATTTCTCTCCCTCTTCAGTTTCAATGCCATGCACAAGCTTTTTAAAGTATTCAAATGGAGACATAAAGTTCATAAGTATATAACACAAAGGAAAAAGGAATAGATATTAAATCAACTCAATATATAGCAGAGCTGCTTTACAGAAATCATTTTCTCCTTATTGAACATTTACTTATAATTGCTGTTTTGTGCTACTGCGTTGGAACTGGCCCATAGCTGACCCTCCAGAGGATTTTCAGCTGCAGTCAATGGCACGGAGGAGAGCGCTCATCCTTCTTCTTCTGAGCAGCTGGGGAATTTGAACCACATGTATTCTAGAATGCAGTGCAGCCTTTTACTCCCAGGCTACAAGAGCTCCCTCTTTTATAATAAGAGAAACATCTACATGTACTTTCATCTAGAAATTTTAAGTGACTATATATAAGTATACGTCTGTATAGCATTTAAATAGTTACTTTGCTTTTATCACTGTAGTATATGTGTCATGTTTTAAGATGTACATATTTATGTTATTATAAAGCTATTTATGCTTGAGAGGATGGAGGAACAGTGCAAGGGGAAGACTCCTTGATGAGATGGTTTGACTCCGTGACAAGGATAATGGGGGTATATGTGTCAGAGACGATAAGGTGGTTCTCTATAGAGCAGGGTTCAGAGTTGTACATAGGATCGCTATGAATTGCAGGTGACTTGATGGCTCATAACAACAATAATAGCATTAACAACAAATTAGTTTCTCTTCTTTTAAAAAAATGTTAAATCCTAAAGTATCACTCAGGCTGCAGATATTCCAAATTCTTTCATGAGTTCTTGTTGTTACGTGCCATCGAGTCACCTATGACTCACAGCAACCATGCATACAATAGCTCTAAGGCCTTCTCTGTCCTGAGCCAGTCTCACTGACCCCGACCCACCTACCTGCATTGCCCTACTTACTGTATCAATCCATCTCATTTAGAGTCTTCATCTCCTGTGCTATCTCTCCACCCTTCTGTGCATAATGTTCTTCTCCAAGGATCAGTTCCCTCCTAGTCACGTGACCAAAGTATGTGAGACAGAGCTTCAAAATCCTACCCTCCAAGGAGAAATTTTATTTCACCCTTTCCAAAAAAGACCTATTTGCTTTCTTTGCAGTCTATGGCATGTTCAAGACTCTTTTACAGCACCATAACTCAAAGGTATCAATTCTTCTGTCATCCTTAGTCATTGTCCAACTCTCTGATGCATATTAGGTGCACCTTAGTCTCTAGACTGACATGGTTGCTTCTCAGTACTCTGGAAAGGTCCTGGACGGAAGATTTACCTAATGTAACTCATCTTTTGATTTCCTCTCTGCTCTGGTGCCAAGCATATTGATTGTAGAGCTGAGAAAGTGTAACTGTTAACAACCTCAATTTCTTCTCCATCTATCATGGTGCTGCCAGTTGGCCCAATGGTGAGAATCATCTTTGTCTTCTTGATGTTGAACTTCAATCCATATTGAAGACTACAGTCCTTGACCTTCTGCTGCAAGCACTTCAGGTCCTTCTCAGTTTCAGCAAGCAAGGCTGTGTCATCTGCATAACAGAGTTTGCTGATTAGTCTTCTTACAATCCTAATGTCAGATTCCTCCTCATAAAGTCCAGCCTCCCAAATAATCTGTTCTTCATATAGATTTAAAAGGTATGGAGACAGGATGAGTAGTAATAATAAAATAACACAGGACTCTTACAATATGTTTATTTAATAGTGCAATGTCTTTACATATTAAGAAAGTCTGTAATTCCCTTAAACTTCATCTGGTCTAAGAAAAAAAGAAATGAAGAGGTTCAGCTTTCAAAGTAATTTTATCTTGACACATAGGATTAAAATTATTTTATGTTAAATTTAAATGGAGGCCCTAGAACAAAGTTGAGTTTCAAGTACTATTAAAAAAAAATACAGTGGTTTGTTTTGAATTTTTTTTTCCCCATTCATTCATTGATGCACTTCTCTTCCCCCAGCCCTCCCCCATTTGCTCCTCTCTTTCAAAAGTAAAAGAAACACTCCCTCCCTGGTACACAACCCCCCCACCCCGTACTCCTCCCACCACCCCAAGTTATTTTTTTAACATATGATGGACTGCCAAGAAAACAAATAGGTCTGTCTTGGTGAGAGTGAAATCAATTTTTTTCTTGGATGCTAGAATTTTGAAGCTTCATCTCATGCTTTGGACACATGTCCAGGAAGGACCAGTCCTTGGAGAAGGACATCATGCTTGGAAAGGTGGAGGGAAAACACCAGAGGAGATGGATTGATACCGTAACTAGGGCAATGGGGGTAGGTGTGTCAGAGACAGTGAAACTGGTTCAGGACAGGGCAGGCTTCAGAGCTGTTGTACATATGGTCACGATGAGTCAAAGATGGCACATAACAACATAATATTCTAGCATTCACATATGTTAAAAGATATATCATAAATTCTTTTCAATTCACAACTAAGTAGTAAGTTTTATTTAGTAGAACAACTTGGAGTATTTTGAAGAACTGGTGAGTCTAAAGACTCTCCTTTTCCAAAATATATATTTGACAAACTTATTCTGGTTTGGACCAGGAGTGGTATTCACTTCCTAAACAACATGCCTCTGGAAACTCTATGAATTTTGAGAAACTATGATAGTTATAGAAAGGCTTCAGGTCTTTTTTTCATAGGGTCGCTGTGAGTCATGCTTACCTCAATGACAATCAACAACAATATTCTGGATGCAAACTGCCTGCTTCTGCGTAATGCTGGGCTCAAATGCTGGACTCTTAAAGTAATTTGAGCCATATGTCTCTGCACAATGCTGCAATCCATTGTCCAAAGACTGCTTACATTATTCTGGTGTGTTTTATTCTCTTTTATACTAACAGGGAACTCTGATGTCCTTCTGGTAAGAAGCTACTCTGTAATCTCAAAAGTATGTACTTTGAATCCACTAGCTGCTGCCCAGGAGAAGGTTGGGCAATCTCCACAGCAATTTACTGCCTCTGAAAACCTGCTGGAGTGTCAGCTATGAGTTGGTTGTGCCTCGACAGCACAGAACAACTTTTCTTATATTGAGGGTTGCAACACAGCTTCATACCACTAGGCCACTAGAGCTCATTATAGGAAAAGTAGGAAACTGCATTTTCAAAATGGTTTTCATAGCTCTTATGCTCTTATGGGTATGAAACCTAGGTAAATTTACCAGAATAACAGATTAAATGAATCACTATTCTGCCAAGATAAATGGAAAATCCCACCTAGTTAGATCTTATTCCATTAGTGGAAATGAAAAGGATTTTGTTTTATTTGTTATTCATTAATCATTGAAGGGCCCAATGTCAAAATCTTCAAAATAGCCATCCATCCTATGGATGAATTTAAAGGAGAACTTTCCATGTGTGTGAGGCAAATAAGCAGTGGTTTTTGTCTTTCATCTGGTTTGGTTGGTTTTTTTTTTCTCTTTTCTTACCTCACATGGGCCTTTTTTTTTAACATCTATTTTTAAAAATCTATGTTGTTTTTGTTGTTGTTGTTGTTATGTGCTGTCGAGTCGCTTGCGACTCATAGCGACCCTATGTACAACAGCCCTAAACTCCGCTCTGTCCTGTGCCAATCGCACTGTCTCTGACACTCCCATTCCAATTGTTTTATCTAAGAAATTGTGTTTCCACATGAAAATCTATTTATCCATACATGCTAATTTATTTATTCGTACTTACCTATTAGTCAGTACTTTTGGAATATTTCTCCATTCATTGACTTGCCACCTAGCATAAAAGGGATATATTTCCTTTGTTTAATTCATATTATGCCTTCTATATAGAAAAAATTTAGTGTGACATTGTTTTCAATTAGAAGAATAGGGTAGTATTAAATGGAGGAGTTAGTTAGTTTTAAATGAACAGAGATATTGTAGAATATTATTATTTTTAAAAAGCCCTGACATTTCCAATGGAATGATGAGTTGTAAAGATCAGATGTTAGTTCTAGAAAACAAAGGTTGTAGCATATGATAAGGCTACTAGGAAAGATAATAGTAGATCAAAATTTATGAGGTGCACATCACATTTTCAAAACTCTTCTTATTAATTTCTAATATTGTTACTCATAAAGAGGAAAAGATGGAAAAATAAATAACTGGCTTCCATGGCGTGACTATCAACCCATGATAGCTTTATGTGTACAGAATAAAATTGGTCTGCAGAATTTTTAGTGTTGTGACTTATCAGAAACTAGTCTCCAAGCCTGTTTGTTGAGATCCTTGTTGGTGGGTTTGAATCACTAATTTTTTAATAAAAATTATTTGTTTGCTTGCAAAGTCTGTATATACTGGATTTCTCATTATTCCTCATTCATATTGGGTTTCATACAATCAGTCTCATTTAGGAGAACAGACAGGATAATTTGTCACATTATTGGTGGTTTTGTTGTTAAATGCCTTAAAATCACATGCAACTCATTTTAATCCAAGGAACAACAGATATGAACTCTGTCCTGTCCTGTGCCATCCTTATGAGTGCTGACACATTTGAGACCATTGCTGCAGAAACTGGGCCGATCCATCTCAGTGAGGGTCTTTCTTTTCTTTGCACTGACCCTCCACCTTTATAAGCATGACGTTCCTTTCAAGGGATGGTCACTCCTAATAACATATCCAAAAGATATGAAACGAATCTTCACCATCTTTGCCTCCAAGGAACATTCTAGTTCTACTTTCTCCAAGATATATCTGTTTGTTCTTTTGAGAGTACATGGGATATTCATCACTCTTCTCTAATAGCACAATTCAAAAGCATCAATTCTTCTTCTCTCATCCTTATTCACT
>NW_006399757.1:14628796-14630245 GCF_000299155.1 Elephantulus edwardii | reverse complement strand
ATGAGTAGTTGGTGGTCTGTTCCACAATCAGCTCCTGGCCTAGTTTTCACAGCCGATATTGAACTTCTCCAGAGGTTCTTTCCACATATGTAATCGATCAAAATCATATGCATAAGGTTATTATTTGAAAACTTAAATAAGACAAAGTTATAGAATGAATGCCTCATTTAATTTTAAAAAATTATACCATCATTCACTTTTATATAATTATTCATACACATTATTTCCTTTATGTACTTTTTTTATAGTGATTTCTGTGTTTTATATAATTAATTACTATTGATCTGTTACATTTTTCTAATTATGAATATTGTGCTGAAAAATATTTTCTGCATTAACAGTTCGTGATGGCATAGAAATCTTGATTCTTTATTGACACAAAAATAGTATTCTTTATCTTATTCATATATTTATGTTATTTATATTATTGTCATGTGCTGTCGAGTCAGAACTGACTTACAGCTGACTTTTCAGTAGGTTTTCAAAGGCTGCACATTTCACTGAAAGTGATTGCTAATCTTTCTCCTTTGGAACAACTGGGGAATTCAAATGAGATGCCTTTGAGTTGGTCATATAAGGAATTGTGCTGGCAACCCTAAGGTACATGGTTTGAGTTCACCAGTTGCTTCACAGAGAAGGATGGGCACTTTCCTCCCATTGGAGGGTCAGCTATAAGTTATTTCACAATACTTTATGATATATAATAACAGCAACAGACCACCAGAGCTCCTTTACAATATTCACATTCCTCAAGGTAAATGACTCTTTAAAATGTGAGTAGTTAGTGGTATTGCATAACATAATAATCTATAAATGGACTCATATCAAATCCACCTTTGGAAAAAAATTCACTCATTCAACACTTTCCAAAGCAGTAATAAAACAGAAATGCAATTTACTATAAACCCAAATAAAGTTATAAAAGGGGGCCAAATTTATGAATTATGTGTAGAAGCAGAGGTATTTGTTTTAGTCATATGTAAAATACATTTTACTCTACATTACCAGGTTAAAAGTGTCAGAAGGCAAACAAAGGATGTCAACAACAGCAATACTAGGATATTACTAGAAGAAATAAGTCATACACTGTAATTATTATGTTATAGTATAGCAGTATGGGATATTAAGAGTAAGACAAAAAGTTCTATGGTAATTCGAGAACCCTTAATATGTCTCTTAATAAATCATTAACAATGACATCAGGAATTGGCAAAATATAAGGCCTCAGGAATTGATGGACTAGCAATTAACATATTTCAACAAACAGATGCAGCCCTGTATGTCCTCTCTAGGTTGTGCCAAGAAATCTGGATATCAACTAACTGAAAGAGATAGATATTTATTCTCATTCCAAATAAACATTATTGAACAGAGTGTGGAAATTCATGATCCGAACAATAACACTAATATCATATGCAAGAAAAACCCTGCTGACAACTATCCTAAAAT
>NW_006399757.1:14626662-14627981 GCF_000299155.1 Elephantulus edwardii | reverse complement strand
AGGGACTTCTCTAGAGTGCTAAGGAGCAACAGGGTCATTCTAGAGACTAATGTATCCCTGATTCAGGCCATGGTCTTCTCAGTTACTTTGCTCGGTTACTTTTTGCTATGCCTAAGAGAGCTAGACAAGGACTAAGGATTACAGAAGAAGCATTAATGGCTTTGAGTTGTGGTGCTAGAGAAGAGTATTGAACATAACTTCAGACTGCCAAGAGAACAAAAAAAGGCTGTCCTGGAGAGGATGAAACCACATTGGTCATTGGAGGAAAGGATTGTGAGGCTCTGTCACACATATTTTGAACGTGTTTCCTGGAGGACCCAGTCCTTGGAGAAGGACATCATGCTTGGAAGAAGGGAGGATCAGAGCAGGAGAGGAAGACCCTAGATGAGATGGGTTGACACAGTGACTTTTGAAATGAGGGCAGGTGTATCAGAAACAGTGAGATTGGCTCATGATAGAGCAGGGTTCAGGGCTATTGTTCATAGGCTAGCCATGACTAATAGTCATCTGGAGAGCACATGACAACAACAATGATCTCAGAACAGAAGCTTATGAATATTCTCTAAAAAATAAATTTAAATATTACACATTTTAGACATGCCAAAGCCTTCATATACAACAAAAATAATCTCTTTTATTTGTAGTTTTTAACTATGAGTAACACAAGGATGTAGCTTGTTTCTTACTCATTTGCATATTCCTCATGTCAAATTTTCCCACCTTTGATTTGACACAATACTGAATGTCAGTCGATGTTCAGTTAGATTTTTTCTTTTTAATTTTAAAAAATTTTATATTCATTTGCAGACAAAATTCATATACATTGTGTTTCATGTACGCATATGTGTTTCAAACATTCCTTCATTCACATTGTGTTTCATACCATGATTCATATACACTGCATTTTATAAAATTGATCAACATTGACCTATGCCTACTCTTTTTTTAAAAATTTATTTATTTATTTTTCATTTCAGTGAACATCTACAGAGATTTTGAAATTCCATTCATTCATTGTTGCAACCTTCTCCCCGCTACCCTCTCCCGTCCCCCCAGGTTTGCTCCTCTCCTTCAAAAGCAAAAGAAAAACTCCCTCATTGGTACACAATCCCCCCGCACATCCCCCCACCACACCCCTAACCCCAAATATAATCCACTCTGCAACCCTCATTCCGTACTCTTACGATAAGCATGATGCCCCAAAATATAATACTTTTAAACTATTCTATCCCCCATAGACTTCGATGCCCATAAACGTATTTCATTCAGTTTTTCTCAGTCTTACCCCCACCCCGATGCCTACTCTTATACCACCTTTT
>NW_006399757.1:14622931-14625467 GCF_000299155.1 Elephantulus edwardii | reverse complement strand
AGGAGAAACAGGTCTTCAGAGAGGGACATCATCCTGGGTAGAGTGGAGGGACAGCGCAGGAGGGGAAGACCCTCTATGAGGTGGATTGATTCAGTGACTGGTGTACTCGGGATGGGTTTGTCAGAGGCAATGAGATTGGCACAGGATAGTACATGGTTTGGGGCTGTTGTACATAGGGTTTCTATGAGTCGCAAACGACTCGATGGCACATAACAACAGCAACAACATATAGTATTTTACAAAATTGTTGTTCCTTAATTCTGCATAGAGATTGTAATTCTCTAAATTTCTGATGGGATTTTGAAATGGTACAATCAGCCTGTAAGACACTTCGAAGTTTTCTCAAAAAGTTGAACATATAAATCCCGTATGACTCAGCTATTCCATTGCTTTTAATATACCCTCAGGAAAATATATCTGAAATACAAATGGAATGAAGATCTGTAAATCTAAATTCATAGCAGTGTTTTTCACAATAGCAAGAAATCGAAACAGCCCAAGTGTCCATAAAAAAAAATGGATTGAGAAATTATCATATATTCAGTAATATTTTTGATGTGTAAATGGGTTGAAAAACTGGCCCTAACAAATAACCAAGGAAATATGGAAATACTTTCACACTTCTTAGTTTATAAATGCTAATTATTATATAAAAAAGTTGTACATTTAAGTCAAAACAATCAGAATTTTAAAATATAAATGCTAAACTTTGAATGATTAGTTTCTTGTTCTTTTAAAAATTAGAACATAAAGCTGGATTTATGAAGTGACACTAAAATGATACTAAATTATATAAAGTTTATTTATAATTTTGCTGTGTTTTAAAGGAATTCTGGTGGCCTAGTCTTTAAGGAGCTGTGCTCCTAACCCTAGGTTGAATCTACTAGCCATTACCTTTAAAAAAAAAGAAAAAAAGAGCAATCTCTTCTTATGTGATTTCAAATCTTCCAGAAACTCCAGAAAGGGTCAGCCAAGAATCAATTGTGAACTGACAGTAATTAACTATTTGTTTTCTTTTTAGTTGTATGTTTATTCTAGTTTGTAATCAGCATTTATTTTATGGATTCTGTTTTTGCTACAACTATGTGTCCTAAACCTGAATATTTTCATAGCATATTTGAAAATAAATTTAGAAACAGTGATTTTTTTTGAGGTCTCAAACTCTTCCTGTTTGATAAAATATGATCACTCATCAAATATCTGCTACTGTTTTGATTATCTTATTAACTTATTTTTATTTAAATTATGAAATAATAATTGAATGGGGTAAGAAAAAGTTAAAAATATTAGCAGCAGTATTTAATATTACATGCCATGGACACTAGAAGCACATTTATAAGTCTGTCTAAAAATTGGAAAAGATTGAATTTCACATAGGAAACACAGCATAATGACCTTTGGTGTCTCTAAAATCTATACTATGTTATGACATTTTTCTTATTTAGAATTGCACACAACAGGTTTTATACTATTATAGATTTACTGTCCACTTCCTCTCAGAAAATGAAGTAAATATAGATTTAAGAAATCTGTTCCTCCCATTTTCCTAAGATTATTTTGACTGCATAGTTCAGGTCTTGGTGACAGTGATGATGATGATGGTGATGAGTTATATGCTTGTTACATCTGGAATTGTCTGTGGAGCAAATGTCCCTATGGAGAATTTCAAATACCTCATTATTCTTATAAAACAAATATGAAAATTGAGGCAGAGAGAAGTATAATTTTCTCAAATTCACACAAAAACTTAGAAGTAAAGCCAAGAGTAGAACCCAATTCATGTGGAAAAGATCTAAGGCAACATTCAATGTCAAGCTTGCAAAAGCAATTAAATTGAGTAGTATAATTACCTAAATTATACTACAGGAAAATCGTGTCATATTTGCAAACCTAATTATATTAAATAGGAGAATTACCTGAATGATAGTAATCATATGGATGGAGCTCACATACTTAATTTATATGCTTTACATTTTTATTCTGAATGCTTTAAAACTGGAAGTTTGAAATGTAATCATTTAAAATGCATTATACGGAGTGAAGCAAGCACAGATTTAAATATTGGGACCACATTTACCCACCTGTGTAATATGAAGCAAGTCCTTAACTTTGAAGTCTCAGTTTCCTCGTCCATAAAACAGGAATAAGACAACAATATCTTGAAAATAGTGTAGTAAAATAATGCATACATAACACCTAGCATGTTGTTGTTGTTATGTGCCATCGAGTGGCTTGTAACTCATAATGACCCTATGTACAACATCCCTAAACTCTGCTTTGTCCTGTTCCAAAGGCACTGTCTCCGACACACCCATCCCGATTACCCCAGTCACTGAATCAGTCCACGTCATAGGAGGCCTTCCCCTCCTGCGCCGTCCCTCCACCCTACCAAGCATGATGCCCCTCTCCAAGGACCTGTCCCTCCTTGCAACATGTCCAGAGTATGTTAGATGGAGCCTTAGAATCCTTGCCTCCAAGGAACAGCCTGGTTTGACCCTTTCCAGGATGAATCTGTTTGTTTTCCTAGCAGTCCATG
>NW_006399757.1:14621486-14622571 GCF_000299155.1 Elephantulus edwardii | reverse complement strand
CTCAATCCATATTGGAGGCTGTAGTCCTTGACCCTCTGCAGCAAGCGCTTCAGGTCCTCCTCAGTTTCAGCAAGCAGGGTTGTATCATCTGCATGTCACAGATTGTTGATAAATGCCTGAAATATGTGGAAAGTGGTAACTTTTCTTATCAAGTAGTAGTATGTGAACAAGTACCAAGTACTTCCTTCTGAGTTTTGAGTCTATCACTTTTACTGGTTTTTTTGTATCATTTTATTGTCAAATTCTTATGTCATATATGATACAAGATTTTAGTTGTGACCTTCTAGTCATTTTTGGATGGTGCCTGTTTAATTCCAGCTCATAGCTATCCTGTAACAGAGTAGAAGTGCCTCATAAGGCTTTCTTGGCTACACTCTTTATGAAAGCAGATCACCAGGTATTTCTCCCGAGCAATTTCTGGAGGGGTTAGAGCCATTGGCCTTTTGAATAGCATCAAGTGCTCCAGACTTGAGAAGATCACCATTTCCATGGCTCATGGTGCAAACATCTGATGAAATTTATATTAATTTTGAACTTATTTTGTTGACATATAACTGAAATATTTATACCTTTGAATAGTTAGTACATATTACTTCATTTTACTAGTAAATTTACAGAAATTACTATTGGTTCTAAAATATAAGTAAGGACCACATTACTGAAGCAAAAGAAACAAGATAACCTTTCCTACTAAATGGAAAAAGATTTGTTTTACACATAAGATACCTTAGACAACGTGGTTTTTGACACAGGGATTAAAAAATTGAACAAAGGAATAAAACACAAGGTACACACATATATAGAAAAGTGATTTAGGACAGAGGTGATAAAGTGATCATCTGGTGAAAGTTTAGCTAGCACTGATTCTGGGACAACTTGTAATGTATGTGGAAAATGTCTCTGTAGATATTTTCTATATACTTTATGTTAAAAACAGTACTTCATGGATCAAACATATAAATTTTAAAACAAGCCTTTAAAAATTGTAAAAGATACCACAGTGGGGTAAAATGTCTTTGCCCTCAACCAGCAAATATTTTTAAAAAATAACATCAAAGTATTATATTTTAGGGCATTATGTTTAT
>NW_006399757.1:14602499-14620311 GCF_000299155.1 Elephantulus edwardii | reverse complement strand
GTCAGAGAGCTGGACAATGCCCAGGGTAGATAGAAGGATAATTGATGCTTTTGAGCTTTGGTGTTGGAGAAGAGTGCTGAGGGTGCCATGGACTGTGAAGAAAACAAACAGATTCATCTTGGAGAGGGTTAAACTGGGATGCTCCTTGGAGACAAGGATTCTGAGACTTCGTCTGACATACTTTGGTCATGTTTCAAGGAGAGACCAGTCCTTGGAGAAGGACACCGTGCTTGGGAGGGTGGAGGATAGGTGCAGGAGAGGAAGGGCCTTCTGGGAGGTGGATTGATTCAGTGACTGGGGCTATTGGGATGAGTGTGTTGGAGACAATGAGATTGGTACAGGACAGAGCAGAGTTTAGAGCTGTTGTACATAGGGTCACTATGAGTCGCAAGCGACTCGATGGCACATAATAACAACAACAATCCCTCACCCCTTGTATCCTCATACACGTTTTTCTCATAGATATCTTTCTATGTCTACAATAATTATCTGATACAGTATTGGTCCTTATGAGACTGAGTTAGTTAGTTAGTTCATGCAGCCTAATGCTCTCCAGTCCCTTCCAAGATAAGTAGCAATTTTCTACATCATTGCTCCTTAGTGCTGCATAGTATTCCATCATGAGAATGAATGTACACAATTTCTCAATCCATTGGACTGTGGTGGGACATTTGAGTTGTTTCCATGTGGTTGTGATGGTGAATAATGTTGCTGTGAACACTGGTGTACAAATCTCTACTGTGTTTCAGTTCTAATAAAGGATGCACATTTCTTTTGTAAACTTATATTGTGATGATTCTTTTAAATCATTCCAAACTAGTCATGTGGAGGCATTCACAAAAGACAAAAACACAAATGACTTATAAAGGTATGAAATCATGCCTTATTTTTAATTAATCAAGAAATGTAAGCTAAGTACACAGTACAATAAGTCAATATTTCAGTGTTTTTTAGCCAAAAAACTAAAACCAGTAACAGCAATAATTGACCTAGGTGTTAATCAGGGCCCTTACACTTTAGAATGTGTGTGGAGAAGTTAAATTGGTATATTTCTGTCCTTTTTCCTTTAGTGTTTCAAGAAACTGAACATTCATTTACCTCGTTGCTTTTGTGTACCGTGGAGCCAGAGTTGACTCATAGTTGAACCTTCCAGCAGGTTTTAAGAGGATGTAAATTACAGGAAAGGTGATTTTCCATCTTTCTCCTATAGAACAGCTGGTCGATTTAAACTGCGTGACTGCTTGCTTTGGTCAGCAAAAGAGACTCCCTCCCATTAGGCCACCAATACTCCTTCATTGCCCCTAGGGCTCAGTAATGTAACTCCTGAGTAGAATAACCAGAGATGTTCTATCACATAACCATGATAAAGCAAAAACATTTCAAAATATGATATTTTTTAAAAAGAAGAAAGTAACTCAAGTGTTTACGGATAGGAAAATTGAGAAACTGTTGGATACGATATACAATGGTAACATGATATACAATAGTATACGATGTACACGATATACAATAGTAACAGCAGTAAACATGGATGAATATTGGCCCTTGTTTAAGCATTCTTTGGAGACAGAAATCCTTTAAGATTCCTCTTTGGTAGGAGATAGGAATCTATACTATTAAAACACTACAATTGAATACTTCTAAGAAGGAACCACTGTGTTTTCGTGTTAGAGTTTTGATGAAAACAGTTTGAATTTTTGGTTTGTTTTTTAAAAAGTCACGCTTAGGTCAAGCACAAAATTCATGCTTGTGCTAATATGTAGGTTGCATAGAGGAATATAAAGAACATTTAGCTTAAGGTGTACAAGGAAAGCATGCAATGTGAATGAAACCCATAGCAAGAAGCAAGAAGATTCATTGACAGCAATATTAATCTGTTTCTGATCTTGGGTGATAATTCTATGGTTATATTTATTGTTTGGCTTTAAAATGGTTACAAAACTTACTTTACTAAGCAATTTAAATTTATCTTTTGGAAGATATTGTCTCTCTTTCACATTGACACTAATTATGTAATACCTATTTTCAGTTTTAAAGTTGAACAGAAAGAAATGAGAAAAATCTATGCTTGACTATATATTTTTATAAAATTAGTAGGAAGATCTGTTTTAGAATAAAAGCAAAAATAATACAGGTAATATAATTTTTTAAGGTGTACCTCAGAAGAAATAGAGTTCATTCCAAAAAGAAATTGTCAAATAAATGTTTGGGGATGAAGCAGTAGACTGCAATGGTATTAAATAACTTTAAATTACTATCTTGAGCATTTTTTCCAGTTAGCTCAGATAGTAATAGAATTTTATAGGGAGATAAGATTTATCAATACATATAATGTTAGCTCTAGTTTATGGTAAGTTTTGGGGAAGTTCTCTGTCAAGGACCCCTCCAAACTATTGAGAAGTAATGATGTCAATTTGAAGACAAAGGTGTGCCTGATTCTTTACAATTACTTGCTATGCATCTGAGAGCTACACTTTGAATAGGGAGGATGAAACAGTAATTGATACTTTTGGACTGTGATGTTGGAGAAGAGTACTGTCTATCCTGTATATGTACTTGGAGCCAGAATGCTCCTTAGAGACAAGGATGGTGAGGCTTTGTCTTACATACTTTGGAAATGCTGTTTCTTTTCCTGGGAAAAGGACTTCATGACTGGAAAGGTAAACAATCAATGAAGAAAAGACCTTCAGTGAGATGGTTTGTTACTGTGCTTGTAGCAATGGGTCAAGTGTGTCAGAGACGATGAAGATGGCACAGGATGGAACAGGGTTCAGATCTGTTGTTCGTAGGGTCACTGTGAGTCATTCTTGACTTGAAGGCACAGAATAACAACAACAACCACTTTGTAAAAGATAGGGTTCTTTCCTATTTTACTTCTTTCATTTGTTTATAAGTGACATGCATATTATTTATATGACATATAAAATAAGTTGCAACTGCATGGCCTTCTGAACGTTTAATAATTACTTATGCAATTATTATAATGATAAAACCTGATTATCAATTCTGTTTATATCCATTTTAATATTTACTCTTGTATCTTGAGGAAATATTTTTAAGTGATGTTGATAAAAGGGGAAATATATTTTTTTAATTTCGTTGTATGTCTTTTTCTTTCTAAAAGGTGAAAGTCTGGTTCCAGAATAGGAGAATGAAGTGGAAGAGGGTAAAAGGAGGACAGCAAGGAGCTGCAGCTCGAGAAAAGGAACTGGTGAATGTGAAAAAGGGAACACTTCTCCCTTCAGAGCTTTCGGGAATTGGAGCGGCCACCTTACAGCACACAGGGGACTCTCTAGCAAATGAAGATAGTCACGACAGTGACCACAGCTCTGAGCATGCGCATTTATGATACATGCCAAGAGGACTAGCTCCATTCTCAGGAAAGCAATATTGTGATGGCAAGCCTTACCCTAACATCGTTTACACAGAAAGATGATTATAACAGTGGGTTTTATTATTATCATTAAGGTCAGGCATTTCCTGTCTGGTTTTTGTGATTTGTAAAGGGTTTACCCTAAGTATCACTTATTAAAGTTGCCTCCACAGTGAAGAAGGCAAACCTAAACTTGCTTTGAATGTTCCAGATATTTAGTCATGCATGTGACAGTGGGCAGGTGTGTTTGCGTTTGCTTGCACTGAAAGTTAAATTGCTATCAAGAGCAAACCGGGAGGCATTTATCGTTCATGATGCCTCCTGAGTGAAGATGCCGAAGATAAAAGGACTTTGAGTATTCCAGATGCATGTGATCACGTGTCTGAGAGTGGGCAGGTATTTGCTTTTGCTTGCACTGAACAATTAAATTGCTATCAAGAAAAAAAAAACCATGAAGCAGTTTGTCCTGAACAACCACAGTGCCTGAAATCACTCCTAAGTGGATATAAAATGTATTTTAATGCTGTATATATTATCTTTAACTCATTTTTTCTGTCCTCACTAATTTTAGCAATACAGTCATGTTAGCTGATGAAAATAGACGCTCACAATGACGGTCAGCTTCTTGTCTTTTTATATCTTTTTTCATCCCAAAGAAAATCAGTACATGCTTTCTTGTGTTCAAGTAGAGAAAAATGCAGTAGAGTCTGATAGGACATATTCTTGTACCACAGACAAAACAAATCTTATGTTGCATTTACTATCAACTGCTGCTAATAAATATTTTAAAACTTACCTAGCTCCTCAATTCTTCCTATCTTATAGCTTGAAAAAAATATTTAGGATCATAGGCAAGTCAGTAACCTTGCAGAAAGAGCTTTGTATGACAGATGTTGTCCGGCTTTACTTCTATAAAATGTTAGCTTTTATAAATATGATTTAATTAAGAAGAAAAGGGGTTTCTCCCAGTTAGTAATAGACAAGTTGCAAAGCAAAGTTGATTCCTCATGTTAATAAACAGCACATTACTGAATGTTTTGAAATGAAATACAATAAAGACTCATTATTTTTTCATATGTAATGTATTCATAATGAACAGCAACTTTGTATTTTGTAAAAGGAAAAAGTGTTTAATAAATGATCCTTTGTAAATAATTTTGGCTCTCTTACTGTGCATACAGATTTTAATATAAATATTTAAAGTCTTAAGAAAAGTCTCAAAAAACAAACAAAATCCTTCAATCGTTGCTATTGAGTTAGAACTGACTCTTAGCAGACCCTGTATTCAGTTTATAAGGCTGTCAATCCCATAGATTTTCCATATTTCTCCAAAAGGAGCTACTAATGTGTTTGAACAATCGTAGATGTGGCCTTTATATTAACAACACAACACTCTAAAGTCTAGGGCATCAGAGCCCTCCCAGAATTATCTGCTTTTATATAAATTCACAATCAACACTCTTGGCACCAGGAGCCAGGAAATTAAAAGACAAAGTGCATTGGGAAACTCTCTTGTTAGAGACCTCTCCAAAGTACTGAAGAGCAAGGATGTCAGTCTGGAGACTGAGGTTCCTGATACAGGCCATGATCTTTGCAATCACTGGCTATGCATCAGAGATCTGGACAATGACTAGGGATGATAGAAGGAGAATTGATGCCTTTGAGCTGTGGTTTTGGAGAAGAGTATTGAATATATCATGGATTGCTAAGAGAATGAACAGGTTTGTCCTGGGAGAGGGTTAAACCAGGCTGCTTCTTGGAGGCAAGGATTCTGAAGCTTTGTTTGACATATTTTGGACATGTTGCAAGGCGGGACCAGTCCTTGGAGAGGGACGTTATGCTTGGAAGGGTGGGGGGACAGTGCAGAAGAGGAAGACCCTGGATGAGATGGATTGATTCAATGACTGGAATAATGGGAGTAAGTGTGTCAGAGACAATAAGATTGTCCCTGGATAGAGCAGGGTTTAGGGCTGTGGTACATAAGGCTGCTATAAGTTGCAGGCAACTCAATGTCACATAACAACAACAAACATAAATCCAGATTGTGACAATGAACAAATCTACATTTTAGTATGGAATTTAAAAAGAAGTCCTTGAAAGTCAAAGGATTAGTTAATATTAAGTTGCTCCTTGATTTAAGGAATATGCTAAGTAAATGTCTTAATGTGTCTACTATCTTAAAATTAAAAACAAGAAGGAAAGTAATACCACTTACTATTGTTGTGTTGGTGTACCATTGAGTCTGAACCGGCCCCTAGCTTACTCTCCAGCGGGTTTTCAGAAGGCAATTAATCACATGGGATGAGATTCCCCTTCATTTCCCATGGAGCAGCTGGTGGATTCAAATCATATACCTTCACAATTGTTAAGTGCCATCGATTCACAGGCGACTCATAGCGACCCTATGAAGGAGAGTCCTCAATGCCTGTGTGTCTTTCATCCTCTCTCCAGGTTCATAGGGTTTCCAGAGGCAAGCTATTACGGAAGTGGATGCCACTCCTCCTGGAACTCATAGCAACACTATGTATAACAGCTCTGAACCCTACCCTATCCTGAGCCAGTCGCACTGACCACTGACTCCAACACACCAACCCCCTTTGCCTCAGTTATTGTATCAATCCATCTCATCCAGGGTCTTCCTCACTGATGCTCTCCACCCTTCCGAAAATGATGTCCTTCTCCAAGGACTGGTCTCTCCTGGCCAAGTGCCCAAAGTATGTGAGACAGAGCTTCAAAATCCTAGCCTCCAAGGAGAAACTTGGTTTCGCCCTCTCCAAAACAGACCTGTTTGTTTTCTTGGCTGTCCAAGATATGTTCAATACTCTTCTCCAGCACCACAATTCATAGGTATCAATATGTATGTTGTTGTTGTTAAGTGCCATTGAGCGGCAGGCAACTCATACTGACACTATGAATGAAAGTCCTGGACACCTCCTGTCTAACTTTCTTTCTTTCTCCAGGCTCATAGGATTTCCAGAGGCAAGCTATTACGGAAGTGGATGCCACTCCTGCTTCCAAGCTTGTTTTAATCAGGGAGCTTCACCAAACACTGTCCACCATGAATAACCATTCTCGCATTTGACTCATCAGTGTCACAGTGTTCAGCTTCACAGCAACCGCAGGTTACCTCTGTACAGCAAGTAGACATACCAGGATTACACAACCTAGAAGAATGTTTCACCGAAAACAATTAAAGGCAGGCCTGATAGCTGCGGAGTAGAGTCTCCCACCTTTGGCTTGGGAGCATGGCTTTCTGTCCACTAGGCCGACTGCTCTCTCCTTCTATGCTGCTGCTGCTGCTGCTGCTGCTGCTGCTGCTGCTGCTGGTGTTAAGTGCCATTGAGTTGCAGGCAACTCATAGTGACTCTATGAACAAAAGTCCTGGACACTTCCTGTATAACTTTTGTCCTTTCTCCAGGTTCATAGGGTTCCCAGAGGCAAGCTATTATGGAAGTGGATGCCACTCCTGCTTCCAAATCCATATGTATAGTAGAATAAATTAATCAATAGGGGCTGGGTGTTAAGTAAAAATTAACACAGTCATTACTGTGAAAATTATGTTAAATAAGCCCTTTACAATCTTCAATTCTAGTGGGCGTTACACATATACACTTCTATAAAGCAGAATTATAGTAATGTAATTTCTTTTGTATTAGCCATGATTGCAAATACATTAGATGCAGAAATTCTACTTACTAAAATAACTTTTTAAAATTACTTTTCATTTGCTCAATATTTTAATCAGAAACAATAAGAAAAATTTGCAGTTTCTTCTCTCATTAATTAGAAGTAGAATTAGACCATTATTAAAACTTCCTAAGCTTCATTATTTACTTGACCTTTTCCTTCTGAATAATTTGAATTATAAAAACAAATCTAGTGTATTTCATTTTACTTTAATATGATATATAGTATTCAAGACATTAAATAAATAGTTATCTAAATCACATTTTTCATATTGCACAGTAAATTTTGTCATAGCAGCTGGCAATAGTTACTCTATTAACTTTGGGACAGATTATTTTGTTTGAAGCTTTAAGATATAAAACAGATACTTTCATCAGTCATCTGAATGAAAAGTGTATTTGCACTGATGACATCAACTTGGATGATATGACTTCTTGTAAGACGGCATTAAAATAAAAAATATCTTAAGAAATTGAAAAAACGGACAAGTATTAATTTAATTAATCTCGACAGCTAAAGTGGAGGATAATTCATTTAGGCAGGAAAAGAATTTTCAGAAACAAGAGGAAAGGATGATTAAGAGGAGCTAATGAGAGTTAAAGGTTATAATCAAAGAGAAAGATTTGGGTTAAAATTTAGTAAGATATTTATGAAGTTAAGAAAGGCGATTCTAACTATGCTCTATGTATAAGAAATACAAGATATTTATATCATGGCACTACCTTTTATTAGGGTTTTATGAGCCATTTAGAATGATACAGGAATTAGATCCCAAAATGCATAAAGTGTTAGTAATGAAGGCTGGTAACATAGTTGACTATCTTTTTATCTAAGTCAGAAAAAAATACATCCACGTGTTACATGAAAAAAACACATTATCACATTGATAATGAAATACCAATAAGTATGCTAGACTAATTTTAATCAGAGCATTGTATTTAAAAAGTATTTTCTTACTCCTCTGTGTTAAAACAGGTGTATAAATTAGCTAAATACTATGTTTAACATAGATCTTGAATTAAATTCATATAGAGAAAATCAAACTATCTGAGATTAATTTACTTTAAAAGTGACAAAATTGAAAATTACTTTTTCACTCTATAGTGAGATTCAGGCATGTCCTGGCATCTTATTATACAATTCCCTCTTTGTGTAATTCAGTGTCAGCAGCTTTGTGGAAATTCATAGCAGCATAAAGGAACCTTTCTCTGAGCACAGTGTGGAATCATGCTTATAGTGGTTTTGCCTGCAGGATTCACAGGGATGAACACTAGTTTTTCCAAAAGCTGACCTACTTATTTTCAACTCATTATTAACATGACCCCAATTAACTCCTATTTCCTTTATTTATCTAGGATTGTCAACCTATATTTTCTCCTTCAGAGACCACATACAAGGACTGAGTTTGCCATTTATTTTTTAAATGAACTAAATGCATTTAAAATAACCAGCCAGTAGATTAATACATATGAGTCACACAAAGTAAGTATAGGTATGACTTTTGAAATTTAATCAGAATTCTCTTTAGGATAAGATTAGAAAGAAGATAGAAAAAGTAAATTATGGAGATACTCATTTTATGTTTCCAATAATACAGGTTTTTGGGATTTTTTTCCCCAAATATTTAGGATATTTGTACTAGAAAAGAACTGATTATTTTTTTTCAGAGAAAGTGACAGTAAACTGTGGAGTAAAACTACAAAGCTAAAACAAAACAAGGAGAAAAATACAGAGAATACAAGGTTGACTGAATAACATTCTTATTGTAATTTCTAAGTGCATTAGGCTGGTGATTTTACACATAACTATCTCTTATTTTCTAATAAACTATTATTAAAATAATTTAGGTAGTATTTGAGGTAAATGCTATTTAGACTTCAGTGTCGGCTTAAAATGTCAAATGTTATTTTGTTGTTAGGTGCCATGGTCTATGATTCCTAACAACCCTATGAACAAAAGAATCTGAATCTTGCACTATCCTGCACCACAGACGTTTAATTTCTAGAATTCTCCATCTTTTCCCTTTTTGTGCTGATCAACTATATTTTCTTAGTAACTAACTCCCTTTGCTAAGTTTTTTTTTTCCAGTAAAAAACTATCTAAAAGTAAAGACACATGTATAGGAACCTCAGTAGTTTTGCTTGCAACTCTCAAAATGATGCTAAAGATTTCAAATAGTGTTCTGGGACAGGAGGAGATCACTGCAACTAACTCCAAGAATCGATACAAATATGGATTCAAGACTTAAAATATGACTTTTGTTTATCCAGGTGATTCTATATTTTCTTTATTGAAAAAATTGATATTCTCATCTTGATATTTAAATTGTTAAATACATGGAAAGTATAGATAAATATCTTTTTTTCTTCAATTGGTGATTTCCCCCATGAATGTTATTACTATAGCAAAGGCTCATATTTATGTTGGCTCCGTGCGCAGCAACAAAATATGACACGGTCCTCCATCATTTATATCATCTTTAGTGTGTTAAAGTTCGGTTTTGTGGCCACTGTGCTTTCTAACCTCAGGACATCCTCTTCCGGCACCACATAGAACAATAAATCTTGCATAATACATCAAATTCTTTGGCTAATTTATCTGGAAGGTCCTCATAAATCTGAAATAGGGAAGCCATAACTTGCCTAGTGGCAAGAAGCTGCGCTGCAATCTCAAAGGCACGTAGTTCAAATCCACCCTGGGAGAGGGACAAACTCCTCCCATGTGATTAACTGCCTCTGAAAACTCTCCAGAGGGTCAGCCTTGGATCGGATTCGACTCAACCGTACCACAACAAGAAAATCATTATATGAAATCTTATCAGTCGTTGGAAAGGTTTTTTGTGGTTTTGTTTTTTTTTTAATGGTTTTGGGGTTTGTTTTGTTTTTTATTTCAATTCATTCATTGTTGCACTTTTCTCCCTGCCCATCCCTCCTCTGCAATTCGGTCTTCTCTTTAAAAAGTAAAAAAAAAAAAAAAAAAAGAAAATTCTTTCATTCTTTTACAATCCCTCCCCCCAGGTCCACTCCAATATGCAACCTTTGTTCTGGATTCCTGTTTTAACAATAATACCTAATCCCATATCCCTTTGGCCAACTGACTGGAAGAGATCTATATTTGTTCCCAGTCCAAAGAAAGGTGACCCAACTGAGTGTGGAAACTACAGAACAGTGTCATTGATTTCACATGCAAGCAAGATTCTACTGAAGATTATCCAAAAACGATTAGAACAGCACATCAGCAGAGAACTTCTGGAAGTCCAGGCTGGGTTTAGAAGGGGTCTTGGTACTAGGGATATTGTTGCTGATGTTAGATGGATCTTAGCTGAAAGTAGAGAATACCAGAAGAATGTCTATCTGTGTTTCATTGATTATGCAAAGGCACTTGACTGTGTGGATCATAACAAACTGTGGCTGACTCTGAGAAGAATGGGAATCCCAGAACACTTGATCGTTCTAATGCGAAACTTATATTTGGACCAGGAGGCAGTCGTCAGAACAGAGCAAGGGAAAACTGCATGGTTCAAAATTGGGAAGGGTGTATGCCAGGAATGCATCCTGTCTCTATACCTTTTCAACATGTATGCAGAGCAGATTATCTGAGAGGCTGGGCTCGATGAGGAGAATTGTGGCATCAGGATTGGTGGAAGATCTATTAACAATCTGCGTTATGCAGATGACACAATCCTGCTTACAGAAAGTGAGGAGGACCTCATGCACTTGCTGCAGAGGGTAAAGGGCTGCAGCCTTCAGTATGGACTGACACTCAATGTCAAGACGACAAAGATTCTCACCACTGGACCAATTGGTAGCATCAGGATGGATGGTGAAGAGATTTAGATTGTTCACAGCTTCAGTTTGCTCGGCTCCACAGTCAACACTCTTGGCACCAGCAGCCAGGAAATAAAAAAACGTATTGCGATAGGAACGTCTGCTGTTAGGGACCTCTCTAACGTACTCAAGAGCAACGGTGTCTCTCTGGAGACTAAGGTGCACCTGATACAGGCCATGGTCTTTGCAATCACTTGTTATGCATCAGAGAACTGGACAATGACTAGGGAGGACATAAGGAGAATTGACGCCTTTGAGCTGTGGTGCTGGAGAAGAGTTTTGAATGTACCATGGACTGCCAAGAAAACAAACAGATCCATCCTGGATAGGGTTAAATCAGGCTACTCCTTGGAGGCAAGGATTCTGGGGCTTCGTCTGACATACTTTGGACATGTTGTAAGGAGAGACAGATCCTTGGAGAGGGACATCATTCTTGGTAGTGTGGAGGGACAGCGCAGAAGGGGAAGATACTATGAGGTGGATTGATTCAGTGAGTGGGGTAATTAGGATGGGTGTGTCAGAGGCAATGCGGTTGGCACAGGATAGAGCAGGGTTTAGGGCTGTTGTACATAGGATCGCTGTGAGTCGCAAATGACTTGATGGCACATAACAACAACAACAACATACCCCTTTTAAACAGGTTTCTCCCTCATATATTTCAATGCAGCATACATTATTAATCCCCCCTTTCTCTGTCTCCCTTCAACCCTGATGTCTGGAAAAGTTTGATTTTTTTAGCTTTATTGTTGCAAGTTTACCACACAGAGTTTGCTTTAAAATTTCCTTTTTAGCTCAGTTATATGAAATAAGAACATGTTTAAAGATAAGAAGTTGATACAGACTATTGAATTGGAACAGAGGAAAGAAAGAACTGTCTATAAGGAGTATCTGATGAGGTTTACATGTAGGAGAACAGCCCAGAATAAGAGGTATATCATTGCAAAGAGGACGGGAGGGAGGGGAGGTAGGTATATATGCAAAAATAAATGAATATTAAAAAAATGAACTGCGAGAGAGCAAGAAGAGAGAGGGGGTAAAACTTGCAACAATGAATGAATAAATGTCTAACCTCTCTAAATGTTAATTAAAATGAAAATAAAATTTTACTTAAAAAAGATAAGGAAAGGTTATTAAATGAATTTAACACAAAAAAAGATCTGTAAAACAGTGACTCTTTTCTAAACAGTGTTTGAAGTTCTTGGTGCTTGACCAGCAAGGAGGGCATAGTAAACCAGTCACCAAGCACTGAAGCCGTTGAAGTATTTGGAGGCACTAACATGAGTAAATATAGCACTATTCCCTGTTTATACTTTTCTTTTGTTGCAATCAGTTCTCCACACTACAGCCAGAGTTGTTCTTTTTACCCTTTCCAGATTGAATCGTTTTCTGCTTTGAATTTTGTTGTTGTTGAAACCATGTGTTTTCTGCAATGGAAGATATTTTGAACACAGTGAAAACTACGGTTGTACGCATTTAGAAAAAACCCCAAGATAGTGTAAGACCAGGCAACAGACTAGTCCACTGTCTTATCTATAAACATTTTCCTAACATGGTCTTCATACCAGTCACTCTTGGCCTCTGCTAGACCTTTCATCACATCCTCAATTTCTTTGAAATCTCTACTCCTTCTTCTTGGGATGATATCTCATTATGTAAAAAGAGGATGTCTGGCGTGGAGGTGGAAGCATTGGACTTCCATTAACTCCAATAAAGAGACAACATTTAAAGCACAAAACTGAGTCTTTTGACTCAGAAATGCCCTTATACTCCTACACCTACTTCTGTCAAGTCTAAAACCAACCATGTCTGCTTAGTGACTGGCTGTTCTGCTAATGATTCTGCTAATTCCTTGCAACAGCCTCGTAGAACTCAGATGTACTGCTGAGTCAGAACTGACTCATTGCCTGAGAGGAGATTGTCTATTTTTCTTCCACAAAGTAACTGGTAGATTTGAATCATATACCTTTGTTTTGGCAGCATTAGCCCTAACCCACTAGAACTTCACTTGTCCGGTGAGTTGTTATTGTTGTTATGTGTCGTCGATTGCTTGTGACTCATATTGACCATATATACAACAGCCCTAAACCTTGCTCTATCTCTTGCCCATCTTATTTTCTCCAACACACCTGTCCCCATTACCCCAAATGACTGAATCAATCCATCTCATTGAGGGTCTTCCTCTCCTGCATTGTCTCTCCACCTTCTCAAGCATGACATCCTTCTCCAAGGACTGATCCCACCTTGCAACATGTCCAAAGTACCTTAGACAAAGCTTCAGAATCCTTTCCCCCAAGGAGCAGCCTGGTTTCACCCTGTCTAGGATGAACTTCTTTATTCTCCTGGCAGTCCATGATATATTCAATATTCTTCTCCAACACCACAGTTTAAAGCCATCAACTCTCCTATCATCCTTAGTCATTGTCCAGCTCTCTGATGAATAGCAAGCAATTGCAAAGACCATGGCTTATATCAGGCACACCTTAATCTCCAGATTGACATTGTTGCTCTTTAGTACTTTGGAGAGGTCTCTGACAGCAGACTTTCCCAATGCAATCTGTCTTTTAATTTCCTTGCTGCTGGCATCAAGAGTGTTGATTGTAGAGCCAAGCAAACAGAAGCTGTCAACAAGCTTAATCTTTACACCATCTATCACGATGCTGCCAATCAGCCCAGTAGTGAGAATCTTTTTCTTGATGTTGAACTCCAATCCATATTGAAGGCTGCGGTCCTTGACCTTCTGCAGCATGGGCTTCCGTTCCTCCTCAGTTTCAGCAAGCAGGGTTGTGTCATCTGTATAATGCAGATTGTTGATGAGTCTACCTCCAATTCTGATGCCACACTTCTTTCTCCTCACAGAGCCCAGCCTGCTGGATAATATATTCTACATATAGTTTGAAAAGATATGGAGATAGGTGAATACCAGATTACAATTAGGTTTTAAACAGTCAGTATAAAGTTCCTCTATCAGAAGAGCTTTTTAGTCATGCTTAGAGATCCAGTGATCTTCAGTCTTTTAACTTTAGGCCAATGTTAACAAATTCTTTCAGTCATGCCTATTATGTTGTCTCCTTCCAGCTCTGCAGTCAGTCTAGGTGAAGGCCCTGATCTGTGGTTCCATGAAATGATAGTTCCAGTGTACCTCTGACTCACATCAGCCTCTGGTACTGACTGGTCTCTGGCATTGCTGCACTGCTTATCTCATCTCAGTCTCCAACTAGAGCAGAAATCTCTGAACAGAAAGACTGGAATTCTCTACTTTTTCTTTCTCGATGGTAGGAAAGTTTTCTACCTCTGAATCTGGCAGAATGGTAAACTCAAAGTAAGAGTGATGATATGGCAAGTGGACCAATCTCTCATTCAGAGTCTATACACTTTATTTGCATGATTATACCCCAAAGCTCCTAATCACCTTTTATAATAATGTAAATAAGGTTCACATTATTAGAATAATCTTTTCATGTGGTGAAAGCCAAAACCAAGGTTGAGAAGTAATTTTGGATAACCAATCTACTGTACTACATACCCTCTGTTTCTTGGATTTATTTCCTCAAATTCTTTCTGTCTCTCATTCCTTAAATGACAACCCATGATCTTCTTGCCTAAAATGTCACCATCACTCATATTCTATTCCTTTAAAAAGTTTTTTGAAATTTTTAGTAGCTATTTGGCAAGTATCTGATGATCTATCTCCTTTATTTAATGTAGGGAACATGACAACAGGACTTTAGTTTTGTTATCATTGCATGTGTCTATAGCCCCCAGAAAATCCCTGTCTGTCCACCACAATCCCACAAGATGAATTTCTGTGAATGAACAAAGGGTACTTCTTCAAAACACTAGATCACTGTCACCAGGATACTATTACAATAAATGTAGAACTGAATTCTAGTTATGAAGTGAACGCACCCACCAGAGTCCAGCTTCATCAATTATTTACTCAGCATACAGATTGAATAGGTACTGAGAAATTCTACATCCCCAACACGAACCCTTCCTACTTTTAAACCATGCAGTCGTTTTGTTTGGTTTTTTTTGTTGTTGTTGTTGTTTTTGACAACAGCTTCTTGATCAAGATATAGATTTTGCATAAGCACAATTAACTGTTCTGGGGTTCCTGCACCATCATCTCAACCATTGCTATGCTTGAGCTCATTGTTACATCAGTAATTCTTGTTGAAATTCTTCCTATTTTTGCTGACCTGCTACATTTTATCATGTATGTGTTTTTTCTTTGGGGATATCTGATGACATGCCCAAGTACATGACAAGGAATCTCACCATGCTCACAGCTAAGCAATCTTCTGAGTACCCTTCTTCAAGACACGTTTATTTACTTTTTGGATAGTCTAGTGTATATTTCATATTCTTCATCAACCATAATTAGATGAGATCAGTTCTTCTTTGTTGTGCTGTTATTGTATGCTGTGGAGCTTGAAACTGAGTCCTAGCTGACCCTCAAGAGAGTCAGCTGTTTTCAGAGGCAGTAAATCGCAAGGGAGATTATCTTCCTACCTTGGAGCAGCTGGTGGATTCAAACTACATGCCTTTATGATTGCAGCATAGCTTCTTAGCAATTACTTACAGTCTAGTGTTTAATGCATACAAGGCAACTGGAAATTTCCTTGTTTGGATCAGGTATACCTTAGTTTTCAAAATAACATCTTGGCTTTTTAATACTTGAAAGATGTCTTTTGTACCTGATTTGCTCAATGAAATATATCCTTTGATTTCTTAATTGCTGATTCCCTGGACATTCATTGTGGATGCAAGCCAAATGAAATAATCAACAATTCCATCTTTCCCCCCTGTTTATCATCAAGTTGCTTATTTATTGATCCAGTTGTGGAGATTTTTTTTGTTGTTGGAGTATATATACTTCTGTGATCTTTATCAGCAAATGTTTCAAGTCTTCTCTTTCAGTAAGCAACATTGTGTGATGCATATCACACTATAATATGTTGATGTTGTTGTTGTTGTTGTTGTTATGTGCTGTCAAGTTGCTTGTGACTCATAGCGACCCTAAACCCTAAGACCCTTAAACCCTGCTCTACCCTGTGCCAATCTCATGGTCTCTGACACACCTACTATCATTACCTCAATCACTGAATTGATCCTTCTCATCCAAGGTCTTCCTCTCCTGTGCTGTCCCTCCACTCTCCCAAACATGATGTCCCTTTCCAAGGACCAGTCACTCCTTGCAACATGCCCAAAGTATGACAGATGAAGCTTCAGAATCCGTGACTCCAAGGAACAGCCTGGCTTCACTCTCTCCAGGACAAACCTGTTTGTTCTCCTAGCAGTCCACGTTATATTCAACACTCTTCTCCAGCACCACAGCTCAAAAGCATCAATTACCTTTCTATCACCCCAGTCACTGTCCAGCTTTCTGATGCATTGCACACTATTGTGAAGACTATGGCCCAGATCAGGCTCACCTTAGTCTCCAGTCTGATGTTATTGCTTTTCAGTACTCTGGAGAGGTCCCTCATAGTTGAATTTCCCAGTGTAATTTGTCTCTTGATTTCCTGGCTGTCGGTAACAAGAGTTTTGACTGTGGAGCCAAGCAAACAAACATTGTTAACTATCTCAGTCTCTGTACCATCCATACTGATACTGCCAATTTACCCAGTGGTGAGAATCTTTCTCTTCTTGAGGTTAAGCTTCAATCTGTATTGAAGGCTGCAGTTCTTGACCTTCTTCAGCAAGTGCTTCAGGTCCTCCTCAGTTTCAGCAAGCATGGATGTCTCATCTGCATTACAGAGGTTGTTGATGAATCTTCCACCAATCCTGATGCCACATTTCTCCTCATACAGGCCAGCATCCTGGATGATCTGTTCTGCATACAGATTGAAAAGGTATAGAGACAGAATACATCCCTAGCTGACACCCTTTCCAATTTTGAACCATGCAGTGCCTCCTTGCTCTGTTCTGATGACTTCCTTTTGGTCCACGTATAGGCTTTGCATAAGCACAATCAATATGTACATATATTAAATTGCCCTAGTTTTAAGGGAGCCTTAAAACTTTTAGTAGAGAATAGAGAGGTGTCATATACACCCAAATAAAAATCTAGTATGATATTTGAGAATTTACTCTTATTAAAATTCTCAAACTAAGTAGAAACAAATTATGAATATAATTTAATTTCTTTTCATGTGTGGTTTAGTGGGTAAAAGGAAAATATTACTTCCACTCAGATGATTATCTTGAAATTGTCACTTTTTTTTAGACAGTTTGGCTGATTTCCAGCATATATTGTTGCTTGTCTGGTGTGAGGAATGCCATCTGTGCAATATGGAAATCCTTTCTTTAAGAATGGACTGCTAATTATCCTCTGGGCAGGTGCTGCTAAAGTGAAATCAGGTGTCAAGCCTAGAATTTCTTAAAATGACTATTATTTTAAGAAAGAAGGGTGTAACATATTATAAAATTGAATTTAAGCATGGCATGTAAGTAATCCATTTTTTTTCAAGTGCTACAGAGGTCAGATTTTCTAGCAAAATCGTAAAACTTTCAAACTACTTTCACCATCAACAATGCAATAAAGCATTGCATAAAGCTGGATATAGGCTACTTCAAAGTTTTGTGTTTCCTCAGTAAAATATCTACCCAATTATGTATTTTTCCCCAAAAAAGTCCATATAGGAGGAATAGTTATATAAAAAGGGAAACTACCAATCCCAAAATATGTAAAAGATATTTCAAATTATTAATTTTCAGTTGTTTCATAAATAAAATTTTTATAATTGTTGAACATTGTGGTATACAACTAAAAGGTATGATTTACTTCTTTGTAAGAGAAATTGGCAATTTATTTACTTTACATAATATATAATATTATACAGGCCATGGTATTTGCAATCGCTTGTTATGCATCAGAGAGTTGGACAATGACTAGGGAGGACAGAAGGAGAGTGGATGCTTT
>NW_006399757.1:14593529-14599714 GCF_000299155.1 Elephantulus edwardii | reverse complement strand
TGGTGAAGAGATTGAGATTGTACACAGCTTTAGTTTGCTTGGCTCCACAGTCAACACTCTTGGCACCAGTAGCCAGGAAATAAAAAAATGTATTGTGATGGAAAAGTCTGCTATTAGGGAACTCTTCAGGGTACTGAAGAGCAATGGTGTCACTTTGGAGACTAAGGTGTGTCTGATACAGACCATGGTCTTTGCAATCACTTGTTATGCATCAGAGAGTTGGACAATAACTAGGAAGTATAGAAAGAGAATTTATGCCTTTGAGCTGTGGTGCTGAAGAAGAGTGTTGAATGTACCATGAACTACCAAGAAAATATTCATGCTAGAGAGGGTTAAACCAGGCTACTCCTTGGCAGCAAGGATTCTGGGGCTTCTTCTGACATATTTTGCACATGTTGTAAGAAGGGACAGGTCCTTGTAGAGGCACATCATGCTTGGGAGTGCGGAGGGACAGCATGGGAGGGGAAGGCCATCTATGAGGTGGATTGATTCAGTGACTGGGGTAATTGGAATGGAAGTGTCAGAAGCAGTGCGATTGGCACAGGATAGAGCAGGTTTTAGGGCTGTTGTACATAGGGTCGCTATGAGTCACAAGAGACTTGATAGCACATAACAGCAACAACTATATAATACTGTGATAACTCATATAAACAACAGTGACTCATTGCCACTGAATTAGAATTGACGCATACCTGATCCATCTTCAATGGATTTTCAGAGGTAGCTATTTGCATGGGTAGAGAATGCCCATCTTTTTACCTTGGAACTGCTGATTGATTCAAATCATTTATTCACCTTTTGGTTGGCAGAACAAACCTCTATTCACTAGGCCAACAAAGCTACCTAACTCATATAACATGAAATCTGAACAGAGAAAAATGTACTTCAGAAAAAAATAATAAATAAAGTACGGGTCTGTATTTTTAAAATTCTTTTCCTTTTCAGCAGATATTATTTTTTTACACAGTATCTGTACTTATAACAAAAATAGATTTTCTAAATCCTGTTCACATTTATTAATGTATATGCAAGGCTAAAATTATATGCTAGTTTACTTTCCTCTCTCTTTTTTTAATTGGCTTATTAGTTTTGTATTAAAGATATTTCTATTACAATAACAAATCATCACTGTTATAAAAACATACAGCCATAGCCTTGTGAGTAGTCCAGTAGTAAGAATTGCCTATGAACAGGTAGAGCTATGCTCTGTTGTATAATGGATTGCTATAAGTGGAAGCCAAGTTGATAGTCTTTAAAAACAATTTTGTTATTACTTACTATCCATCACTTATTTGTTATTTCAGTTCAGGAAACAATACATTATATCATTAAACCTCTATAGTAGCTCTCCCAGTCAAAAGGTAAGATAATTGAAGCTTTAGTGAGTTGAAGCCCCTTGATTGATTTTACACGTCAATAAGTGGTATTAAATTCCAAATATTTGAATCACAATATAGGGTTGTCAAATATCATCTTGTGAGAAGAGCCGATAAGGGTGGAAGGCTCAATGTCCTTAGGAATGCTATTATTATGAAGATGGAGCAAGACTGGGACAGAATTTCCTTCAGTGATGCATGGAAATCTCTATCAATTGAATCCAATCCAGTGACAACTAACAACCCAAGACAGGTCAGAACGGTTGACCACTTTAAAGGTCCATGTATCGTAAAGAGTTTATATAGAAAAAAATTATTTTACTTTCCTCCAAAATCGTGGCAATGAGTTTTGAGCCAGGCATAAACATTAAGGTATCATTTAAGTTCATCTCCAGTTATTCCTTCAAACAGCAAAATTTCTAGTCACATTTTACTCATCTAGTCTTTTGATTATAATTTCATTCTATTAACATTTTAGCTAATGCTCCAAGAAGCTTTTCTTGATAATCCAAGATATTTTTCTTTATAATGACATTAAGCACATTGCATGTCAATTTCTGTATAAAAACCCAATGATGCCACTGTTGTAGAATGGGTTTGACATCAGGGTGGGGGTATGACAGAAAAAAAACTGGATAAATTATGTATATTGAAACAGATGAGGGAAAGAACAAATTAGAAGTGATATATGATTGAGTATTATGGTTAGCACAGGAATCCAGAATTAAGGTTGCATAGAGAAGTGTACTAGGGGTGGGGGGTGGGGGGAAGGGACGTGGGAATTGTATACTAATGAAGGAATTTTTTTTCTTTTTTTTTCCCTCTCTTCGGAGGGGGAAGCGAGCTGGTGGGGAGGGTTGGGAAGGGAGAAAATTGCAGCAATGAATGAATGGAAATCCAAAACCTCTGTAAAAAAAAAAAAAATAACAAAAGCAAAAACAAAAATTAAAAAAAACCCCAATGTATAAGAAACACAATATATGTGAATAACATATTAAACACAATGTACATAGTGTACACAGAAAACCAGAGGATTCAGCAAAAAATCCTATTACTCTGAGTAGATCAATTTAACAGTGTGGCAGGATACAAGATTAATATTAAAAAATCAGTGGGATTCCTCTACAGTAACAAAGAGAACTCAGAGAAGGATGCCAAAACAGCAATACCATTTACAATAACCAACCACAAAATGAGATACTTGGGAGTGAACCTAACTAAAGATACAGAAGACCTAAATAAATAAAACTACAGAACATTTCTGCAAGGTACATTAAAAGACCTAAAGAAATGGGAAAATGTGTCCTGTTCATAGATAGGAAGACTCAATATTGTGAAAAGCAATCTACAAATTCCACATAATCCCAATACAGATTCCAAATTCCTTTTTCAAGGAGACCATAAGGGAAATAATCAAGTTTATTTAAAGAGGAAAGAGACCCCAAATAAGCAAAGTACTTCTGTAAAACAAAAATGAAGTGGGAGGCAAAGCACTCCCTGACCTTAAATCCTACTATACAGCAGTAGAACCAAAACAGCATGGTACTGTTACAATGAATGGAACACAGACCAATGAAACAGAATTGAGAACCCAGAAATTGATTCATCTGTCTACGGTCATCTGATATTCAAAAAGGAAATAAAGCCTATCAATTGGGGAAATGATAAACTCTTCAAGAAACGGTGCTGGCAAAACTGGACTGCTACCTGTAGAATGCTGAAAAGGATCCATACCTCACACCATACATAAAAAATCAACTCAAGGTGGATCAGAGACCTTGATATAATAAAGCCCCAAACCATAAAGTTCATAAGAGACAAACTGAGGCCAGTATTAGAAGCCCTAGTCTATAGTATAAATGGACTGCCAAATACAGTCAGAAATGCACAATCTGAGAAGGGTAAAATTGATGAATGGGAACTTCTAAAGATTAAATAACAGTGTACATCAAAAACTTTTTCCAACAGGATGAAAACAAAACCTATTGACTGAGAACAAATATTTGGCAATACCATCTCAGACAAGGGTCTCATAACAAAAGTTTACAGAATCCTACACGGCCTCCAGAAGAAAAAGACTAATAATCCAATTACAGAATGGGCAAAAAACATGGACAGACTTTTCACAGAAAATGGCCAACAGACACAGGAAGAAATGCTCCAGATCACTGGCAATAAGAGAGATGCAAATAAAAATCACAATAAGATACCATCTTACCCAAGTAGCAATGGCAAAGTTTAGCAAGACAGCAAGTAATAAATGTTGAAGTCGATGTGGTGAGATAGGAACTCATACATTGTTGGTGGAATTGTAAAATAGTATAGCCACTCTGGAAGGCAGTTTGACATTTCACCAAAAAGCTGAACAAAGAAATTCCATATGACCCAGCTATCCCACTACTTGGAATATACCCTGAGAAAACAAGAACAGAGGCACAGAGATTTGTATGCCAATATTCATAGAATCATTACTCACTATAGTAAGAAAATGAAAACAGCCCAGATGCCCAACCACAATGGAATGGATTGAGAAATTATGATACATTTACACACTGGGATATTATGCAGCACGCAGTGGCAATGATTTTGTAAATTACTACCTAACATGGGAGGGGCTGAAGAGCATTATGTTAAGTGAACTAAATCAGCCTCATAAAGATAAATATTGTATAGGACCATTATTCTAGAGTGTGTATGAGGATCCAAGGAGAAGGAGAGGCTTAAACATAGGGTCCCACAATTAGATGGGTGGAGGAAGGGATTGTTAATGAAAAAGGGAAAGTTCTGGTGTGAAAAACAATGTATATGAACTTCATGAACGTTGTATGTAGACCAGTATAAAATATTTTTTTTTAAAAATCCCAAACCACAATGTATATTTGTATTATGTTTCACGGATACAATGTGCATGAACCACAGTCCAAGAAATTAAAAATAAAACAAGGATTATTGTTATTTTTTAAATTTTTTTTGTTTCTTATATGCATATCTCTGACAAAATTTTTTCTTCCTTTTCCTGGACTCCATTCCCGGTCAGTGTTTTTCAATTCTATGTTTGCTCCTCTTTGAAATTCTGTTCCCAGAGATTGCCTAGTGACCAAATTCTAAGTAGCTGAACTGAGACTTAGGAACAAGTGGTTTGGCTTTCTCTTTTCTGCTTTCGCAACTTTCCTGAAGATGGATATTTTTCAAAAATTGATTGCCTAAATCAAGGATTTGGTTTTCCTGAGGGTAAGGTGGAAACTTTCTTTCATGAAATACTTTATAACCTCTGTTAGTATGCATTTTCCATCTGTATCCAATAAAGGCATTTAAGAAGCTCCACTACTGTTTTTATACTGTAATCAAGAAATTTGTATATTTGCTTAGTGCATGCCTGTGCTGAATGTTATAAATTCTTATTTAAATGTACATAGTTAGTTTATAAGTAATTTTCAATTGCTTGTCCTTGAATAGCTTGGGAATAATTTATAAACCACATCTTCTCAAGTTATAAATTATTTAAATTCATTGGTAAAATATTTTTTATACAAATAAGTATATGCAACAAAAAGAATACAAATTAGCATGTTTGGATAAATTTAGTTATAAATTATAAAAATTGAAAATATAATTTCCTATTGCTTTCCAATGTTAAAATATTAACAGTTTTTTGTGTAGTCTGGGATTGAGATAGGTATGTTTTTTATAAAGTTTCAAAAAATGAAAAGAATATATTTTCAACATGTTGAATAGATAAAGATTATAATAAAATTAAAAAATAACTTATTTTGAGATTCTTGGATTTTATTATAAACACATAAAATGATGCTTTTGTTTCATTTTTTCTATTTTGGTTTTTTCTTATTGAAGTTAAAAAAGAGTTGATTGTCAACATAACAATATGTATGTTTTAGACCTTTGTTTCCCAGCTATTTCAGATGAACTATAACAGGTGGCAGAACATTTACATCACACAGATTCAAGTTCCCTGCTAATGGCAAATGCAAGAGTCAGGTTCAGCCTTAAAAAAATATTTTGTTTTCATAGACACTTTTCTTGTAACAGGACATATCTGTAACAAATCCACACAAACTTCAAATGTAATATACATCCCCATCGAAACATATTAGCTTTTTCTTTACTAAACCCAGTCCTCTGGCATTATGTCCTATTCAATTAGTCACACTGCCATCCTCCTACATGACCTAATTATAATTCTGAGTAAAAATTGTTCCTGCCCTTCCTCACTCTTAAATTGATGGTAAATAGTTTATTTAAAACACTTAAACTCTCCCCCCTCAATGTCATCTTTGCTGGCACTGCCATGTCACAGATACTTATAATCAGACGCCTGAATTCGTAAGGTCATATAACCAAAATACTATTAAGAGGTTGTATAACTAAAATTTGTGCCTTAGTCTATTTGATGACTCATCTGTTTTTTCCCTCTTTTTCTGAGCATATTTTTATTGTTTAAAAGAGAATTCCTTTAATTTGCGTGAAAGCTTACAATTAATATTGAGTTCATCTATCTTGATTCATCCATATCCCAGGTTGAAAGTCTTTGGTCTTTTCTCATTATTGTTAGAAATGAAATTTTAATTTTTATCCTGTATCTTCATTATGATCACTATCTACTTTCATTCTCCTTAGTATCTTAGTTAATCAAGTACTTCTTATTTTGATAGTTTGCTTTCAAATAAAGCTTCCTTTTAAAAAATTAATTTTACTAATTTTTTTAATTTGTTCCTAATGGGAAGATTCCTTAACTAGCTTGTCCACTGTCTTTGGTTATGAATACATAAAGCATTTTCAGTTATCAATTAT
>NW_006399757.1:14551558-14591739 GCF_000299155.1 Elephantulus edwardii | reverse complement strand
ATCTCCTTGTCAAAGATCAGTTGACCATAGATAGATGGGTTGATCTCTGGATTCTCAATTCGATTCTATTGATCTATGTGTCTGTCATTGTACCAGTACCATGCTGTCTTTACTACTACGGCAGTGTAGTAGGATCAATTATCAATATTTATTGACTATTTTATCTGTGCCAGTGAGTTCTGGTGGCATAGTCTGCAGAGCTGTTTTGCTAATCCAATGACCAAACCTCTCTGACAGGAGAGAAAGAAGAGTAATCCCTCATTTCATGAGATTCGTAGCCTCTCGAGAATCTACTAGAAGGTCAGCTATGAATAATTTCTGATTCCATGACCATGAATTTAAGTCCTCTGTAACAAGCACTTTGCTGTGAAGTTGGTACACAAGGTAATATTCACTCACTCACTGTTGTATAATTGACTCCAACAAGTAACGACCCTCCATCTAGTGTCTGACGCTGTAAATGATAACAGGAGGACACTACCTATATTCCTCCTGCAGAGTCCTCACTGAACTCGAACCACAAGAGATCAGCGGTCATCGTGGCTCACCACTTAAGCCCTCGAGCCAAAATCGGTGATAAAGCACACATGCTCACAAAATTTTTAGATTTAAAATAATATGTTGTGTCTATTGATAGTCCTCTTTTTTTCCATTCAGTTTTTGTTGTTGTGTACCGTAGAGTCGGAATGGACCCATAGCTGACCCTCCTGAGGTCACACGGGAAGAGATTGCCCATCCTTTGCTGTTGGTGGACTCAAACCGCGTGCCTGCGGGATTGCAGTGCAGCTTCTTGCAAGTATGCCACCAGCCATGGAGTTGGAATGGACTCATAGCAGATCCTGTAATGGGTTTTAAGAGGCTGTAAATCACATATAAGGAGATTGTCAATTTTTTATCCCACTGAGCAGCTGGGGAATTCCAACCACCAGCCTTTGTATCAGTAGCCAGCTCCTTACCCACCAAGTTATTAGAGCTTCCCTAACTATTCAATAGTAATAGCTATAAATCTACTACTATGTTGTAGAAGCCTAAGTAATGCAAGTAATTCTGAGTTCAGCTGCTAATCTAAAAATGGGCAGTTCAAATTCACCCAGCTAAGCAGGAGAAAAGCTTGCTGAACTGTTTCCATCAAGAGAACAGGCAAGAAAACTTTGTGGGACAATCTGTGTAACACATGGGCTTCCATGAGATGGGAGTCAAATCTGTGGCATATAGGAACATACATGATATATGAAAATTGCTTCCAAAGGAAATAAATTTTTGGTTAAAAAAAAAACTTGAAGATTCAAATTATAAGAGGCAATCCTCCCCCTTTTTTCTCATTTTCTAATCAATATTTACTAGTGCCATCTATGATAATCCGAAGGAAAACTATCTGTTAATATTAATGTTAAATTATAATAATACTAATAAAGTATAATATAGCTGAGAAAGATGAAATCGATGTGCAAACTTCAGAAATATTTGCCTAAAGTATCTATTTTAAAGGTTAAGCTTGTAATAATCAAGTTCTAACACATTGCATATTTTCAAAACCAAGGGATTTTCTTAAATACCAGGAAATAGTGCAATAGATTTGATGCTGATTGTAGTCATGCTTTTGTAGGTGCATAAAAACCAAAGCAAAGTTAACAAAATCTGTTTCTGTGAGTCAGGATTGACTCACAGTTGATCCTCCATCAGATTTTTGTAGGCTATAAATTGCAGGACAGGAGAGTGCTCATTTTTCTTCTGTGAAGCTTGTGGTGGATTCAAACCAACAGACAGGTATCACCTTTGGGTGAGCAGCTCATCTCCTGTATCACCAGAGCGCCCCATGTACATATGCTTAGATGTATCAACTTGTATAGTTTAAATAAGTGCATCTTTCATAATGTTGTTGTGTGCTGTCAAGTTGGAACCAACCCATAGCTGACTCTCTGACAGGTTTTCAGAGGCAGTTAATCCCACGAGAGATTACCCATCCTTTCCTACTATTTTTGTAGCATCATTAATTAAAATAGACAAAATTGGTGAACTGAGTTGCCATTTTTTAGCTTTTTCACTTTTTCTTCTTAAATAGAATGAATAACAAAAAAAAAGAAATACATATACTTCTCCAAAATGATAGCCTAGAGCTAAGAGGAGAAACTTTTCATTTCAAATAGAGCATGTAAGATTTTTTTTCAGATTTATTCTAATTTTCAGTCTTAATTGGACCTTTTTAATTTAATCAGAATTAACTACTTAAGCCGGAAGGTGGTGGTGGTGGTTGTTTGGTGACGCCAAGTTAGCTACTACTTACAGAGACCTTATGAAAAAAGAATCTGAGCCTTGTCCTACCCTGTACCATCCTCATGTTCGTGCTCTGTCATGCTAAAGCTATTGTTACAGTCACTGTGTCAATCCACCTTGTCAAAGGTAATTCTTTCTCTAAACCAAAGGTGGTTGTCTAGTGGTTCAAATCTATGAGAAGTTTCAGAGGAGAAAGATGGACAATATTTTCCCCTGTAATTTGCAAGCTCAGAAACTGATTGGAGGGTCAGCTGTGAGTCAATTTCCACATGACCAGCAATATGTTGGTGTATCTTATGTTCTATAAAAATTTACTTTTGGAGAATTGGTTTCATCTATTGATTCTATTAAAAATATGACAAAAATACAACTTTTTATTGTGATTTAAAAGAAAACTTACAGAGTCAATTGATTGTTAATTCAACTATTTATACATATTTAGCATATGATATAAATTATAATCCAACATTATTATCATATATTTTCTCCACTTCCTCCATTTCCATTTAATACTACTAACCTATCCCTGCAAGCATTCTAACTTTTATCTCTTGTCTAACACTGCTATTTTAATATTATATAATTATTCTGAGGAATGAGCATTTTTGGGTATTATAGCTCAGTAACAAACTGATCTCTTATTTGGTTGAAAGTTGAACCGTAGGAGTTAAATCTCAAGTTTAAAAGATAACAAAAAACCAGAGTCTTGGGTTTCTTTCAGTCTCTATCAAATGAGTAAATCTAGTCCTTTTTATGATACTGAATTTTGATCCACATTTTTCTGTCATTCTGTTACAGACCCTATATTGTGCTCTGTTTCAGAATGGTCACCAATAGAAACCTACTTTACAACCTAGTTCTCTTAGTTTCAGTGTTATGGAAGTTGAGTTTCTCATGATCCATTAGTTCTTTGACTAATTATTTCTATGTTTCTTTTCATTCATTTCCTTTTCTTTGTTCTGGACAAAGAGTGACCATTAGCAGTGTCTTAGATGACTATATATGAGTTTTTATGATGTCAGTCACTCATAAAGTATTCATAAGATAGGACATAGGACATTGCCTCTGTGATATCTGTTATGCCAATTGTCCTGAACATTCTTTTTGTTGACTATGTTATAATATTAATTGATTTTGATGTTTGGATGCTCAAGGACTAACATATTCACTCAAGGTACTTGAATGTATATTAGAAGTTCACATAACTTACCCCTATTGGTTTTCTTATATATTTGTTCATGTTTATGGCATGAATAAATATGTATATAGATATATCATGGGCCAAGCCTGTTTATGGTAATGAATGTAGTCCCTTTCACTTGCCCAGAATGTTTCACCTTGCCTATCTGTCTGCCTATGTATCTTATAGCGTAATGTCAGTTGCATCAAGGAAAAAATCCCATACCTCCCCAAAGGAAAAAGAGCAACATCATGGCAGATGGAGAAAAGGTGAAACTTGTAAATTTTTTAATTTTGCTTGTACCTGAAATCAATATCCATGGTAGCAGCAGTACAGAAATCAAAAGACATATTTCATTGGGATAATCTACTATCAAGGACCTCTCCAAAGTGCCAAAGAGTAAAGACGTCAGTTTGAAGACTAAAGTGCACCTGATGCAAGCCCTGGCATTTTCAATTGCTTCCTATGCATGTGAAGAAGAGCTCTGTTGGCTTAGGTGTAAGGAGTTATGCTGCCAAGTCATTGGTTCATCTGATGGTTCAACACCCCCATCAATCAGGTCATCAGCAAGAAAAGGGGCTATATCCTTCCATGGAATTTACAGTCTCGGAAACTCAATGGTGGATCATAAATTTAGCCTTTTAGCCTCCTGAACGAAGGAAATCAGTTTCTATTTGTTAAAATTACCTATTTGTGCTAGATTTGTTATTGCACCAAGCATATAAGATATTAGCATGACTAAAATTCAATCATAGACAGTTCATTGTTAGTGAGAATGCAAAGTGGTACAAGCATTTTGGGAGACAGTTTACAAGTTTTATATTGAAATAGTCTTAAACTTACGATCCAGAAACTATGCTTCTAGGCATTTACCCAAATAGATTGAAAACTTTTGTCCACATAAACACTTGCACATATGTCTATAGAAGCTTTATTCATTACTGCCAAAAGCTGGAAGCAACCATGATTTCCTGCAAAAGGTGAATGGATAAACAAGCTGTGGTACAGTTATATGACAGGATATTATTCAGTATTACAAGGAAATGAAGTTTTAATCTATGAGAAGACAAAGAGCAACCTGAAATGTGTATTTCTAAGTGAAAGAAGCCATTTTGAAAGGGTTATATATTGTATGATTCTGAAGACATGACATTCTGGAAAATGTACAATTTTATAAAAAGCGAAATCAGTGGTCTCCTGTGAGAGAGGAAAATAAGCGTATAAAGCACAGAATATTTTTAGGATTATTAATATACTTTATATGATACTGAAATGGTGGGAAATGACATTATGTGTTTGTTAAAACACACAGAAATGTGAAATAGAGTGAAGCCTAAAGTAACCTATGGACCAAAGCTAAACAATAAGCAAAGACACAAACTTTATAGGGCTAATCATTTTTTTTTTTGTTTTGAGTTGTTATTATTTTTAATTTTTATTGTTTTATTTGTTATTTTAGTGAAAGTTTACAGAAAGGATAAGTTTATTCTTTCATTGATGTATCTTTTCCCTCCTTCCTTCCTCCTCTCCCAAGTGCTTATCCTTTTAATATTTTTAAATTAATAGGAATAAGCTATGTTATTATTTGAAATGTTAAAGGGGAATGTCCAGTACCTCAAGACAGCAAGAACATTCATTGACAAAAAGAAAAAAATTAATATTTAAACTAGAGCCGTATGTGTCCTCCTCTATGTGACCGCTTTATGCCAAGGAGACAGGCCTTTAACTCTGCTTTATAGATCAACACAATAGAGTTTTTCCAGGCAGGCCAGGGTGTGGGCCAATTTTACCCCAGTGAAATTTAGAGAACAGACATCCCTATTTCAAGAACTCGTAAGCAATGAGGACTGAAGTTATCCAAGCATCTCCATTTTCAGAGTTCATAATGTCAGAATTCTCTTTTAGTTTCCTCTAACTGGCTTTGAAATAGAATTGCACTTAGTGGTAATGCTTGAAAATTAGAGTTCTGTAAAAGTCATACTCTATTGTATCTCAGTTCATCCAGAGTTTCTTGGGATTTTATTTTTTTATTTTTGAATCCACAAGAAACCTCTTATGCAATACCTATTTGGAGCAGTAATAGTAAAAAAATGTACACTTTTCTGTTTTGTTTGAAGTCAAAGTAAGTTCATTCCCCTTTTTTTAACTTATACTTGAATATTGGTAACTTACTTAGGTTCAGTAATTACACAGAACTAACAAATGTGTTTGAAAAAATATTAATACCATGCTCCACTGATCACAGGAATCACAATTATACAAAATTTTAGCTCTCTTGTTGTAGGGTTTTTATTAATAATTTTCTGATGATATGATTTGTTGTCTTCAGAAGTTATATGCCTAATTAGAAAATCTTTTCCTTTTTCTTTCTGTTGTTAATTACCATTAAACTGAATTCCACTCATATCTAACATAGAAAGACGTGTTCAGGCCTTCTCCATATTCACATCATTGAAATGTTTAAGTACATTGTTGAAAATTCTGTGTATTTTGAGAGCCTTCTAATCAACTAGACTCCTCTTTGATCCTTATGTCAGTGAACTACAATATTGTATTATGATATATACGGTTTTATTGGCTGATTTTTGGAAGTAGATTCCTGAAATTTCTTCCTAGTCTTCTTTAGGATGTAAACTCCACTAAAGCCATGGATTATTAGAAATTGTACAAAGTCTCTTACAGAACATTGAACTGAAAAAAATCACTAAATGATTCTAATTAGTAGCCTCATTTAAATGAATTTTAAGATTAAGTTTGATGCATTTAACACCATGAAGTAAGCTAAAAGGTCATTACAAAAACAGAGGAGGAAGTAAAAAACTGAAATGACTGCCAGAAGAGACTCAGAAAATTGCACTAGAGTGTCCAGAAGCCATAAAAAGGGATAACATACTGAAGTAAAAGAGCTGAACTGAAGATTCCAAAAGGCAACTTGACAAGACAAAGCAAAGTATTATAACAAAATATGCTAAGAACTAGAATTGGAGAATAAAAAGGAAAAACTAACTCTGAAATTCTCAAGCTGAGAGAACTGAAAAATATAAGCCTCAAATCACAATATTGAAAGATGCTATGGACAATATGTTGAATGACCCAGGAAACATAAAAACAAAAATAACAAAAACAAACAAACAAACAAACAAACATAGAGGGGAGTCAGAGTCACTGTACCAAAAAGAACTGACTGACACTGAAAAATTACAGGAAGTAATATATGAGCAGGAGCCAATGGTAAAGAATGAGGAAGTGGAAGCTGCATGGAAGGCACTGGCAAAAAATAATCCCCCAGAAATCCATGGTACACCAATTTACTTGTTTTAATTAGTAAGTGCAGCCTAGGATGCACTCACCAGTCAATGCCAGGAAATTTGGAGGACAGTTGTCTGGCCAAGGGATTTGAAGAGGTCCATATTTGTTCCCATTCCCAAGAAAGGTGATCCAACAGAATGTGGAGACTATCCAACAATATCACTAACACCACAGGCAAGCAAAATACTGCTGAAGATTATTCAAAAACAGCTAGAACAATACATAGATAGGGAATGCCAGAAGTTCAAGGAGGATTTAGAAGAGACTATTGCTCCAGGAATATCATTACTGATATCAGATGGATCCTAGTTGAAAGTAAAGAATATCAGAAGAATGTCTATTCTTATTTTATTGACTGTGCAAAGGCATTTGGTTGTGCGGCACATAAGACATTATGGCTGACATTGAGAAGAAGCGGAATCCCAGAGTACTTAATTGTGAAACTTGTATATAGACCAAGGGACTATTGTCCAAACAGAGCAAGGAAACACTGCTGTTGTTTTTGTTATGTGTTGTTGAATCACAAGAGCCCTAATTGCTCTGAACCCTGTCCTATCCTCAGCCAGACTCACTGTCTCAGACATACCTATCCGCATTATCCCAGTTACTGTGTCAGTCCATCTCACCTAGTATCATCTTCTCTTACGCTTTCTCCACACTGCCAAGTATGACGTTTTTCTCAGAGGACTGATCTTCCCTGGAAATACACCTGAAGTATTTGAGCTTCAAGATCCTTATCTCTAAGGAACAATTTCTTTTCACCCTCTCCAGGACAATACTATTTGTTTTCTTAACACTATGTGTCATGTTCAATACGCTTCTTTATCAACACAGCTCAAAGACATTAATTCTTCTTCTACACATTTGGCAATTTTCCGATTCTCTGACGCATAGCAAGTAATTGCAAAGACCATGGCCTGGATCAGGGCATCTTTGTCTCCAGACTGACATTGTTGCTTTTCAGGAGAGGTTCCTGACAGCATGTTTTCCCAATGCAATTTGTCTTTGGATTTACTAACTGACAGTATCAAGAGAGTTGGTTGTGGAATCTAGCAAGCTAAAACTGTTAACAATCTCAATTTCTTCTCTGTTTATCATGGTGCTGCCAATTGGCCGTGGCAAGAATCCTAGGCTTTTTGATGTTGAACATCAATCTATATAGAAGACTGTGGTCCTTGCCCTTCTGCAGCAAGAGCTTCAGGCTTTCCTCAGTTTTGTCAAGCAAAGTTGTGTCATCTGCATAACACAGGTTGTTAATGAGTCTTCTTCTCCAATCCTGATGATATATTTCACCACATAAAGCTTGCCATCCCAAAAGAGCAGGGCCTGCTTGTGTGTGTACGCTCATGATCTGTCAAGATGGTGGCAGTTATAAATTTCCCAAGTTATAAGGTTTGTTATAAGGATTTTCCAGTCCCAATTCTGAGCTTTTGTGAAAAATACCTTAAAACATCAAAGTCTAAGTAACTATATTCTGTTTCCTGTTCTTCTAAGTCACTCTGACTTCCTTGAACAAAGTAGCTAATTCACAACACCAACACATAACTGTGCTTTTCCTTGAGACATTCAATATACTTCAATAATCAGCAGAGGTGCTTTTGTGGGTACTTTGTACCTTGTCAACTAAAATATTCAAAAGATGTGTGCTAAGTGAATGAGATTTAGTAAAGTGACTATTATTATTACTAACCACTCCAAGAAAGAACATTCTTAAACCTAACAGACTGTTTTCCTTCCAATACCTGTTGCTTGTTTATCCCACTAGTTCGCGAGTAAGTGCATTGCCAATAAGTTTTTACTCAATGTTGTTTTGGTACAATCAGTGTCAAAATCAAGACCATGAGGAAGCAAAATGGCATCTTAGTGTCAATATGGAAACACTTTTTCAGCGTCATCAAATCGATTAGGGTAACTCAGGGTTTTGCAAACCCAATGGAATTGAAGACATGATTGAAAATAGGAAAAACAAAGTGAGTTTATGATTGATAAACGGAAAAGGGAAGTAAATTTATTCTACAAGGACATAGTGCAATAAATAAAGAAAATGAATTTAAAATACCTAGGGGGTGAAATTCTAAAAACTGTAGATGTAGACCATATTCCAGATATGAAATGAATAAAATGTGAGATGATTTTAAAGAGCTGAGAGATTGTTCTAACCAGTATGTCAATAACATTTTCCTTGCATAGTCCAAGATTTCTGGATTTGGAACATACAAAATGAAATATAATCCTTGTATAATAATTTTGAGCCAGAATTGGACACTTATATAGTCATGCAGTTCAGAGCTTATTTATTTTCCCCAAGATTTATGGTGGACAAATCATGTAAGACTTGGTTGAAATTGCAAAATTGATTCTTATATCAAGATTATGTGAATGGAGGGTTCACCAAGGATAGTGTAAGGCAGTAAATAGAATGGAATAATGAAGGAAATTCTAAAAGTGATAAAAAAAGAACGTTGCAGTTATTGTGTACTGTAGAGTCAGATCTGACCCATAGCTGACCCTCTGGCTGGTTTTCAGAGGCAGTTAATTGCATGGGAGGAGATTACCCATCCTTCTTCTGTTGAGCAACTTTTGGGCTCAAACCATGTGCCTTCGGGATTGCAGTGCAGCTTCTTGCCACTAGGCCATCAGAGTTCCCTTAAAAAAAAAAAAAAAAAAGAATACAAGGTAAATTATTTTTACATTATTTCAAGTTCATTTATAACAGAACCTTTAGTGGTAGAATACACAAGGGTATGTGTTGGGTTGCCAATTACAAGATTAATGATTCAGACTCACTAGACACTTCTCAGGAAAAAGATAAGGCAGTCTGTTCTAATAGAGATTTATAACACCATTTATAAGACCCTCATCTTAAGTTACAAATTTGGACAGTAATTCCAAATTTGGACAGATTTGTACAGGGCAAGTAAATCACATTATCCCTAACACTGACAATTGAACTTATTTGTGTCATTACTCTTCTTCACATCTTCTCATTGCTATTCATATTAATATTAGTATAAACCCCAAACCCATTGCCATTTAGTCATTCTGACACCTAGTGAGCCTCTAAAGCAGAATTGCCTCACAGGGTTTCTGAGGGTATAAATATATCTTGTCTTCTATTTTAACACCCTTAGAATTTCCTTCATCATTCATTTCTACTTACTCACATCTTCCTTAGTCATTGTCCAGCTCTCTGATGCATAGCACATAACTGTAAAGACAATGTCCTGGATCTAGTGCACCTCTGTCTCCAGAATGACATCCTTGCTCTTCAGCACTCTGGAGAGGTCCCTGACGGTAGGTTTTCCCAGTGTAATTCCCCTTTTCATTTCCTGACTCCACATGCCAAGAGTTTTGTCTACATAACACAGTTTGTTGATGAGTCTTTCTCCAATCCTGATGCCACATTTCTTCTCATAAAGCCCAGTTGCAAAAATTATCTATTCTACATATAGACTGAAAACGTATGGATACAAGTCAAATCCCTGACAAATTCTTTTCCTAATTATTTAACCATGTAGTGTTTCTTTGTTCTGTTCTCATAACTACCTCCTGGTTCAAGTATAGATTGCACATGAGAACATTCAGATGTTCTGGAATTCCCAATTTCTCAATGTTAGACACTTCTCCCCCCCCCAAAAAAGATAATTAAAAAAACAAAACAAAACAAAATAAAACAACCTGATAGAATTATATTCCTAGTAAATAGATTTGAGGCAATGAAGAAGAAAGCTGTTTTTCAGCATTTTCTCTGTTGTAGTGTTTGATTTTAAAAATAAATATATGCAGCTATTAAGTGGATAAAAAGAATTACTTCTGTTATGATTTAACTCAGAAGTTGCTTGCATGATGATGATACCTTATGTTTTATCTGATGGAGGTGATAGACTGTTTCTTGTGTTATTACAAGGAATATTAAATTGTAAGAAAAGGTAGTTGATTTTCCCCCCAAGCATCATCCTATTTAACCTTTCAATAACAACAAGGATAAAATACTATAGCAAAACCATGCTAATTATCTTAAGTATTGAAAAGTATAAACCATATGGAAAGCCTCAATAGTCATTGGATAGATATAACCTTGAAAGAGTTTCTTTTTCATGAGAAAAGGAAACAGGGTCACAATATTAAACAACTTTTCTGTGTTGGAGAAGAGCCAGTGAATGGTTTGAAATGCACATTGGAAAACCCCAGAGCCTGATGATTCCAAACATGCACTAATGTGCAAATGGAAATAAACTTGTGAGTATGGTATTATAGTTGAGTATTGTTATTGTGGATTCAATTTAGAAATTATTCTGTTGTATTTTGCCAAATCAGAACTGACTCATAGCTAAGCCTCCAATGAGAAGCTGTAAATCACAAGAGAAGAGGTTGCCTATCTTTCTGCTCCCAGGTCAGCTGGTGGATTTCAACTGCCTTTCTTTGGTTTGGCAGTGCAATTCCTTACCACTAGGCCACTAGAGCTCCTGTGGTCTAGTTTTAATTTATTTCAAGGAAATTAGACTGTACTTCACTTTTATATAAACAAATGTGATTTTAAGAAAAGTTCACAAAGAAATCCGTTTTCTTTCATTCATACATACACATTTCCTCCCACCCACTCCCCCAATTTGCTCTGGAATACTTGTACTGCTCTGGATGGTTAGCTGTCATACATATCGTGTGTAATCTGCCATTCCTTTCAAATTGCCCTTCTCTTTACCTATTCCAGTGCATTCATTGTTCATTATCTCTCCATTCTTTTCCTGTACTCTCCTCCCTCATTGTATCCACCTTATTGTTAGAATAACGGTGTTATTTTTTCCCCTTTTATGACTGAAATCTTTCACTCAACACAATATCTTCTAAAGCCATTGACGTTGTATAATGTTTTATGAGTTCATTGTTTTTCAATGCTGGGTCATATTCCATTGTGGAAATGTACCACAGTTTCTCTATCAATTCATTTATTGACTGGCAGCTAGACTGGTTCTATCTCTTTGCTATAGTGAATAATACTGCACTAACAGTGGAATTCATATATCTGTTTATGCCACAGCTATGATTTATTTGGGGTATATCTCCAGGAATGAGATAGCTGGGTCAAATAGTATTTCTATTATTAACTTTTTTTAGGAAGCTTCAGACTACCTTTCATAGTGGTTGTACTAGATTACATTTCCACCAGTGGTGTATGATCAAACACATATATCTATAGAATATTATCAAGAACTCAAAATCCACCCATCTACGTATGGTTTACTGATCCTTGACAAAGAGACAAACTTGATGTGGCATTTGGACAAGAACAAACTGGGAGGAGGGTAGAGAGAATAGTACAACAATGAATGAGTGGAAGCCCAAAATCTCTGTAAATGTTTATGAAAATTAATAAAATATAATTATAGGGAAAAAAAAGAAAAAAATAGTCAAATTACAAAACTGAAACAAGATCTTCATCTCACATCATTTAAAAACAGAACAAAACAAAGCAAACAAACAACAACCCGGTCAAAGTGGTTAAAATATCTAGAAGTAAAACCTAAAATTATAAAGATCATCAGAAAAAAAATAGGAGTAAGTCTATAATCCCTAATCTATGGTATAAATAGACTTCCAGGTATAATAAAAACTTTACAACTAGGAAATGATAAAATAGATGAATAGAACTTTCTAAAAATAAAATCTTATGTATATCAAAAAAATTCTCTAATAGAGTAAAAAGACTGGAAAACATATTTGGTAATGACATATCTGATTAGGATTTATATTTAAAATTTATAGAATACACATATACATCAACAAAGACAACCTAATAAAAAAATGGGCAGAATTTATGAACAGATTCACTTTTATTAGAGAGGTGCAAATTAAAAGAATGAGATATCATCTCACTGTAACAACAACAGGAAGTAATAGGACAGCACACAACAAATGCTGTTGAGGATGTGGTGAGATTGAACCCTCATACATGGGTAGTGGGAATGAGTTTAACTCAGCTAAGGAAACCAAGAACACAATACTATTTACAATAGCCAACCACAAATTGAGATACTTGGGAATGAACCTAAAAGGGGACCAAAAAAGTCCTATAAAAAGAAAACTACGGAACATTTCTGTGAGACACAATAAAAGCCCTAAATAAATGGGGGAAATGTGACCTGTTCATGGATAGGAAGACACGCTATTTTGAAAATGACAATCCTACCAAAAGCAACCTACATGTTAAATGAAATTCTAGTAAATTCACTTTTCAAAGAGATTTAAAGCAAAATTGTTAAGTTTATTTGGAAAGGAAAGAGACCTCAAATAAGCAAAACACTTCTGAAAAACGAAAATGACGTTTTAACACTCCTTGACCTCAAAACAATGGTAGTAACAAAAGCAGCATGGTACTGGTGCAACGACAGGCACACAGACCAATGGAACAGAGTAAAAAACTCAGAAATGGACTTACCTATCTATGGTCAACCGATATTTGACAAGGAGAGAAAATCTATCAAATGAGGATGTGACAACCTTTTCAACAAATGGTGCTGGCAAAACTGGACTGCTACCAGCAGAGAGCTGGAAAAGGATCCCTATCTCACACCATAAACAAAAATCAACTCATGGTAGATTAGAAAGCCAGGAAGAAAGTCCAAAACCATAAAGTTCATAAGAGAGCAAGTTTAGAAGGCCTAGTACAAGGTATAAAGAGATTGGCAAATACAGCCAGAAATGTACACTCTGAGGAGTATAATTGATGACAGAATAAGAATAGATGCCTTCAAATTGTGGTGTTGGAGAAGAGTCTTGAACATATCATGGACAACCAAGAAAACAAATAGGTCTGTCTTGGAAAGAGTAAAACCAAGTCTCTCCTCAGAGGCTAGGCTTTTGAAGATCTACTTCACTTACTTTGGACATGTGGCCAGGGGAGACCGATCTTTGGAGAAGGACATCATGCTTGGAAGGGTGGACAGACAGTGCAGGAGAAGTAGACCCAGAATGAGATGGATTGACACAGTAACTGGGGCGATGGGGATTGGTTAGTCAGAATTAGTGAGACTGGTTCATGACAGGGAAGGGTTCAGAGTGCTATACATACGGTTGCTATGTATCACAGGTGACTCAATGGCACATAAACACAATAACTTACTATGACGGGTTTGGAAGCAAGAGTGGCATCTACTTCTTAAATAACATGCCTCCGGAAACCCTATGAACTTTGATAAATATTGATAGTTGTAAAGGGTCTTCAGGCCTTTTGTTTATAGGGGCACTGTGAGTTATGCTCGACTCGAAGGCAATCAACAAAAACAACAACATGTTAAAGAATAGCATTAATAAGTCTTGATTTAGCGTTAACTGTGAAATTAACCAAGTGAGTTGGTCAGTCAAAACAGCAGAATTCAAGCATATTCTACTCTCAATGAATATGCCATTTTTGTATTTTTTCTTTGTTAGCTGTATCTAAGTGGAATATGTGCAGGCACACACGTGAGCACACACATGCACATTCACAACCCTATTAAAAAAAAAATGAAAAGCAACACCTAACTCATGAAGGCTGAAAAAATGTACTTTTTGTTTGTTTGGTGTAATAGGTACCACGAGTCTGTGCTTGCACTGCACTTGGTATCAGATTAATAATAAATATTCCATACCATAAATTCTTATAAATATGCCAGTACCAGTTCTTCTATACTCTGAAAAGTAGTTGGAAAAACAGTTTAAAAGTCACTTGACAAAATAAAACTAAACCAAGAAAAAATAAAATAAAATAAAACTAAACCAGAAATAGCTTCCCCAACACTCTCTTTCTTTGCTTGCTTGGGTCAATATTCAAAATAATGCTACATGGTGAAAGTAAATTGTGTTTCTCTGTTTAAAATAGCATTTTAAATCCAATAAGTGGATGCTTATTTCATATAGTTCTCTCTAACCACTCTCAATTTGCACTTTTTGAGTTGACTTTAGTTTGGGTCCAATCCTCAGAGACTTACACAGGAAACATCTGGGGATACACTGTTTTAAATTGTGGATGGTTAAGAATAGCCTAGAGAAATGAGCATTCGGCTGCTTTCAGTGATCTAAATGTCTAATTCCACTCAAATCCTTATCTTCATCAAATCCTTAATATGTCCATCATTTTAATCCAATAGTACTTTAAAGATGATTTAAAGCATTTTGAAACTATTAATTTCAATGTTTACCTTAACTTCATACCTTTTAGTATTTCCATTGTTTGAATCATATTTGACTATTTTTGCCCATTCTCTACAAGTCAATATGAAACCAAATTATTTATATAGGTTGCCCTTGATATATGACATACTTGAATTACTACAGAGCACATTAATGATCTAGTTGGGGTTTTTATGCATTTGATCCTAACTAATATATATGTACATAGGCAGCGACATGATTGAGGGAGAAGAGATTGAGATTGTTAACAATTTCATCTTGTTCAGCTCTACAATCAACACTTTTGGTCCCAGCCGTCAGGAAATCAAAAGCTGAATTGCTTTGGGAAAATCTGCTGCCAGGGACCTCTCCACAGTGCTGAAAATGAATGATGTCAGTCTAGAGACTAAGGTGTGCCTAATTCAGGCCATAGTCTTCCCAATTACTTGCTATGCATCAGAGAGCTGGACAATTATCAAGGATGATAGAAAAATTGATGTCTTTGGGTTGTGGTGCTGGAGAAGAGTCTTAAACATACCATGGACTGCCAAGAAAACAAATAGGTCTGTCTTGGATAGGGTGAAACCAAGTTTCTCCTTGGAGGCTAGGATTTTGAAGCTCAATTTCATATATTTTGGGCACATGGCTAGGAAAGACTGGTCCTTGGAAAAGGACATCATGCTTGGAAGGGTGGAAGGACAGTGCAGGAGAGGAAGAACCCAGATGAGATGGATTGATGCAGTAAAGGTACTCTGGTAGCTTTAAGAAGTTGCACTGCCAACCTCAGAGTAGATGGTTCATTCATTAGCTCCTCCATAGGAAGAAACATGGGCAATCTGTTACTGTTTGATTTACACTTTCTGAAAACTCTTGCTGGAGAAGGTCAGCTCTGAGTTGGTTCCAACTTGTCGGTACATATCAACAATAACATCAATATCTATGTATTATTAAAACATGCTTATAATTTATTGTAATTTTTCCAACACTCAGAACATAAAAAGATCAGATTTATAGAGATATTGACAATAATAATAAAAAAATTTAAAAATGAGATGTGCCCTAGTGCTAAGAAACTGATCCATCATCTCTATACCACATGGTTTGAGATAACAGCTGCTCCATGGAAGAAGGATGGGCAATCTGCTCCCATGCCATTTGATGCTTCTGAGAAACTGTTGGAGGCTCTGCTATGAGTTGTTTCTGACTCAACAATGTGATACGTTAACAACAACTCATGTCAGAACTGGTGTGCAATAGTGTCATTCGTATAGAACCCCATATAGGACGTAAACCATCTATCTCCATCTTTTAGCACTTCCTCTTAACACTTCCCACTATTCCCAGGTTACTACTGAGCTAGTGATGAAATTAAACTTGAGAAATAGAGAGCATTAGAACATCGTTATCATCTACACTAACAGACAGGTATTTTTTCACCATTTACAGCTGTAGAAAAACTTAATGTCTATTGTGGTTTGAATTTCCATTGCATAGGGTTCAAGCATTCCAGCTGTACAAGGCACTAAATCATTCCCGTAAGTGTAAAGGTTACTAAGGAGTGAATATTATTAAGGACTGCCTCTGTGGTGTCTGTGAGAAACCTGAAATATATTAGCCCTTATACGTCTAAAATAATCTCAAGAATTATGCAATAATTCTTTTATCATAGTGATTAAAAAAGGTGTGGAGCTAATGAGTATATTAATTCTTAGCTCTTCTATCTTAACTTTCTATAATTAAAATACCTGAAAAGAAAACCTAGACATTTTATTTTACATTTTCCCCTATAATATGATATTTGGTTTTCTTATTTTTATAAAACCAGCAGTAATATATGATCCCACCATTTCTCTGTCAATTTGATATTGTGGTACTTGTATATTTCTATACTGGAGGCTATGCAAGCAGTATTTGAAGCATAGAACAGTGTCACAGAGGGTAGACAGGGTCTGTTATTTTTGTTGTTAAGCACCATCGAACCATAGTCGACTCACAGTGACCCTATGAACGAAAGACCTGAACATTTGTATAAGTTACATAATTTCTCTAAGTTCATAGAGTTTCCAGAGGCAAGCTATTTCAGAAGTGGCTGCCACTCCTACTTCCAAGATTGTTTTAATTGGGGAGCTCCACCAAACACTGTCCACCATATGAAAACTAGTATTTACATATTTTATAGTTTAGTATATATCTCTATTTTGTTTTTAAGAAATCAATAAGGAAAAGGTACCACCCATGACATACTTTAAAAAATTGTCCAAAAGAATGAAGAAGCAAATAATACAAGCTTAAATGAAAGTTTCTTCTCTGATGGTCTCATTCCTAGGGAATTGAACTGTTAGCCCAAAGACCATATCCTTCTGTCATTTTGAATCTACCAACCACTGAAGGAGAGAGATGGGAAATTTTCTCCCCTGCAATTTATAGCCTCAGAAATCCAATGGAAGGTCAGCAATGAATCATTTCTGAATCAAATACAATGATTTTTTTTTACGTTAAAGATCTGGTTTTAAAAATCAAAACAGTATTTTTAACATGTTTAAAGTTATATATAAAGATAAAATCAATAAAAATTGTTCTTCACTAATTACTTTCAATATAGATTAACAGCTTGGACATTATTTTCCACTGAAATCAGTGTTAGTGACAGTAACAACTATACCAGAGTTGCCAAGGATATGGCAGGTCAGTGTTTCTTTGATGCTGGGGGAGACTTTAAGTTAACTAAGGAAAGGCAAACACAAAATGAAACAAAGCAAACAAACAACTGAAATTTTATTCTTAAAGAAAAATTATAGATTTAAACATAAATCAAAATGACCACAGTTTCTGACATTACTTTCACTCTTAGGAGTTGGTCTTAATAATTGTGTGAAAGTTTACTACATAAGGAAAGAACACAGACCTTAACTACTTCTCTGCTTACAATAATGAAAGCTATGCTATCTATTATCAAGAATAGATAGAGCTCTGGTGGCCCAGTGGCAAGAAGCTGTGCAATCCCTAAGGCACGTGGTTCGAGGCCACAAGGCTACCAGCCGCTCCAAAAAAGAAGGATGGGCAATCTCCTCTTGTAAGATTACCTGCCTCTGAAAACCTACTGAAGGGTCAGCTATGGGTCAATTCTGACTCTACAGTACACAACAACAACAATCAATAATAAATTTTGAAATAATTGTAAAACATATATGCATTAGAAAAGGGATGTAGATCTATAATGACATGTTGTTGCTGTGACTCGTAGAAACCCATGGTACAACAGTTCTGAAGCCTGCCCTATTGTGACCCTTTTTCACTGACTCCAATACACCTTACCCCATTGTTCCAGTTACTGTATTAGTTGATCTCACCTGGGTCTTCCTCTCCTGTGCAGTCCCTTCACCCCCCCTTTTTTATTTACACCTAAAAATTTTGTTTATTTTTTCTCTTATTTTCTCCAGATTTTTAATTTTTTTCCACAGAAAGAGAGCTGGTATTCTAGAGTTAAAATATGGGAGGCGGTGTGTCTCTTTTTTTTTTTATTACACTAGTTTATTTACAATATTCAAATACATTGTTTTCCAGAACTGATTCTTCCAATTTCTTTCACCCCCCCACCCATCAAATTATACAACCCCATGATTAATACCTTCCTCTCCCTGAATATACTTATCCCTCTGCTTCCACCCCCCCCCTTTGGATCCTTATATTAATTCTACAATAATGGTTTTATACGATATTTGCCCCTGTGGGACTGATTTAGTTCACTCAACATAATGTTCTCTAGTCCTTCCTAAGTTAGGTAAAAATTTACAAAATCATTGCTTCTGTGTGCTGCATAGTATTCCATGTGTGAATGTACCATAATTTCTCGATCCATTCGTTGTGGTTGGACATCTGGGTAATTCCCATATTCTTACAATGATGAGTAATGCTGCTATGAACACTGATGTCCCTCCTCCCTTCTAAGCATGATGTTCTTCTCCAAGGACCAGACACTTCTGGCCACATGCCCAAGAGAAGCCTTAAAGTTAAGACAGACTAGGAAAATAACCTCATGATCTACTTCTGAAAGAGATGTCCAGTGATAGCATTATGAACAGCAGCAGAACCCTTGAAATGGAATACCATTTCAAATCCAGTAAGCAGCTGCTTAAAATAAGACTGAATACCTTCAAGGCTTTATTGTACACCTCATGACCTATTGTTTGAATGAAAGTTGAATCATGGGGGTAAGATATGTTCCAGAGTCCAAGGTTGACACATGTGTTATTGTCATTGTCGAGTACTGTAGAGTTGGAAATGATCCATTGCTGAGCTTCCAGCAGGTTTTCAGAAGCAGTGAATTGCATGGGAGGAGACTGTCTGTCCTCCTCCTTCAGAGAAGCTTTGGATTGTAGCATAGTTTCTTACCACTAAATCACAAGATATTGTGGTAGTAAAACTTTGAAAATGTTTTTTATATTCATTGCCTTAGTCCCTCTTTGAAGACATGGTCTCCAGTTGCTTCAACTGAAAACATATGGTTTACCAACTTATTACCATCTTCAACATCATCAACAGCTTCTAGATCAACTTAAGAGAGAGAGCTAACCCAACCGTAGAGAGATTATGGCAAGGTGTAGCCTGACGAAACCCTGAAGAAGGAGCCAGACAGAGTTGAAGGTTTTGTTTGCTTGACAACTTAAGGAAGAGCTGGCTTGTGACTGCTGAGAGACAAAGATTACTGGACAATTGAGAAAACCAAAGGTTTCTTGCATTTGTGTTGCTGGGCTGAAACTGGACTTTCACTTGTTGACCGAGAATCTGTCTGAACTAATTTGCAGAGTTAACTGTGGTTGAACTACACATTTCCCATGTTGTTCGTATATTATTGCTCCTATTATAATTATGAACCATAATTTTGGAGATTTAACCAGTCTTATAAGACCAGTGTGTCTGTGTAGTTTTATCTTTCTGAGTCACTTGTCACACATTTTTTTTCCTAACTCTTTGTAGAATGTTCTACTGTGATCTTTAGAATGATGGTACAATTTTGCTTACTGAACATAAAGATTACTTGAAGCATTCTCTGATGAAAATCTTTGTCCGTAACCTTCAGTATTGTTTATTGTTGCTGTTACGTGCCATGGAGATGGAACTGACTTATAGTTGACTCTCCAGTGGGTTTTCAGGTACTGTAAATTGCACAGGAGGAGATTGTTCCTTTCTCCCTCATAGCAGTGGATGGATTTGAATCAAGCCCTTTAAGTTAACAGTGCACATTCTTACTACTGTATCATCAGAGCTCCTTTTTGTATAGATTACACCTCAATATAGAGAAAACAGAAATCCCCACATCAAGACCAATAAGAAACATAATGATAAATAGGTAAAGTTTTATGACTATCAACTCTTTTTGTTTTCCCTGTACTCTCAATCAATACCTACGGAAATAGCAATCAATCATAGGGTTGTACAATTTGATGAGTGGGTGGGGTGAAGGAAAAGGAAAGGATCTTTTGTGAAGAACAATGAGTTCATTGTAAATAAATCAGAATAAAAAAAAAAAAAAGAAACTAGACTTTCAAGAGTTCTGGTGGCCTGGTGACAAGAAGTTGAGCTACAATCCTGAAGATGCGCTGTTGGATGCTTTGCTGGAGAAGGAGGGGCAATCTTCCCCTGTGCCAGTCAGACCTAATTCTCAGCTATTACTTGTTTTAAAACAATATTATACTAGATATAGTCATGATCACTTAATGCATTATGTATTCCGAGTTTTGCACCTTAAGGAAGAATGGCATAGCTATGATGGATGGTTTGTGGCATTTAAACTATTACAAGCTTGTTTTTTAGAGAAAAGTAGGGTGGAGGTACAGAGCAAGAGAGGAAGACCCTGGATGATATGTATTGACTCAGTGACTGGGGTAATGGGTGTGGGTGTGTCAGAGACGATGAGGTTGGCACAGGACAGAGCAGGGTTCAGAGCTGTTGTACAAAGGGTCACTATGAGTTGCAAGCGACTCAACAACACTTAACAATAAACAACAACAAAGGTTGACTATGGAAGTTCCCCTTTCCTTTATACACACATTCTAATCCAGAGATAGCAATCTTAATTCTTTATAACGTATAAAGAATGCTATTCTTTTTTTCAAGTGTTACACTTTTGTGCATGCTTCTTGCTCTTTTTGTGTACCCTAGAGTCAGGACTAACCTCTAGCTAATCTTCTGGTGGCTTTTCAGAGTTGTTAAATCACACAGGAGGAGATTGCTCATCCTTCTCCCATGGAGCTGCTGGTGGCCTTGAACCGGGAGTCTTCAGGATTACAGCACAGCTTCTTGCCACTAGGCCACCCAGATTTTAAGGGTAATACATAAAATCTTTCTGTTACATAAATCCATGAAAATGTGTAGTAGTGAAAATTATTGATGTGTTATTCTCAAGTGACACATTTTTACTTGCTGTTTGGGCCATAGATCATCATTTAAACTTCTTCCTACCTCTCCTAAACTATTTTACAGCCATTGAATATATTGTTCATTTGGCAATAAAAAAGTCATCTTTTCCTTGTTATTAAATATCCTGGAGTTTGTAAGTGATGCCTCAAAAAATCAACTCCAAGAGATGAATTTACTATCTCAATTTCAATGTCTCTCACTTAATTAAATTTAATCTTAATATGATACATAGGGAGCTCTGGTGGTGTAGTGGCAAAGAAGTTTTGTTGCAATTCTGCAGGCATGCTATTTGAGGCCACCAGCTGCTTCGTGGAAGAAGGATGGGCAATCTTCTTGCATGCCATTAACTGCTTCAGAAAACCCGCTAGAGGGTCCACCAGGAGTCTGTTTCAACTCTACGGTACTCAACAATTCCATATGTGATAAATTGTATTTCACTCTATGAAGAAAATAAAGTAGTGCTACCAATTTTAAAAGTATGTGCTTAGCTAAGAAGCAAATTCAGCTTATTTAGAGACATTATTTTCTTTTTTACAGCAGTGCAATTTAAACTTAAAATTAAAGCTCTTTATTGCTACTCAATGTACATGTTATGCTGCTGTTGTGTACCATTGAATTGTTTGCGACTCATAGTGACCCCTTGTACAAGAGTTCTGAAACTTGCTCTGTCTTGAGCCAATTTCATTGTCTCTGATACAGGTGTATCATTACTCCAGTCACTGAGTTAACCCATCTCATCCAGAGTCTTTCTTTCTTGTGCTGTTTCCTTACTCCTCCAAGTTAGATACCCTTCTCTAAGGACTGGTCTCTCCTGTTAACACACCCAAAGTATGTGTGAGATGAATCAGCACTCCCTGACCTCAAAACCTAGTACATAGCAGTAATAACCAAAACAGCATGGTACTGGCACAATGACAGGCACATAGACCAGTGGAACAAAATTGAGAACCCAGAAATAGACCCAGTTATCTATGGTCAACTGATATTCGACAAGGAAGTCAAAGTTATCAAATGGGGAAATGATAACCTCTTCAACAAATTGTGCAACCTGCAAAAAGCTGAAATAAGATCCACATCTCACACCATACACAAAAATCAAATCAAGGTGAATCAGAGACCTGGGAGTAAAGTCCAAAACCATAGCATTCACAGGAGACAAAATGAGATCAAGCTTAGAAGTGCTGCCCAAGGTGTAAAGAGACTGCCAAATACAATCAGAAATGCACAATCTAAAGAGGATGAAATTGATGCATGGGACCTTCTAAAGATTAAATCCATCTGTGCAACAAAACTTTTTCCAACAGGGTGAAAAGAAAACATACGAACTGGGAACAAATACTTGGCAATACCATCTCAGGCAGGAATCTTATAACAAAAGATTACAGAATACTTCTGGACCTCCACAAGAAAAAGACTGATAACCCAATTGCAAAAGTCAAGGACTATAGTCTTGAATATAAATTGATGCTCAACATCAAGAAGACGAAGATTCTCACCACTAGGTAAATTGGCAGCACCAAAATAGAGAAGAGACTGAAGTTGTGAACAGCTACAACTTGCTCATCTCCACTATCAACACTCTTGGCACCACCAGTCAGGAAATCAAAAGATGAATTGCACTGGGAAACTGCTGACAAGGATCTCTCCAGAGTACTGAGAAGCAACAATGTCAGTCTAGTGACTAAGGTGTACCTGATCCAGGCCATGGTCTTCACAATTACTTCCTATTCATCAGAGAGCTGGACAATTACTGAGGATTACAGAACAAGAGTCAATGCCTTTGAATTGTGGTGCTGTAAAAGAGTCTGTCTTGGAGAGGGTAAAACCAAGTTTCTTCTTGGAGCCTAGGATTTTGAAGCTCCATCTCACATACTTTGAGCACATGGCCAGGAGGGGTCAGTTCCTGGGGGACATCATGCTTGGAAGAGTGGAAAGACAACACAGGAAAGGAAGATGGTGGGTGAGATGTCGTAAATGGGGTAATGGGGGTAAAAGTGTTGAAGTCAGTGAGACTGGCTCAGGATAGGTGGGGGAGGGCTCAGAGCTGTTGGACACAGGGTCGCTATGAGTAGCAGGTGACTCAACAGCACATAACAACAACATCACATTACATCTGGTATGACTACCAAACCACTGAGACTCATGGCCTAACCAAATTTACACATGTTTTGAAACACACAGTCAACCCATGACAGGAAATTCTGATGATATTGTTCATAGTCCAATAAGGAGTTGTTTTTTGTTCATTACCATTGAGTCAGTTCCAATTCATGCCAACACCACAAATAACAGAATGAAAACCACTCAATCCTGTGCCAGCCTCACAAGTGCCATTATGCTTGACCTCGTTATAGCAAACCATCGTGTCAATCAACAAGGAAAGAACAACCATATAATAATTTGAAGAATGGAAGTGATTGAAAAGACCGTGACCTAAATGTCTTTACACTTACATCAGTGATCCACAGTACTCTGGAGAGGTCTCTGGCAACAAACTTTCTCATTGCAACAATTGAGAATTGTAGAGGACTTTCTATCTCACTGGTGACCCTTCACTAAATAAAGCAGTTAAAAGGACATTGGGAAGCTATTGGCTGTCAAGTACTGTAGTAAACAAATGCTGAATAATCCATGTAACCTTCAAGATCCAGCTGAATACAAGGGAACCACGGAATGCACCTTTTAGGAAATTACTCTCTTGGGGTGCATATCAAGAAAGCTTGTCATGTCTGCTGGCAAACAGAAACTATTGGAAGGACTAAGATTCAATCTCACAAAGAAGGCAAATGTGACTTTATAAATGAGAGGCAGTGCTTACTAAATCACCTTCAAATATCCTATGCATGTGTCCCAGCTTAGCTTTCTCATTGCAGCACTTTCTTTTCACTCAGATTTATTTCAGTTCATGTATTCATTGTTGGGTGTCGAAAACAACCTGTCTAAAACTATTGTTGATTTTGTGGGAGTAAGCCACAGGTTCTTCATCTATGTTTTGCTTTCTCTTAATTACTTACCACATCAATTTATTTATTGAGTATATAAAGTTCTTTTTATATTTTACCTCCCCTTTAAAATAAGATAAAAAATACATTAATATTAAAACTGATCCAGTAGAAGCTTTCTTTATCTTGTGTCTGTTATCTTTGGTTTTGCTTAAGGGATACAATAAAACCATCCATGTTTCTTTCTGTAATTTCTGTGTATTGAGGCAAAAAGTGCAACAGTTTATTAAGGAGGCCAATCAATCAGAAAATTTGTCTTTTGCTTCTGGACAATTCAGCAATTGGAAGAAATTATTTACTGTAAAACTTGTTTACTGGGACACTTCTCAAACCATGTGCTTCCTATTCTGAAAGAGTTTTCTTCTCTGTAACCATTAACTCTAAAGGCAAGGATAACTCTGATTAGAATGCAACTATATCAACCACATCTCTCATCACGAATGTTCCCACAGATTACAGAATTCACACTTTTCAACAGAAAGAAAACACTGTTTGAAAAACTGTGTTCAAGAATGGACTCATCAGAGGCCCTTTCTCTAAAGGTGAAGGATAAAACATAAAGGTGAATTTCAAGGGGTTGAACTTGAAAACAGCTGCTCAAGACCTTACCTTTTGCTTTTCTTTTCTTCTTTATTGTGAAAAACTTGTATGAGGATACAAGGAGGTGAGGGTTGGGAGCAGAAGGGTGAGGATGGGCAGGGATGAAATTAAAGGGATGCACAATTTGGTGGGTGGGTGGGAGTAGGTGAAGGAAATTAAAAAGATCCAGTGGGGACCAGACGATACCGAACAATGGTAAGCATAGTCCAATGGTGGCTAAACAAGCTGTCTTATTTACTTGTGGGTTTCTCATTTTGGAATGGGACACAGACTTTCTGAGTTCTTCATGCTGGACCGGGGCGTTGACGTGAAGGGGGAAAGGGAGCACACTTTATCACCTTACTGGTGGTCCTGGGTTAAAGCTGCTTGCCTTCTTTTTCTGTTAGAAGATACTTTCCTGATATTTACTCCCCTCTGTACTGCAAAGTGTTTTCCAAGGTGGGTCCAGTGGGGATGGCTAACTGAACCTTGAGGCTCCATCCTCCTTTGCTTCCTTAGCTGGTAGTTGCACTTCCTTTTTGTCTCTGGAATTGGGTTCAGGGTCAGGTCTGGAGTAAAACTCAGTGTTAGGTTACCTATAGGAAAGGGAGCAAACCTAGAGAGAACAAACTTGTGAGTTACAAATAGAAGGGCTTTAGAGGTGTTACTTATGGGTGTACTGGGGGAGAAGGTAGAGGAAATAGCCTAGATAAATTCCTCTATATACCCTAGGCAGTTTTTTCTATCCAGGAATCGGATGGCACAACCCAAGGGCCGAGGAGCTCACCCTGAGGACCAAATGGCTCCCTGCCGAGGACCAGGTGGGTCCCCAACCCCCCCTTCCTGCCTGAGGGCCAGGTGGCTCCCTGCGAGGACCAGGTGGCTCCCCCCAACGGCCATACCTTTTCTTTGACACTGGGATAATCAGTCTTTACTTCCCAAAATGAAGAAATATTTACAGATGTTTCTCTAGAATTACAACATTTTTTGCTTGCTCTGTATATCCTTTTTAGTCATTAGAATCAGATTCAGAGACTTGATTAGACATTTATTTTTACATTACCATCTTTAAAAAACTTATTTTTCTAATAACCTACTATTGTGAAGTAATACATGCTCACTGTAGAAATGAAGAAAACATCCAATAACTTCTAAGAAAATAAAACTCATCATAAACCAACATTCAGATTGGAAACTCATTAATACTTAAAATCCTATATGTATATGCATGTATTTTGAACAAATAGATTTTGTGTAATTTGACATAAAGCTTTAAATTTAGAGGCTATCTGAAGAAATAACAAGATACTAAAATTGTGAGAGTCTTTAACCCTGACTCAGTATTTGGAAAAAAGCCACTTATCAATCAAGACATTACATGAGCAAACACGAAGCACATAGTTTTTTGTTGTTTTGATTGTTTGCTTGATATAGATTTTCCTTAAAAGCAAATGATATCCTAACAAACACTGAAGAAAGGGGTCGGCATTTGAGCAGAAAGGTCACGTAATCGGAACTAGATTTTTGAAAGAGTCTGTTTTCTGTTTGAATACTAAACTAGAAAGGGCAGGGTAGAAGTAGAGTGACAGGTCAAGAGATCAATAATATCCAGGCACAAAATGTTGGTAACATTCACCAGGATGATTGGAGTGGGAATATTGAGACCTGTCAAAGTTCTGAAGATATATTGAAGGTAGATGTGATAAAGTTTAGTAAGAGACTAGATGTGAGAAGTGAGACCTGGATATCTCAAATACTATGATTTATGCAACTGAAAGAATGAAATTGTTAATTACAAAATGGCTACACTTCCAAACAGCAGTTTATAGGAAAAAAGAATCACAAATTCCGTTTTTAGCATGAAATGAGTTGCTGGTAGATATCTGTTAAAAAACTTCTAGTACTAGAGTATATAAATTAGAAGCTTAGGACTCAAAATAGCTATAATGAGAAAGAGAAATGCACTGACAAAATAGTTGAGATGCTGATTGCCATGCACAGACTTTCAACCATCTTCATATGTCCACAGAATAGCACTATAAACAGTACTCATGTTTAACTTTAAAACTATGCTTATTATTTTATTTTTTATGAGAAAATTTTGTAGTTCTAATACATAAGTCATAAATTGTAATTTGCATGTTACTTGTGATGTATCTGAAATGTGGACAATGGCTAAGGATGGCAGAAGAAGGGTTGGTATTGGAGAGGAATACTGAATATCCCATGGACTGCCAAAGGAACACAAGAAAATATGTCTTGGACAAAGTGCAGCAAGGGTGCTCCTTGGGGACAAAGATGGTGAAGATTTTTCTCACATTTAAGTATGTTGTTAGGAGGAGCCAGTATTTGGAAAAGTACATCATGTTTGAGAAGGTGGAGCTTAAGAGAGAAAGACCATCAACAAGATGACTTGACAAGGTGACTGTAACAATGGGCTCAAGTATGTCACACACTGAGTGTGGTACAATATAAGGGTTCAGATTGATTGTACATTGGGTTACTTTGAGTTGTGGTTGACTTGAAGACACACAACAACAATAAGGAACCACAATTATCATTATAAAAGTCGTTGAAAATAACTTCATTATAATATACAATATATTAAGCATATGTTTTAATAGTAAGAAACTGCCAAATACTCTTCCTATATTCATGTACCTTTTAGCATTCCCATCCCCAGTAATATAAGAGAGTTCTAGTTGTTTTACATGTTCTTCAACAGTATAACCAGGCTTATCTTTTTTCTTTCATCCCCCCCCATATCTAAATGACTGTCTTTAAAGATCTGAATCAAATATTGTTATGACAATAAAATTGTAATTAACCTCATGATCATTTCTGTCCTATGCATTTGGGGTACATTTGTTAAATAATCTAGTTCTCCATTTCTGACCTTGTAATATTATAAAAAAGATATTTTGAGGGGGTTTTGTATTAGAACTTTTTGTTATAAAATGACAGTATATGAAACTTAAATCGATCCCTCCATTTTCTTAGATCAGATTTTATTACTTTTGGCCAAAGTCCTTTTCATGACTTAGAAGACAAAGATCAGAGAGAACATAATCTATAAAAAAAAAATGTGTGGCATATATTTGAATTTCATAACATAAAAAGCAAAATTTCACAAGTTATTTCTTTAAAATTCAATCAAGCTAATACATCTTACTGTTGTTTTACCAGTAGTCAGTGCCAAAAGAGCTACTCAAAGTAATGCACACATATCCATGTCAAAATGTATGTAAGTTACTGTTCATAGGATTGATTTTGAATTAAGGTTGGAATTAGTCCAAATACACAGTGCAGAATAAAAAAATGTGGATGATGTCAAGAGTATTTCTTAACATGACTCATGAGAATCTGTGCAAAAAATTATTTTTATTGTATAAATGAGTTTTGAAAACACAAAATGTTAGCTTTCCCTCTTAGAGACTAATACTGTATATAAATATTTTAAAGGTTCTGAGAATTTCAAAGCCAAAAAAAGAAAGAAATTCCTACTGCTGTCGAGTTAAATTCATCTCACAGTGACCCTATTGTATAGAGTAGAATGTCCCCTGGGGTTTACAAGGTTGTAAATCTCTAAAGAGGCAGATTGCTTCATTTTTCTCAGGCCTAGCAGCTGGAGAATCCCAACCTTTAAACTTGAGTCAGTTGTTTCAACCACTACTATACAAAGACTGCCGAGTAGCCCAGTGACAAGTTTATTTTCATTTTCTCTTCCTGTACTTTCCCAATCACAATTGATTCAGAATTTGGGTTAATCTAAGACTTGTGAACACTTCTGTGAATGTACAATACATAGTTGGGAATTCCTACTTTAATTTAGAGTTTTGAAGGGCTTGTTCCTTTACTGAGAAGGAAAAAAATGAACACCTTCTTTTGGTAGTGATAAGTTTTGGTAATGACAATTGATGTCTCTGAATTGGAAAAAGTACTACAAAGACTAGAAAGAAGTGAAACAACAGATTCGGTGAAGTAGTGTCATACACTATGTAGAGGAGTATGTTTCTAATAACACCAGTGGATCAGACACAACCCTGTATCTAAATACCCATCAGAGAAACTGCTGCCTGCTGATGAAAGGACCTGTGAACCTTCTTTTATGAAACCGAGTGAAGCAATTCATTGTGAACGTAAATCCAGGTCTTATTCTCTTGAACATGTGGTTAGGGATTTCTATTTTCAGTACCAAGAAAAATGTGTTTCTCCTAGACAACATTTGTATTATTCAATTTTGTAGTTGCTATCAATCACCTCCAAGTCATGTTTCCCACCTCAGATAGTTTAATAGATAGGCTAGTGTCAAATTTATGGTATAAATCTAACAAGCACATGGGATTTAAGGGATAGTATACGAAGCTCGCATTGAGATTCACATTGATTTTCCCAGTCTAATTTTTATCACCTATTTTAATTTGCTTTACTTAGTGTATTATTATAAGATGTTTTCATTGCTTTCTGAAATTAAGTTAAGCACTTTTAAAAGTTAATAGATTATTTAAGGAGTCATAAAGCAATTCACTATGCAGATAGTGGCACATTTAAATAGATATTCTCAGAAGATACCTTTGAATTTTTATTATTTTCACAAGAGTACAGAATGTAAAACAAACAAACAAACAAATACAAAAAAAACCCCAAATCAATCTTTTAGGATCAGAATACTGATAAAGATTTTTCAAGGGCCAAATACATTATATAGGGAAATGAACATATTTTTATTTTTTTTAATTTCTTTTCAAACACTATCTCAAATATATATTAACACTTTTGATTTGTAGTTGAATTTTACTTGGGTCTTTTTGTTTGAAGGTGCTGATAACTTAGTATTTTGTATTAGAACTTTTCCTTCTATTTACTTAAAAACTAGTGTACGGTCATCTTCATTTTAGGATAGAGTTTATAGTAACATTTCATTTAAAAAGAAATCATACCAAGCAACCTCTGCAACATTAAAAACACCCCTCCTCACTCACGTGTTCCTAACCATTTTCTTTGTTTATACTTTTGTTCCCAGAAACTCAGAAGTTTCTGAGAGGATTTTTTCTTCTTTGAAAGGTCAGTGATATTAGTGATGTCGTTCGATAATTTCCACACTCTGTCAGGTCACCTTTTCTTGGAATGGGAGTAAATATGGATCTCTTCCAGTCAGTTGGTCAAGCAGTTGTCCTCCAGATTTCTTGGCACAACTTGGTAAGCACATGCCATGCAGCTCTGTTTGCTGAAATACGTGGATTGGTATTCCATCAATTGTTGGGGCTTTATTTTGCCAAGTCCTTCAGAGCAGCCTGTAGTTTCTCCTTCATCACCATTGTCTCCTGCTCATTTGTTGTTTCTTGACATAAAAATTTTGGCCTCAGTGATAGCATTAACATTTTCTTCTTAAAATGCAAAGTAGGGTAAAATAATTTTTAAAAGTGCAATGTTGCTTGTTTTAGGGTAAATTTCAGTTGATTTTGTGCAAACTATTCAACTACAAGAAGCAGAGCTTCAAATTTAGATTATATCAATAAGATGAGACTGGCCTTTCAAAGAAGAAAAAATCCTCTCAGAAACTTCTGAGTTTCTGGGAACGAAAGTATAAACAAAGAAAATGGTTAGGAACACGTGAGTGAGGAGGGGTGTTTTTAATGTTGCTGAGGTTGCTTGGTATGATTTCTTTTTAAATGAAATGTTACTATAAACTCTATCCTAAAATGAAGATGACCGTACACTAGTTTTTAAGTAAATAGCAAAATCCTGCTGAAGATTATCCAGAAAAGACTTGAACAGTACATTGACAGAGAACTACCAGAAATACAGGCTGGATTTAGAAGAGGTCGTGGCACTAGGGACAGTATTGCCATGTCAGATGGATCTTGGCAGAAAGCAGGGAGTACCAGAAGAATGTCTCTCTTTTATTGACTATGCAAAGGCATTTGACTGTGTGGATCACAATAAATTGTGGCTAACCTTGAGGAAAATGGGAATATCACAGCACTTGATCATGTTTATACAAACCGGTATTTGGACCAAGAAGCAGTCCTTAGCACAGAGCAAGTAAACACTGCATGGTTCAAAATCAGGAAAGGAGTGCATCATGGATCCGTCCTGTCTCCATACCTTCTCAATATGTATGCAGAACAGATCATTCAGGAAGCAGGGATTCTGAGGAGGAGTGTGGCATCAGAATTGGAGGAAGACTTATTAACAATCTATAGTATGCAGATGACACAACCTTGCTTGCTGAAACTTAGGAGGATCTGAAGTACTTGCTGCAAAAGGTCAAGGACTGCAGTCTGCAATATGGATTGAAGCTCAACCTCAAGAAGACAAAGATTCTCACCACTTGGGCTAATTAGCAGCACCATATAAGATGGAGAAGAGATTGAGGTTGTTGACAATTACAGCTTGCTCAGATCCATAATCAACACTCTTAACAACAGCAGTCAGGAAATCAAAAGATGAATTGCATTGGCAAAATCTGCTGTCAATGAACCTTTCCAGAGTGCTGAAGAGCAACGATGTCAGTCTGGATACAAAGGTGTGCCTAATACAGGCCATGGTCTTCTCAATTTGTTATGCTCCAGAAAGTTGGACAATAACTAAGGGTGACAGAAGAAGAATAGATGTCTTCAATTTGTGGTGCTGGAGAAGAGTCTTAAACATACCACAGACTGCTAAGGAAACAAATAGGTCTGTCTTGGAGAGGGTGAAACCAAGTCTCTTCTTGGAGGTTAGGACTTTGAAGCTATATCTCACTTACTTTGAGAATGTGGCCAGGAGAGATAGGTCTTGGAGAAGGACATCATGCTCAGAAGGGTGGATGGACAGCACAGGAGAGGTAGACCCAGGATGAGATGGATTGATACAGTAACTGGGGAGATGGAGATTGGTGTGTTGGAGTTAGTGAGACTGGCTCAGGGCAGGGAGGGGTTTAGAGCTGCTGTGCATAGGGTCACTATACATTGCAAGTGATTGAATGACATATAAAATAATAACATATTATGACAGGTTTGGAAGCAGGAGTCGCATCCACTTCCTGAATAATAAGTCTCCAGAAACCCTATGAACTTTGATAAATGTCAATAGTTGTAGAGGTGCTTCAGGCCTTTTGTTAATAGAGTCGCTGAGTTGTGCTCAACTTCAAGGCAATCAACAACAACACCATTATTTTAAACCAGTAAAAGAACAAAAACAAAAACTCTCTTAGCCAAAGAATTCTTCAAGGTAAAAGAGAAGACCTTCAGACACACATTCAATCATTATCTTATACCTTTATCTCACTTTAAAAGGATTTAACATTAAAAAAGATAAATTTAAAGTTTCTACCTTTATAAAGTCACTATTAAGAGACTGGAAAATATTTATAAATAATATAATTAATAAAATCCTGTGATTTAAAATACGCATTGGGCTAGAAACACAATATCCTAAAACAAAGTGAGTTTAGTGAGTCAACTTGCTAAAAATTTGGCTTCCTTAGATTATTGCCTTTAATCTGATTCAACTGTGTTAATTCTGTCTACTCTACAAGCATGTTGGCCTGCCTACATTATTAACAGCTGCTTACGGCATCGCTTCCTCATGCAAACATAGCACTCACAACGAGAATGGCTACTCTTGCTGTTAAATTAAGCAGATTCAGAGGCAGTAAGTGGAGATCTTACCACCAGGAAAATAAGAGGAAGAGCAAATGTTGTGTGCATCCTTCAAGGCCAGAAATTCCTGCACCAAGGATTGTATCTTACTGTTAACTGTAAAGCTGTCTGGACTGAGGTACTGTATTTTGTGTTAACTGACAAGCTTTTAGGATTGAAGGATTGACTTGCTGTTACCTGCAAAACTCTTTGCCTTGAGGGAGTGTATCTTCCTGTTAAGTGAGAAGATCTTTAGATTGAGGGATTGTATCTTCCTGTTAACAGAGAAAGTCTTTGGAATGAGGGAGTGTATCTTGCTGCTAATCTGAATTGTAATTGTAATTTCCTAATAAACCCCATAATCATTAGCATAGTTCTTAGAAGTCAGTATGTTTATTGAAACAGACTTCAAATCCAGTATGTAAATGCAGGAGCATGGAGGGACATGGCTTTGCCTATAGGCATTACTTTTGTAATCTAAATGTTGTTGATGAGGGCAAACCCCTTCTGGAATTAGTAGAAGACAACTTGGTCAACAACAACAACACGAAGATAATAATAATAATAATAAAATAATAGAAAGTAGGAAAAAGCCACGGCCTTCACAATTGCTTACTATTCACCATCAGAGAGCTGGACAATGACTAAGGATGATAGAAGAAGAATTGATGCCTTTGAGTTGTGCAGGAGAAGATTATTGAATATATTAAAGAATGATATTATTATAAAATGATATTAGTGCTAAGAAAACAAACAGGTCTGTTCTAGAGAGAGTAAAACTAAACTGCTCTTTAGAGGCAAGGATTTTCTGAAAAAAATTTTCTACTAGTTATTTGCAAAATTTGAATACATTGTTTTTAAGAACAAATTCTTTCCATTTCCCTCATTCTGCCCCCGTCAAATTGTACAACCCCTCCCCCGCCCCTCTAGGTTTCTTATACTCATTCTACAATAATCATTTTATACAATATTTACCCCTGAGTTAGTTCTTTCAGCATAATGCTCTCCAGTCCCTCCCAGGTTGGGTAATAATTTACAAAATCATTGCTCCTGCATGCTGCATTATATTTCATTATGTGAATGTACCATAATTTCTCAGTCTGTTTATTTGTGGTTGGACATTTGGGCTGTTTCCATGTTCTTGTGATGGTGAATAATGCTGGTATGAACATTCGTGTACAAATCCAAGTTTGTGTCTCAGTTCTCATATTCATTGTTGTTAAAACAATGTTTTATTAGATATAGTTATAACCGTTTATGTATGCATTATTTATTCCTATTTTTGCACCTTATGGAAGAATGATATAGCTATAATGTATGGCTTGTGACATTTAAAGTAATACAAACTTAGTTTTTAGAGAAAAGGAGGCTGGAGTGACACCTATAACCTCAGTTACTGAATCAATCCATCTCATTGAGGGTCTTCCTCTCCTGCGCTGTCCCTCCACCCTCCCAAGGATGATATCCCTCTCCAAGGACTGGTCCCTCCTTGCAACATGTCCAAAATATGTCAGATGAAGCTTCAGAACCCTTGCCTCCAAGGAGCAGCCGTATTCCACCCTCTCCAGGACAAACCTATTTTTTCTCTTAGCAGTCCATGGTATATTCAATACTCTTAAAGGCATTAATTCTTCTTCTATCATCCCTACTCATTGTCTTTCTCTCTGATGCATAGCAAATGATTGCAAAAACCTTGGCCTGTATCAGGCACAACTTAGTCTCCAGACTGACATCATTGCTCTTCAGTACTTTGGTGAGATCTCTAATTGCAGACTTTCCAACGGCAATACATCTTATAATATCTTAGCTGCTGGTGCCAAGAGTGTTGACTGTGGAGCCAAGCAAATTAAAGCTGTTAACAATCTCACTCTCTTCACTATCTATAATGATGCTGCCAATTGGCCCAGTGGTAAGAATCTTTGTTTTCTTGTTACTGAGCTTCAATATATATTGAAGGCTGCAGTTCTTGACCTTCTGCAGCAAATGCTTCAAGTCCTCCTCAGTTTCAGCAAAGCAGGATTGTTTAATCTGCATAACACAGATTATTGATGAATCTTTCTCCAATCCTGATGCTACATTTCTCCTCATAGAGCCCAGCCTCCTGGATAGTCTGTTCTGCATATAGATTTAAAAGCTATGGGGATAGGACACATTCCTGGTGTATACCCTTCAGGGAACGAGTGTGTCAGAATTGTATGCGCTCTCAATATCTATTAAATCTGTATGCTGAACAAATTATTCAGGGAACTCTTCACAACATCTGTTACTCCAATGACACAATCTTGTTTGTGAGGACTTGAACCACTTGCTGCAGAAAGTCATTCTATAGCCTCCAATATGTATTACAGCTCAACATCAAGAAAATAAAAATTATCACCACTGGACCAATAGGCAACATCATGAAAGATGAAGGAAAGACTGAAACTGTCAATGACTTTATCTTACTTGGATCCACTATGAGCACTTTTAGTACCAACAGTCAGGAGGAGATCAGGAGATGTCTTGCTACTGGAAAGTCAAGGATCTCTCCAAATTATTGAGGAGCAATCATGCCATTTTGAAAACTAAGGTACACCTGATTTAGGTCATGATCTTTTCAGTCACTTGCTATGTATCTAACAACTGGATAAAGATAATAAAATAATGGATGCCTTTGAGCAGGGGTGTTGGATAAAAGCACTGAAAAATCTCATGGACTGCCAAAAGAATTAACAAATAATTCCTTAAGAAAGTACATCCAGAGTAATTCTTGGTGGCAAAGATGAAAAAACTTCATCTCACATATTTCAAGAATGATGGTAGGAGAGATAATTCATTGGAATGACAGAGGATTGATGAAAGAGAAGAAAGCCTCAACCAGATGGATTCACACAGTACTGCTGAAATGGGCTCAAGTATGTCAGAAAAGAAGGGGATGGCACATGATATGACAGGGTTTGGACCTATTGTACTATGGTAGTACTAACCTTGATGGCATCTTACAACAACAAGAGTAGTTTTAAGTACCCAGTAGCTGGAAAACATGGATTCGGTGAGATAAATGAGGCTGGAGATAGGATGATAGAGTTCTGGACATTCAATGATTTATTAATTATAAATACCTTTTATAAAAAACATAAATGCAGGCTATACACATGCGTTTTACCTAATAGTATGCATAGGAATCAAATCGATTACATTTGTGGAAAGACTTGCTGGAGAAGCTCAATATCAGCTGTGAAAACCAGGTCAGGTGCTGATTGTGGGACAAACCACCAACAACTCATAGGCAAGTTCAAGCTGAAGTTGAGGAAAATTAAATCAAATCCACAGGAAACAAAATTAGACCTTAAATCTGTCCCACTTGAATTTCAAAACCATTTCAGGAACAGGTTTTAGGTCTTGAGCACCAATGAGCGTAGACCAAATGAGCTCTGGAAGGATAGCAAGAAAATCATCCATGAAGAATGCAAAAGATCATTACAAAAGCTGAAGAACAAGAAAAGATCAAGATGGATATGTCAGATGAGACTCTGAATATTTTATTGGAGCGCCAAGAAGCCAAAGTTAAAAGAAGAAACCAGGAAATCAAAGAGCCGAACAGAAAATTTCAAAAGGCAGCCACGGAGGACAAAGTAAGGTATATAATGAAATGTGCAGAGAACTAGAGTCAGAAAATCAAAGGAGCCAAACTCACTCAGTGTTTCTTAAGCTGAAGGATTTGAAAAACAAATTTAAGCCACGGGTGGCAATACTTAAGGATACTTTGGGTAGAATGGTAAATGATCCAGGAGGCATTAAAAGAAGATGGAAGGAGTTCACAGAGCCACTGTATCAGAAGGACTTGGCTGATAGAGACGTATTTCATAAAATAACATATTAGCAAGAGCCTGTGGTGATGAAGGAGGAAGTTCAAATTGTTCTGAAACACTTGACAATAAACAAAGCTCCAGGAGTTGATGTCGTACCAATTGACATATTTCAACAAACAGACACTGTCCTGGATGTGCTCACTAAGTTGTGCCACGAAATTTGGAGGACAGCCAGCTGACTAACTGACTAGAAAAGATCAGTATTAGTTCCCATTCCAAAGAAAGATGACCCAAAGAAAGTGTGGAAATTGTTGAACAATATCATTAATATCACATGCAAGCAAGGTTCTGCTGAAAAGTATCCAAAAATAATCGGAGCAATATGTCAACAGAGAACTGCCAGATGTGCAGGCGTCATGGTCCTAGGGATATTATAGCTAATGTTAGATGGATCTTGGCAGAAAGCAGAGAATACCATTGACTATGCAAAGAAAGGCTTTTGACTGTGGATCACAACAAGCTATGGCTGACTCTGAGAAGAATGGGAATCCCAGAACATTTGATTATGCTTATGTGAAACCTATCCCTGGATCAAGGGGCAGTCATCAGAACTGAGCAAGGGACACTACATGGTTCAAAATCCATAAGGGGGTCCATCAGGGATGTATTTTGTCTCCATACCTTTTCAATCAGTATGCAGGACAGATCATCTGAGATGCTGGGCTATACGAGGAGGAATGTGGCATCAGGATTGGTGAAAGAAGCATCAACAACCTGTGTTATGCAGATGACACAACCCTGCTTGCCAAAACTGAGGAGGACCTAAAGTGCTTGCTGAAGATGGTCAAGGACTGCAGCCTACAATATGGATTGAACCTCAACATCAAGAAGACAAAGATTCTCACCATTGGGCCAACTGGCAGCATCAGTATTGATGGTGAAGAGATTGAGATAGTTAACAGTTTTAGTTTACTTGGCTCTACAGTCAACACTCTTGGTACTAGCAGCCAGTAAATCAAGAGACGAATTGCATTGGGAAAGTCAGCTGTGAAGGACCTCTCAAGAGTACTGGAGAACAACGATGTCAGCCTGGAGACTAAGGTACGTCTGATCCAGGTGATAGTCTTCGCAATTACGTGCTATGCATTGGTGAGTTGGACAGTTACTAGGGATGATAGAAAGAGAATTGATGCCTTTGAGCTGTGGTGCTGGAGAAGAGTATTGAATATACCATGGACTGCTAGGAGAACAAACAGGTTTGGCCTGGAGAGGGTGAAGCCAGAGAGCTCCTTGGAGTCAAGGATTCTGAAGCTGCGTCTGACATACTTTGGGCATGTTGCAAGGAGGGACTGCTCCTTGGAGAGGGACAACATGTTTGGGAGAGTGGAGGGGCGGCACAGGAGAGGAAGACCCTCAATGAGATGAATCGATTATGTGATTTGAGTGGTGGGAATTGGTGTGTCTGAGACGGTGAGGTTGGCACAGGATAGAGCAGCATTGAGGGCTCTTATACATAGGGTCGTTATGAGTCGCAAGTGACTTGATGGCACACCACCACCACCACAACAGGTAAAAGTCTTGGCTGATCTGAAGAGACTTTTGATGAAATCAAAGACATCAAAGGCCATTCTAGTCAGTGTTAAGTAAAAAGGGAAAGAAATTTTCATGATCAGCAGAGTTCGGAAACGGGTCCCTTGACAGAGACCAGCACAAGATGACCTGGAAGCTGATCCAAAGAACAAAAGAACCCATTTGTTTCAACCACAGAGTTATTAGCAAAGTAGGATGCCACTGGGCATTTGTCAGTAGAGTTAGGCTTTGCTAGCCCACAGAGCTGTAGATATGGATATCCTCGAGACAGGTTAAACTAAGGTTCACTGGTGGATTATTATGCCTCTGGACATTATGAAAAAGAGCTGAAGAGCTTTGTAACACTGTTGGAACTGGGCAGAGGCTTGGGTGGCCTCTTCAAAAGAAGTGACAAGAAGCATGTGAATTGATCAGAAAGCAGTAATAGTCAATAAGAAGCATGGGAAGCAGGATTGCCTTAATCTCACAACATAGGATCATTACCTCTGAGATTTCAAAGTATAGACCCATAGTTTTTAGGGTTTCTGCTTTGCCTCTCATACTTTGAAAATGTTTTCAGAAGGTGCTATTCCTTGGAGAAGGGCAAGATGTTGGGAAGGGTAGAGGGTCAGTGAAGGAGAGGAAGACCCTCCACCAGGAGGATTGATATGGTGACTGCTGCAATGGGCTCTTGCGTGTCAAGGTGAGGATGGTGCAGGACAGGATTGGGTTCAGACTATTTTTTCACAGAGTCGCTGTGAGTCATGCTAGACTCGATGGCATTTAACAACAACACAACAACAGATGGGATTACAATTTCCTAGATTTCAAAGAGTTAAGTATGAGCTCCAAAGAGCTACCTTCCTGCTAGCCTAGCATGTTATATGTCAGGTTGCTAACTGAAAGGTCACCTGTTCAAACCCACCGCCTAATACAAAAGAGTAGGAATCAACTTGATGGCAATGGGAATGATGTTAATGGAGCAGCATGCAAAACTCAGAACCAGTTTTTATCATAAAACAATCTCTTTTGTAGTCTAAAACAAATCAGTCAAGAACAGAGTGAGGGAGGCATCTCAGTTCTACAAAAAAGAAGAGCTAGAAATGGAACTTGGCTTTTGAACCCACTTGGCTGTGTGGTAAACTTCCTAGATCTCTGAAAAGATTGATTCCAAGATTCATGGAGATGCCACGGAATATGTGCCTACAGCTACTGAGAAGAGACAAGAACTTTCTTTCAGAACTTGTACTTTTGGCTTTATAAACTCTGAAAGAATAAAATCATTTTGTTATAGCCATCCATTTCTAGGATTTCTATTATAGTCACACCAGAGAGGTAAGAGAGTTCTTATTTATTTTTCAAATACATTGTCAGCATAGAAAAGATTTTGATGTCTGTGCAAATGAGAAAGAATAGTAAGCAAAACACTCTTCATATCTTTCATACGTGATATTTGTTACTCAAATAGGGGTCTCTCTAAGTTCTATTTTTAAGTATATAAAGGCTTACATCAAGGCCACACCAACGAGGAAGCTTTGAACAGTGAGAAACACATTTAAACTATTGTGGCTTCCTTTTCGGTTTCAGATATACCCTCTGTTCTGTGCTTCTTGGTTTCCCCTGATTTTCTGTAGAATAGTTTCCATCCAAATGTTTTTGTGTATTGTAAATTTTGAGATGAACAAGTTTTAAACCAAATATCTTAAATTTATTCAAGTTGTTTTCATATACTTAGAGAAGATATATAAATGCCGTAACAGTTACCCGTAGTATGAACAGTGTTTGGTGGAGCTTCCAGTTTAAGACAGGTTTGGAAACAGGAGTTGCCTCCACTTTCTAAACAACAGACCTCTGGAAACTCTATGAACTTTGATAAATGTCTAGAGTTATAGAAAGGCTTCAGGTCTTGTTCATAGGGTTGCTATGAGTCCTGCTTGACTCGACAGCAATCAATAACAACAACATAGGCGTAGTAAGATATGCAATTATACATGTAACCTTCTAAAAGGAAAAAAAAATCTGCTATGTACTTGAAATCTCCTCCAGCCTGAAGGAACAACAAAAACAACAAAAATAAAACCCTACCCTTCACAGAAAACAAACAAAAGCACACCTAACTTTAAATAATGAGGAGGTAAAGATTAGCATTAGTGGTCGGTATTAAAATTATTATTAGAGAGGTCTCTAACCTCAGACTTTCCCATAGCAATATGTCTTTTAATTTCCTGGCTCCTGGTGTCAAAAGTGTTGACTGTGGAGCCAAGTAAACTAAAGCTGTGAACAA
>NW_006399757.1:14518880-14544218 GCF_000299155.1 Elephantulus edwardii | reverse complement strand
CTTCCGGATAACCTGTTAGGCATACAGATTGACAAGCCATGGAGATAGGATACTTCCTTGGCATACACTCTTCCCAATTTTGAACCATACAATGTTTCCTTGCTCTGCCTCCAGTTCCAATTATAGGTTTTGCATTAAACGTTCAAGTGTTCTGGGATTCCCATTCTTAGAATTAGCTACAGTTTGATGTGATCCACAGTTTGATGTGATCCACACAGTCAAATGCCTTTGCATAGTCAATGAAACACAGATAGACATTCCTCTGGTGTTCCCTGCTTTCTGCCAAGATCCATCTAACATTATAATATCCCTAGTACCATGACCCCTTCTAAACCCAGCCTGCACTTCAGGCAGTTCTCTGTTGATTTGCTGTTCCAGTTGTTTTTGAATAATTTTCAGAAGAATCTTACTTTCATGTGATATTAATGATATTGTTCGATAATTTCCACACTCTGTGGGATCACCTTTCTTTGGAATGGGAACAAATATAGATCTCTTCCAGTCAGTTGGCCAGTTGGTTGTGGCACAACTTAGTGAGCATGTCTAAAAGACATATTGTGATGGGAAAGTCTTCATTTAGAGACCTCTCTAAAGCACTGAAGAGCAATGATGTCACTTTGGAGACTAAGGTGTGCCTGATACATGCCATGGTCTTTGCAATTACTTGCTATGCTTCAGAGAGCTGGACAATGACTAGGGATGATAGAAGGAGAATTGATGCCTTTGAGCTGTGATGTTGAAGAAGAGTATTGAATATACCATAAACTGCTAAGAGAAAAAACAGAGTTGTCCTGGAGAAGATGAAGCCAGGCTACTCCTTGGAGGCAAAGATTCTGAAGCTTTGTCTGACATACTTTGGACATGTTGTAAGGAGGGACCACTCCTTGGAAAGGGACATCATGCTTGGGAGGGTTGAGGGACAGCGCAGGAGAGGAAGACCCTCAATGAGATGGATTGATTCAGTGACTCAGTGACTGGGGTAAAGGGGGAAGGTGTGTCAGAGACAATGAGATTGTCACGGGGTTTAGGGCTGTTGTACATAGGGTTGCTATGATTCGCAGTGACTCGAGGGCACATAACAACAACAATATTGAAAGTATTTAACTATGCAATTAAGTTTAAATAATTGTGGTTTATATACTGTTCCACAAACATTTTTAAGTGTCTATAATGTCAATTATTTCCAATTTAACCCAATTGAATTAATAATAATAATGATAATAATAAAATTAATGACTAAGGAATTATTTTCCAAATTTTCAGTATGTTTAAAGCTGTAAAAATTAAGGCAACATGGTAAACATGGTGACATGGTAACAACATATTAATTTATCTATTGCTTGTTACTAGTTTCTATTTTTTCTTTCTAATATAAGCTTGTATTGACAGTTTAATTAAATCTACTAAAGCATTTTTAAGGATTTAATGATAACTAAAAGGTAATCATTCTGTAACTATTCTTGGTGAAGAGCTGAAACTGTTCTGATTCACTCCCACTGCTGTGGAGCCCATTCTGCCATTGAGTTTCTCAGACTGTAAATCTTATGACTGAAGACAGGCCATCTTTCTCCCAGGAGAACTGGTGAATTAGAACTGCTGACCTATTCTAAAAACAGCTCTGAGGGCACGCATACACTGCCTGTGCTCTTTCTGATAAACTCCACTGATTGCATTACTGGCAAATGCCCTTGGACTCTGCCTAGGAAACAGATAACATCTCATAGCAACGTCTTGCCACTTTTTTTAATCAAGGAATCCTCTGCTGTTGTGTACCACAGAATCAGAACTGACCCAAAGCTGACCCTCTGGCAGGTTTTCAGAGGCAAGTTAATTGCTTGGGAGATTGCCCATCCTCCTTCTGCAGAGCTGCTGGTGGCCTTGAACCACATGCCCATAGGACTGCAGAGCAGCTGCCTGCCTCGAGGCCACCAGAGCTCCCTAAGGAATCCCGAAAGTGCAAAGAATTGGTAAAAATCTTACTAGTCAAATTTTCATTAAACAATAAAAAAGCCAAACTGCTCCTAACTTTGTTGTATTAGGAATATTCAGAGTTCAAGATTATTCAGATCCAGAAATAAAAGATCAGGAGTATTAAATTAGATGCTTATTGACCTTCAAGCTAATTATTAATAAGTAAGTAAGTAAATAAATAAATGTTAATAAAAAGTTTGGAGAATTTTCAAGAAATAGAAATTTATTGAGAAACAAAAACTAACAAACAAAAAACCCTGGAACACAGTACGAATTTTGAGAGAGAGAGAAAAGATAAATGCCTCTCCTGTGATTAGAGGATTAGACGTGGGAGTTTCCACTCACTTTTTTCAGAGTGAACTTTCACCTGTGTTATCACTTTTTTTTCTTTTTACAAAGCAGAATCATTTCCACCCCATCCCCACCCCTTCCCTTTATATCTTTTCTTTCTTCTCTCTTAGAAAAAAAAAAGTGATATGCTATTTTAGCTCTTGTCAAACTGCTTTGTTAGGGCAAATCTCATAAGCACCCCTCCCTTGCCCACATGCCCAGGACTGGGGAGCAGCCGCCCACTGAACTCTGAACTGGTCCTTGATCCCTCTATTTCCCTGTCTAGCTGCACAGTGTGTGCTGTTGGCCAAGCTCTGCGGAGCTTTGCTTCTTGCTGTTCTCTGACAAAGACTGCTCTGTGCTGCCCATCGCGTCCTCTTTGTTCTGCCTCTGGCTGCAACCAAGCAATCCGAAATAATCTCCAGCTGGGAATCAGACAAGGGCAGAGATGAGAAACCCCGGAGTCCAAAAAGATGTTTCAGTTTCCCAAGGGGTCCGCGCCATGTTTTACATGATGAAGCCCAATGAAACGTCTTTCCAAACCGTGGAAGAGGTGCCAGATTACGTAGAGAAGGTGAGGCTCTCTGAGGAGAGGCTGCTGTCGCTCTCTCTCAGTAAGTTAAACACATCCTAGAGATTTCGTTCACTTTCGTTCCTGAAATGATGAAATTCCCAGACCCTGTGCCACTGCAGATGTCAAAGAGCTGTATCACATCAGTAGTTGTTGATCGCCTTCGAGTCGAGCAGGACTCACAGTGACCCTATGAACAAAAGCCTGAAGCCCCTCTACAACTATCGACATTTATAAAGTTCATAGGGTTTCCGGAAGCAAATTGTTTAGGAATTGGATGTCTTTATAATTTTTTTTTCCTTTTTCAGATGGCAGATGTGCACACTGCTATGCAAAAAGCTATTTCCATTTTTTAATTCAGTAGAGAATTTTTGCAGAATGAAGGAGCCTGGCTGAGAGTCCAACTCTGCTGCCTCACTTTGAACTCGAACCAAGTTTGCTTTGAAATTTTGAAGTGTTCAGAGGCATTTTTTCACTTCTGGATGTGGAACTATCCAGAACTTGAATACTGAAGTTCCCCACCCTGTTCAAGTTGTTCCTTACAGCACTTACTGAATCAGACCAGGAAGGGGCGGGGTGGAGAGGGTTAGAGGGGAGGAGGAAAGTAAAAGAAAATGATATTATTTTGGAGAACTTTAAAACCTATGATCAGCCTCCAAATGAGTGAAATCTTTGTCAGAATTTGATATTGCTCTTTCTTTTGATTGTATTGACAAAAAAGAAAAGTGTGGCTACCTCACATTTTCTTAAGTCACTCTTTAATATTTAAACAATACATCTTATTTGATGTAGTCATTAATAGGAGTGCCTTAAAAACACACTTAAAACAATTAATTAATACAGCATGACTGGTGTTGAGTTGAAACGTACTTGAAGGCTTAGCTTCGTTTTTCCTAATGAATGGTTAAAATACACATTTCAAATGACCCTGTTCTCTGAAAAACTTTGCAGGAAAGTTTTTGTTATTACAGCTTCAATTTCCTCATCAAATGTAATTTGGGCACTTCTCACATGAAAAACTAGAATTGTGTGTATCCATAAGGGAAGCCTCTTTGAAGTGGGTTCAAATTAGTCCTATGTGGATGATGGACTTCTGATTATTTAACTTTTTTTTTTATTATTTAACTTTTAAAGTTATGTTTTAACTTCTAACTTAAAACATGTCCTTTGTAATCTTATTAAGTTGTTGGCACAATTATCTTGGTTATGGCTATGGGTATATTTGAGGCACGTATTTAGGGTATATACATAATAATTTTACCTCTTTTTATCATTAAGCATAAATTATCCCTAGGATAGATGTATATCATTTCCTGCTAAGTAATCCATTCTGAGCTTCCCACTTCTGGAATAACTAAACAGGAAATGTGGAGGAGCCTCTTAACAAGTGAAATACATCTCCTTTTTTTCAATTTCCTTTCCAGGCAACTCCGTTTTTCATTTCCTTGATGCTGCTTGAATTGCTTGTGAGCTGGATTCGCAAAGGGAAGCCGTCAGGCCGTCTGGATGATGCCTTAACATCCATATCTGCTGGTGTTCTTTCACGGCTTCCCAAGTGAGTTAGATGATTAGCTACACTGGGTGAATAAATGGAAATTCTCCAAATATGAGCAATAATGAGTAGAAGGAAACTCATTATATCAGGAATTAGTCTAGTTATGTGTCTATCCCCAAATAAGTCAAGTCTTTATATAAGATTGTCAATTTTCTGTTTTTAATGAACTTTCCCCCTCCTTTCACTTATAAAAATAAAGGCCTAGATATTATTTGTGAAGCTTTGATGCCATACTTCATAGGGAGTTGTACTGCTGATTCATATATGGTCCCTGTTCTAATTTACTATGGACTTCTTGAACAAAGATGATCAATCTTCTCCTGTGCAAAATTACTTTTTCCTTTCAGTTTATTGATACTTTATATGTTTTACCCAATTGCTATACACTACCACTAGTGTCAAGGCTGTATACTTTCTCCATACCTATTCAACATGTATGCTGAGCAAATACTTCAAGAAGCTAGACTCTATGGGAAAGAATGTGGCATCAGGATTGGAGGAAGACTCACCAATAACCTGCATTATATAGATACACAACTTTGCTTGCTGAAAGTGGAGAATTTGAAATACTCGCTGCAAAAGATCAAAGACTACAGACTTCAATAGGGATTACATTTCAACACCAAGAAGACAAAAGTCCTCAAATATTCAGTAGTTCAGTAGACAACATCATGATAAATGGAAAAAGGTTGAAATTGTCAACAAATTCACCTTACTGGGATTCACAATCAACACTGTTGGCACTAACAGTTAGAAAATCAAAAGATGTATTGTATTGGGAAAGTTGGCTGTCAGGGACCTTTCCAAATTACTGAAGAACAGTAAAATCACTTTAAAAACTAAGGTGTGTCTGGTTGCAGGCCATGATTTTTTCAGTCACTTGCTGTATGTTTGAAAGCTGAACAATTAATAAGGAGACTAAAGAAGAATGGATGCCTTTGAGTTATAGAGAAGAGTTTTGATTACCCCAGGGACTTCAAAAAATATAACAGATATGTCTTAGAGAAGATGTGACTAGAATGTTCCTTAGAATCAAGGGCAGTAAAACTTCATTTCAGGTACTTTTCACATATGTTAGGAGAAGCTATTCCTTGGAAATGTTGAAGACCAATGAAAGAAAGGAAGAACTTCAATGAGATAGACTGTCACAGTGACTGCAGCAATGAACCATGAAGTATGTCAGAAATGATGAGGATGGTACAGAGTAGGACAGGGTTCAGATCTGCTGTTCATAGAGTTGTACTTGACTCAGTGGTACCTACCAACAAAAATTCTCAGTCTTATGGGGAGTTCTGATGATATAGGCCATCGATAGTTGTTCAAATATTGTGAGTCTTTGGCAGTTTGACTCCACCAAAGACACAAAATAAAGATAGACCTTGCAGGTTATCGATCAGTCTTCCTTCAATCCTGATGCCACAGTCACATTCTTCTTTATATAGACCAACTTCTTGACTTTGTGAATCATAATAAGTTATGGATGACATTGGAAAGAATGGAAATCTCAGGTACTTAATTGTGCTTATGCAAAACTTATCCTTAGACCAAGAAATATTTATCTCAACAGAATAAGAGGACATTATATGATACAAAATTCAGAAAGAAAGATGTACATAAAACTGTATACTTTCTACATACTTATCAAATTTGTATGCTGACCAAATAATTTGAGAAACAATCAGGGACATCTACAGAGGATTCAAGAGCAACGATGTCAGTCTGGAGACTAAGATACACCTGATCCAGGCCATGGTCTTCACAATGACATGCTATACATCAGCAAGCTGGACAATGACTAGGGGTGGTAGAAAGAGAATTGATGCCTTTGATCTGTGGTGCTGGAGAAAAGTAATGAATATATACCACCAACTGCTAGGAGAATGAACAGGTTCAGTCTGAAGAGGGTGAAACCAGGCTGCTCCTTGGAGGCAAGGATTCTGAAACTCCATTTGACATACTTTGGGCATCTTGCAAGGAGGGACCTGTCCTTGGAGAGGGTCATCATGTTTGGGAGGTAGAGGGACAGCACAAGAGAGGAAGACCCTTGATGGATGGATTGATTCAGTAACTGGGATAATGCGGATGAATGTATCAGAGACAATAAGGTTGACTCAGGATAGAGCAGTGTTCAGAGCTGTTCTGTGTAGGATTGCTATGAGATGCATGGGACTTGATGTAAGTAAGAACAACAAAATATTGCTATTAAGATAATATGTAGTGCCCAGACCTACAGACCTTTCTACCCTTACTCTTTTTCCTCTTTTCTAATTTTGTCCCATCTGTACTCTATTGCATGTCATCATTATCCAGATGCTACATGGCTTCTTTTTGTCTTGAAAGTCATCCATGCAGTCAGCTCTGATTTTTTGGGCTCCAGAACAGGCATCTGCTCTGCAGCACATCTTGCCTATTCTCTGCACCATTGGTAGGCACCACTTCTCTCTGCTTTTGCAGAATCTGATACTTAAACACAATAATTGTCACAGATGTTATACTCATCTTTCTGTAGCTTGTATGCAACTTGAGAGTAAGAAGTTTTCTGTATGCTTTGCTTTCTCTCTGACGTGTGAAGTTTAAGTGCTCAATGGATAAACAGCAACAAAATATTTAATAGTTTAGGAATATTTAATTGGTGATAAAAGTGGGTGACTGAGAAAAATATGTGGTTATTGAGTAGATTTTGACTCACACTGATCCTGTAGGACAAAGCAGGTCTGCTCCATAGGGTTTCCAAGGCAGTAATTCTTTTAGAAGATCTGTACGTCTTTCTCTCTCAGGACAGCTGACAACTTCAAATTACCTACCTTTTGTGTAACAGCCAAGCCTTTAATCACAGTGGGACAGGGCTCCTTACCCCATCATGTGTAGCAAACAGCAAATGATCTATTTCTTTCTTGTAAGAATAAATTTAACTATGTGTAGGTGACAATAAATGAATGGAAAGCATCTTCAATAGATGAGGATTTAGCGAAGAAGTGGAAGGTGAGGGAAGATTTGTCAGAAGATATCTGTGCCGTGTATAGTTTTCTGCTCACTTTCCTGGTTCCCACCCATCCTTCGTTTGCTCTTTGAAGACCTTTCCTTCTAAGGAATGTTCAGTGCTTTGGAATGTGTCTACAAAACACCCAATGGGAACCACAGTGGATTTTTTAAAGCATGAAATCAAAACGAAGACCTTTGAGAAAAGGGAAAATAATTGCCTCCACTCTCATAAAATACACAATAAATAAACCTTTAGGTAAAGTCTCTCTCATAAATGTTACTATAATAAAGGTAACTTAGAGCATATATTACTTGCGTATTGTAATCATAGTCAATTGTTCACTTGTGTACTACCTTGGAGTTGGTTCAGACTCATGGTGACCTTCTATCAAGTTTCTGAGAGTCTAAAGATAATGGAAACTGACTGCCTGTCATCTTCCTGTGAGCCCACAGGTGGATTTGAACCCCCTGAGTCACGCAGTCTTTGGGTTAGTAGTATAACTGGTACAGACTATTCCAGCAGAATTCCTCTCCAACAGGTAACTTCTGAGACAAGAACACAGGTATGCAAAGCAGATCTTTTCTCCATAGAGTTTTCAGGACTGTGACCATTCAGAGGCAGATCTCCAGTTTTGTCTTCTGAGCCTTCTCTGGGTGGATTGAAAACATCAACCTTTACAGTCAAGTATTTCAATCTTTGCATCTCTCAGGGACTCCATTAGAGGATGATATTTATGTTGTTTATAGATAATTCCCTGATCACTCTAAAAAAGAATTTACAATAATATACAATTTTCTAAATTCTGTGTCTCCATTGAATAGAATAACATGCATTCAACATGCTCAAGGGAGTATGCAAATTCACCTTTTGACAAATATTTAGTTACTATCCTTCATTCTGAGGAAGTTTCCTGTATACATTTATAGAAATTGCATCAATTGATGAGCTGTGTAAATGAGTTGATAACCAAGGTGCCACTTAGGTACAATTATGAGTCTCATATTTTGCTGCATTGATATTAATGTATTACAGCTCAGAATTGAGGTGAGTGGTTGCTTTAGCAATTCTTTTACTGTTTCAAATTTGACTTTGGTTACAAGTAATTTTTTGTTTCCGCCTATCACAGTGTTGTAACTATTGGAAATTCAAACTGTGCCCTTAGTACAATATTTCTGCTAAACTGTGCAATGGAAAAGGTACAAAATTTTTTACCTTGACTAACAATAACCGTATATATATATATAATTGCAAAAAATGAGAGAGAGAGAATGAAAGAGAAAATGAGGAGAAAGAAACCAAAACAAACCATGCCTTCAGGGACAGTACATGAAGCTCTTTTCCTTCACATGCTACTACTCATAACACTCCCTAAACTAACACAAACTGCAAACTCTGGTGCCCTGTGAGAAAAAGGTAAAAGGTTATGAACTTGAATTTGGAGGCTATTTTTCTAAAGTTATAGTTTGGCCAAAAAGCAAATTGCTCTTCCCTCCCCCCACCCCACTTTGTAGGCCATAAGCCGCGGTTCAAATTAAAAATCTATCAATATTGCAAAGGGGTTTACTTCATAGCCGTTTACCTGGAAGATCTCAGCTAAGAACATTTCAGAAAATAAAATTTGGAAGATTCTTGCGTATTTTGTTGCCATTTGAAAACCAAAGCAGGTCAAAGCAGAAAAAGAAAGCTGATCTGTAGGATCCACTCAACTCAATCCCCTTTCAGCAAGAGCAGGGAAATGTGGCTGAGACTCTTAAAACAGTAATTCAACTGAAGCCCCAGCATTGAGGGGAATCCTCGTGCAAATCATTAACAGCTGAGGGTTAGATTAACACGGCATTGATCATAGCCTCTCTGAGGGACTAATTTCATTTTCTCCACTTGCATCAGGGGCTTGCCACTTCCTTAAAATGTATGATGGGGAGCGGAGAGGGGAATGGGAGCATGCCTTTTGTGAATCCGTTTGTGAAGAATTATGCTTTGAATAATACTTCCAAATAGGCATAATGCCTCTGAGAAATAAGTTATGGAAATCAAAGCGAAACCCTGAACATGTTTTTTCACTTCACCATTCATGTAACGAAAATGCGGTATGCAGACTTTGAGGAAAAACAAAGTGTATTCGGTGAACTCGGTTTTCATTGTTACATAAAATCCAAAACATCTGAGACATTAACAGCATGCTGGCTGTTATTGATAAGCAAGCAGAACTTTGGGCCAGTTCATTCCCTGCAGAGAATTTGCATTTCCACACAAATACCTTGAGTCAGAACCTAGATTTTCATTCACATTGCTTCTCGGAGATCCCCTGAGATCTCTTAAATTGTCTGTTCTCATTCACCATAAGCGTCATTAGGAGAATCTTGTTAAAATATAGAGTCTGCTTAAGTGTATCTGGGTAGATATGCAAATTACGAGCAGGAGGTTGAACTGGAATGAACCTATTCAAAGTCCTCAAACAAAGATGCAATCTGTTTAAAAACAACAACAACAACAAAAAACCTAAAAAAAACCCCAAAGATACACTCTGTGTCTTTCAAGTCTCTATGTAAGGGGAAAAGTTAATCATGGAGAAGATTGTATCTTGTTTACAAGCCTGTAGGACAGACCATGATGTGTAATAAAAAATCCATATGTCCCAAGGACCAGATTCTAGGCAGGCCTGCATCTGTTTAGCTATTCTCAAATTCAGTAGACTGCGTCTCTACTCAGAATCTAGTCTCGAAGTTGCAGACAGATACTTCTCATTACAGAAACTAATCATAGTGTCTCATATGCAGTCACTGTGCCTTTCTATTCATTACTGGCATATGTGACTATAAAAAATTAAACTTGATTCCACAAGATATTTACTAAAATCAAGGTTCTGAAAGCAGTCTTTCTAAAACTTATAAAATAGCGTGCTACTGATTTCAATGCTAACGAGTGAAAAATAATCACATATTTTCTCCCGTTCCTACCTCTCTTAAAGCAGAACTCAATTTCCAAGCATTCATTAGAAATCCGGGACCTCAATTTGTTACTTCCTCCCAAAGTTTCTGCTTCCATAAATTGCATCCTCCCAAGAGAAGTTTTATTCCCGATATAAATATCTACAGTAGGTTTGTTTTTAATAGGTTCATTTATTCTGTTGAAACAGCAGAATATAAATCAAATTGCAGTAGGTTGGAGGGATAATATAAGTAGGCAAATTTTCAAATAAGTTGGGGACACTCCACTTTTAATATATATGGATCTCTGCCAATTTTTAGTATGGAGCTGCGTCTGCAATACTTGCCTATACATATGCACAATTTTACTGGTCATGCCTGCTGTGGAATTTTCCATTCTTGACAAGAAAGTTTCAATTCATTGGGGGAAAAAAGTCCAAAATGGAGGAAATTAAATTTCTTTGAAATACTTTTGACTCCTGGGGGTGAGGCTGGAAAGTAAAGGACAATTGTGTACTAGGTTTTTAAACTATGCTTTCAGTATCAGAAGCAACATTACTAGGAACAACATCAGACTTCTAATAAATGTTAAAATGATATTTTATTATTTACATAGATATTTTTATTATTGTTGAGAGTCATTAAAATACTCCAAATGAGGGAGAAAAAAAAAATAAAGACACGTTTACTTGTTCATTGTTTTTGCTCAGGAGAATGCGTCATTTTAATTTCTACCTTGCAAATCTTAATAGACTTTGCCTTTGTTCTTAATTGTGTAATTTCAGGGACTACGATTAGACTAGTTAATCTTTCCTGACTACAAGTATTGTGCTTTGTAGGAGTAGACTTGTGTGTTTATTTAATATCTATTTTTTCTGCCAAATATAGTATATTGCTTTTTTGTTGTTGCTGTGTTCATAATCGTATGTTTATAATCATATTGTGTATAATCGTATATGGTTTTTATGGTTGGTGTAACAGTAAAGAAATCAAGTGATTTTTTTTTCAAAGGAAAAAAGGATAACTTTGGCAGGAAGAAATGACAGTGCAAAATCCATCTGTAGAAGGTAGAGTTTGTGTTATGCTCTGAGGAAGGAGTCCGTATTCCACTAGATGGAGCAAAGTGGCAGTAGCTTTGCTGATGGACAGTAATAGGCTGTGTACAAGATAGAAGAGACTTAATAATATTTCTCATAAACAATCAATATACAGATTTTTTAAAGCCCTATGTATGTATAATTTTATATATCTGTAAATTTTTGAATTGTAAAAGGTACTTACAATGCTCAATCTTAGGCATTGCTTTTCTTTCTGACGTCAAACATGATTATTAGGAATAAAAATAAGCCTGTTTTACTTTCCTCAGTTTTATATAATAGGCATAATAAGATCCCATAGATAGCTGTGACAGCTAAGGAATAAAATGCATTGTCAGATTTCTATGACTTTCAGACACATAATCCTACCAATTTATTTACTCTGAGATTTTATCATTTCATAATGAAGGCTCTAAATCAAATGTCACATTATTTCTCGATTACTAGGGTATAACGGTACATGAGTGCTAGAAAAGTGCAGAGTCCCTTCAACCAAATGCGGTTGTTATCTTCTCTTAGCTTTAAGGATATTGAAAACCTAGGTGACGTATCTTACATTTCTGCCCCTGGTGGTGAGTAAATTGAAACCAAGTATGTCTTTCAAAACTAACTTTGTGAGTCTAAATTCTTAAATATTTATTCTGATTTATTGCTTATTTTTCATTGTTAGCATTATTTAGAATAATTTTTTAAAAATTAAATCTGTAGTTTGGCACCTTACCAACTTTTTTTCAGGAACCAAACATTGATTGGCAAGACCCATTTCTAAGATTTTCTAAAGAAAACACTATACGAAAACGCATGCGAAGAATCTTCTTACCTAGTTATAGAAATAAACTACCTTTCAGTCGCTATAATTATTTGCCTTAGACCCAAGAGAAAGGCACTCTTTGGGGGAACTCATGAAGAAAATAGGACAATGGGAGGGAAGGCTTCTATGTACATACATTGTTGATTAGAGGATTCTCCTGTCTCCTTATATTTAGATCATCTCTTTGTTCTTACATGCAAACTTAAGGACTGAAAGGGATCTGGTATTTGGTAATTCAATACCTGACATACAATATTCTTTTTCCCTGTGATAAAGCATATTACAATGCATATTATATATTTCTTTTCCCACAGGATGGGTTTTAGAGATTTCAAGTTTGAATTCCAGAGTGAAGAGTCATATGTTTACGGGAGGGGGGAGAGGCATTGGAAGGAGAAAGGAAGGTACCTTGAACCTTGGTTTATGATTCAAGGTCTGGTGGGAACATTTTTTTAAATTGTAGGTGCTATTTCCTGCGATCAAGGCTTTTTAGAGTTTGAGAGTTTGATAATCATTTCCCAGCTGTATTACTTTGGTAAACTGTTTTTAGCTTTGGAGACACACACACGCGCACACACACACACACACACACATATGAGAGCAAGAGGATCATATTCATCTTGCTGATAGAAAACAGGGAATATAACTCCCACAGCTTCTCCCTGCTTTTTCTTTGCCTTGAGGAAAAGTTTGGCTTTGTATTATTAAAGTGTGAAGAAAAAAAAAAAGCCTTGACTGTTGTATGTCAGGCATATTTTAGCTCGATTTGTGTCAACCCTAATAAGTCAGTTGACAGAATAATAAATTGGGTGTCTGCTCAAGATTTGGCACCTGTACAGGAAATAAAAAAGCAGTTCACTTGTAGGCAGGTTCACTTTATTTTACAAATGGAAGTTTTTCCAGAGACCTTCTTTCTTTTATTGAAGTCTGAATATCTTAGTGCCTCTTATAACTAGACGTGATAAGGGAGATAGGAACATAATATGTATATATATATACCGAATTGTTGAGCTTGTTAAGGAGAAGTTGATTGTGCTTACTGTGTTCAGGGATTTATCCTCAATATGTGCTGTCTGGCTTTCCGTAACATCTCTCGATGTTAATCTATTGATGGATTGAATGAATTAATGAATGCATTTGCTTTGACACCACAAATACAGCTTACATTACAAGCTACAGATTATTTCAAGTTTCTGTTGCATTTTCTAAGCTTTAATTTTTCTTTCCCTTTTTTTTGTAGCAATTTTTTTCAACTGGGGCCAAGTCCCCACTTCCCCACCTCCCAGCGGACATTTAGCAATGCCTGGAGACAGTTTTGTTGTCACAGCTGGAAGAGGCAATGGTGCTACTGGTGTTTAGTAGACAGAGCAGAAGTCAGGGGTGTGCTAAACATTTTAGAATGTACAGGGCAAGCCCATACCACAAAGGACTATCTGGTCCATTGTGGGAATAGTGACACGGTTGTGGAGCCCTGCTCTAAATATGTTCAAATTGTCAACCGAGTTAACAAGCTAGAATATGAAATCTGTTTCATCTTCCTATTTTAACAAATATCTCTTGATAATAACTTAGAAGGAGGGTTTTATAATTGAAGTTTCTTGGTTCCTTGAAATTTCAGAATAATATAGGAACCTCAGCACATTGCCTTTCCTTCCATGAGAGACTCACACATGTGTGTAAACATCACAGACTACTTTTCCAAGCTCTGTCTACATGTGTAAATGCAAACACAACCACCTTTTGTGTCAGTCCTAGGAGTCTGCACTTCTGTAGAGATCTAAACTCATGAAACCATAAGTAGAAAGGAGACCCACACAGATCCTCAAGGGCACTGAGGCAAGGGGCTCAGAGATTTCTACAAGATGGCCTGTATCTTTGTAGGCATCTGGGGTGAGCTAGTCTTTTGACTACATCCAGGAAAGGGGCTTGGGTGAGCAGTTCTGAAAAGACTTGCTTTTCTAAATGTCAGACAGACTGCTTCTCCCAACTATGCAATTATGAATTGAAAGTTGAGTTTTAACATGTGACACTATGAAATCTACTCAGCCTTGTAAGCCTTTACCATTTCTATTAGGGAACAGAAGTAGTCTAGACTTTCATTTTACGTAGTAGCTGACTTGAATATAATAATTTTATTAAGATGAGAGCAAAATTAAAGGCTCATTTACCTTCAAGATCCAGTAGTATGCAAATTCAAAGACACTAAGTTTGTGATTAAACAAAACAAAACAAAAACAACAAAAGGCAAACTTAAAATTGATTGACTCATAGGCTATACTCAACAGGAATAAATTCATAGTTGATTCTCCAGTAAATTTCCAAGGTTGCACATCGCATAGGAAAAGTTTCTCCATCTTTCTTCCATGGAGTCATGGTGAATTTGATCTGACAGAGAGAGGCATATGCTTTGATGAATTTTAAAGATAGACTAATTTTGATCTGTTTCAAATTTTATCTGAAATTGGAGTATTTAGTCATTTCCTCTTTTAAATCACAAACCTCGTGGTTTATTAAAAATTATCTGTCAGGTAGAATTATCAATACTTTTATATATTAATGATAAAGGTAGGAAGGGGAAAAAAAATCAACAAGTAGGTTTACCAAAAAGAAAAATTTATTTTCTTTACTTTTAATGCTGATCCTAGAATATTTAAAAGAAAAAATAATTAAATTTCAGAATACTGAATCACATTATGCTGGGTTTTATGAGGAGGAATGTGACATCAAGATTGGCGGAAGACTCATCAACAACCTGTGGTATGCAGATAATACAACCTTGCTTGCTGGAACTGAAGACGACCTGAAGTGCTTACTGTAGAAAATCAAGGGCTATAGTCTTCAATATGAGTTGAAGCTCAACATCAAGAAAACAAAGATTCTCATCACTAGGCCAGTTGGTAGAACCATGGTAGGTGGAGAAGAGATTGAGGTTGTAAATAATTTCAGCTTGTCTGGGTCCACAATCGACACTACTGGCACCAGTACTCAGGAAAGAAAAAGAATAACACTGGGTAAATCTGCTATTAGGGACTTTTCCAGAGTACTGAGAAGCAACAATGTCAGTCTAGAGATTAAGATGCACCTGATTCAAGCCATGGTCTCCAATTATTTGAGATCGAAGAGCTGGACAATGACTAAGGATGGCAAAAGAATTGATGCCTTTGAGTTGTGGTGCTGAAGAAGCATATTGAACAGTCCATGTACTGCTAAGAAAACAAATTGGTTTGTCTTGGAGAAGAGGAAACCACATTTCTCCTTAAAGGCTAGGATTTTGAAGCTGCTTTGGGCACATGGCCAGGAGGGACCAGTCCTTGGAGAAGGACATCATACTCAGCAGAATGGAGGGATTGCACAGGAGAGGAAGACTCTGAACGGAATGGATTGACTCATTAACTGGGGTACATGGGGTAGGTGTCTCAGAGTCAGTGAGACTATCTCAAGACAGAACAGGCTTCAGAGCTGTTGTACATAGGGTTGCTATGAGTCCCAGGTGTCTTGACAGCACATAACAACAACAGGAATATATACTTTATTTCTAAGAGAAAAATTTTCCTTCATATCTTAAACACTAATTACAGAATCTTGAAGAAATATTGAAATGTTAAGAAAGTCCAACAACATTCAATCTTATTCATAACATATAAAAGACATTAAGAGTGTGTGTGTGTCTGTGTGTGTGTGTGTGTGTGTGTAAGAGAGAGAGGGAGGGAGGGAGGAAAGAAGGAGAGAGGGAGAGGAGGAGAAAGAATAGCATTAGACAGAAACAACTTAAATTTGAAAACATTTTTAAGGGTTTGAATGTTAAATGTCTTTATCTTCTGCTTCCTCTTTTCCTCTCTCTCCCTCACTCCTTTTCTTCCTCACTCCTCTCCATCATTTCTCTTTCACCTAGAGGTTAGAAGATGAATTACAATCTTAAACACAGCCAGTTCAAATCCACCAGCTGCTCCACTGGGAGAAGAAGGGTGGGCAGTCTTCTCCTGTGTGATCAACTACCTTTGAAAACCAGCTGGAATATCACCTATGAGTTGGTTCCAACTCTAATGTAAACAACACTCTTCACAGCAAATTTTCAATCTCCTTTAAAAACATACTACCAACATTTTTCCATCTTCTGTATATTCCTCATAAGAACCATAATTGTATTCTTCAGTAAAATTTCTTAAAAGTAATCATAGAGACAAAGTCTCCTAAATGCAGTGAAGTTAACAGCATAGACATCTAACAAGCATGGTGACTATAAAGCAAAAAGAAATGCCCTGTGGATCATTTTGATAACAAGGCAACTGAGCAGCATGAAATCAAATAGAAGTGAGAAATTTTTTCATTTGTTCACATATGATAAATTAATTTAAAAAAATAGTCTATTTAAAATGTTGCCATGTGGTTTTACATCTAAAATTGGCATAATCTATTTCCAAATTTTATTTTTCCAGTCTGTTTTTCAGGAGCATTGAACTGACCAGTTACATTTATGTCTGGGAAAATTATAGACTCCTTAGTTTGCCTTGGGATTCCCCATGGACTTGGTACTTGACCTTCTTAGGAGTTGACTTTGGCTACTACTGGTTCCATCGCATGGCTCATGGTAAGTTACAAATAAAGACCTTACAGATAATTTATTTGTGACACATAGTAGGTGTTCAGTGAATATTTGTTGAATTAATTACCAAATGAATAAAATAGTGTATTGTAAAGCACATTAAAAAGGATGAAAACTTCTTATTCTTATGATGACAATACTTGATAGAGTCTACATCCTCACACAGTACTAAACTACATATCAAAATTATCTACAGTGGCATAGACAAATTCTACAACAGCAGGTTTCCTAGATAACAAGTGTGCAGTACAACGAATGCCTTTATGTGGAGTGTTGCCTTGGTTCTTTGGAAAAACCATTCGGAAAATTCCCCCATTTGCCCTGAGGAGTTGTTACCTTTGCCTTAGTTCTTTGCAGAAACAATTTGTGGAACCTTTCAGGCTGCTTTTACCCTATTGTTACTTTTCTTGGGTGGGGTGGGGGGAGCCAGTGTCTGCCAGCAGAACACGCTCCTTTTCTGTTACAAGACCTGAGTTTATTGGCATGTCATGAATAATTGAGAGTTATTTGTTCTTTGTATAATCAGCCTTCTGATTGCTGAGGACTGGTATATACACAGGGATGAAATGTAGAGATATTCAAGTCTTTGGTGGAAGAAGCAAGAAGGGGAGCATGCCTTTTGGAACATAGTGGCCCCTTTTCAGGTAAAAGGCTCTAAGTGGGAGAGCTGGCAACTAAATTTGAAATAGCACCATTGGGAACACAATGATACTGAATCTGGTACACTGGTTGGACTGGGCCAGTTAGCAGAGGTGAGGACAACAGTATATAGCATGGCAGTTGAGTCCCTATTTTCATGGAGAAGACCTGTAGATCAGTAGAGACCTGATGCCAGAGGCATTTGATGGGGAGGAGTGGCTGAGAGAACTAAGCACATTATTAATTTGGCTATAAACTGGTCGCATCAGCAGCAGAGGTGTCGATGCTATGGCACAGAGCTAATGGTGGAGTTACCTGGTGGCAAAAAGGCCCAGCAGCAAGAGCAGTTGAGAGAGAGAGCTGAACAGACTAAAGCTAAGAGTGTCTGTGCTGGGCATGAGTGAGACCATTTAGCAGTGGAAAGGCCAATAGTATAGAGACCAATGACATAGGGGCCTGACTTAGTGGAAATACAGAGGGAGCTGAGTACATTTATAGTTAGTGGCAGAGACACAAACGGCAAAGAAGTCAATGGCACATAGGTTGATAGCAAAGGACGCAATGACAGAGCTGAATGGGCTGCTATGCTCATTTTTGAGCTGGACTAGGTAGTGGCACTAGAGGTCAGGAAATCAAGAGATAAATTGCTCTGGGGAAAGCTGCTATCAGGGACCTCTCAAAAGTGCTGAAGAACAACAATGTCAGTCTGGAGATTAAGATACTCCTGATTCAGGCCTTTGAGTTGTGTGGGTGCTAGAGAAGAGTCTTGAACATACCATAGAATTCCAGAACAAGTCTGTCCTGGAAAGGGTGAAACTAATCTGCACCTTTGAGGCAACGATTTTGAACCTCCATTTCATATATTTTGGCATGTAGCCAGGAAGGACCAGTCTTTGGAGAAAGATATCATGCTTGAAAGGGTGGAGGGACAGCACAGGAGAGAAAGAGCCTGGATCAGATGGATTGACACAGTACTAGGGTAATGAGTGTAAGTGTGGTATGACAGAGGTTAGTGCAGGATAGAACAGGGTTCAGAGCTATTGTGAGAAGGGTTGCTTTGAGTTGAACTCAACTTGAAAGAACATAGCAAGAAGAAGAAGAAGGTAGTAGCTAAGAGGCTGATAGCAGAGTATCTCATGGTGGGGAGTCTGATAAGAGTGACATGCCACCCATTAAGGAAGACAAGCGTGTTGGTATTGGCTGGCAACAGTCTTAGAATTCTTCCATGGAGGACTTTTCAGCCTCACAGGCCTTTCTTGCTCTGAGAGATGTGCTAGTCAGAAGCCATCCTGCACTGTAGTGATGCTCTCTGTGCGTATGGAATTCTTCCACACTTGTCCATGTGCTTCCTGATGCAGGCACCGAGGTATCCCTGTCACTTCTGTGTTGGTTCTGATCTTTAGTTGTAGCCCTTTACTTCTCTAATGAACTGTGTAACTATGGAAATGACCTAGGAGTTCTCCACAGGCATTGCAGTGAGGTTTCCAGTCCTGAGAACACTTTGAGAGTAGTACCAAAGAGCTTAATTAGTGGAGGTGGAGGTGAGAAACTAGTGTCTGAGAAAGAGTAGGAGAGAAAAGGCAGAGATTTACTTGATTTCCACCTCACAGGAACCAACCATATTGATTCCTCATTAATTTAGGCAGTTTGTTAAAGTTTCTTAAAGTGTGTTGTAATATGTAAACTTGATTTATGTGTTTGGCAGTACATTCACATTACACATGGAAAGGACACCAGCTCGGCACTAAGTAGAATGTACTTCAATATAACCATAATTTTACAAAATTTCTCACTTGGTACAAAAACCTCTCACTGCACTGGCTAACTGAATTTGGTTTTTGAGATTCGTGACTATACCTTCCTAAGAAATGTTTCAGAAAGAGAAATGTAAGAGCAAGACATAGCTTCTAATGTCTGTAGAGAGAAGTAAAGGTTAGAAAATGATTGTGGAACTAAAGATAAATCACTGATGTCTGAAGAGGAGTAAGGCATGCCAGAGTATTTCTGAAGGAATGTTGGGAAGGGTAATGACTTTCAAAAAATAATGAATAGTAGAACTCAGTATTTCAGGGGGTGGGTGGTTCGAGCAGGTGGGAAGGAAGGAAGAGGACTGAAAACTGGAATAATAAAATATAGATGAGTGATGGAAAGGAGAAGAGATCTGTGATCAGGGTGAATAAGTGAGCTGTGTGTGTAAGTGTATTTAGGACCAAATGTCCTTCCATGTAAGGATGAAGGAAATAGAAGCAGAGCCCATAAATGTTACAATTCAGACAACTAAACTTTAAATCAATTGCATAATTTTTTTCTGTTTAACACTGTAAACATTCACATTTAATAAAATTTTATAGATCTATTAATTCATTAAAGTAACTTCAGGTAAATATAAGAGCTATAAAAATTGTTATAACCTTTGTTTTGAAAAGAATAATGACAAAATTTCCTTGAATATGCTAATTTTCTAAGTAAGTATGATTAAGAATAAAATATGACCTAGAAGTAAATTATTTAGGAAACTCTGGTGACCGATTGATAAGAAACTAAGCTTCCAACACAAAGGTAGGCAATTCGAATCCATTGAGATGGGCCATTTCCTACTGTGTGGTTTACTGCCTCTTAAAACCTGATAGTCAGCTATGAGTCAGTCCTGACTCTAGGGTATATATAACAACAACAACAATAGTAAACTACTTTTTTAAATGGCAGTTTCTTCCTAAAAGAAATTCACTCAGTGCTGTAGAGTTGATTCCACCTCATATCTACCTTCCAATGAGTTTCTGAGACTGTTTACCTTTGTGGGAAGAAACTGTTTCTCCCTCCAAGTTGCTGATGTATTCAAGCTACTGGAGATGAATATTGGAGGGTAACATACTGTGGACTATGCCTCCAGAGCTCTATGTGCTGTTGCTTCTTACTTTTCCCCATGACTTTTCACCTGCTCCCAATCCTCAGAGAAGTTCTCATTCAAGACCTTATGGGAGACATTGGCATTTTTTTCCAACTTGTCCATAAACTATATTATTTTTGCACTACATCAATCATCTTGATCTGAATGTAAATATATAAAACATAAGAATTTCATAAATAAACAAGAAACATAAACACATATATGTAAATAAAGCTAGGCATATAGGAGTATATGTAGTCAAAATATATGTGTAATAATAAAATATGTCTAGTTATAGTGAAGAATTGCACTGCCAACCCAAAAGTACATGGTTCAAATCCACCAGCTGCTCCATGGGAGAAGGATAGGCAGTTCCCTTCTGTGCGATTTGCTGCCCATTTTTTTTTTTAATTGGGTTATTAGTCTTTTTCTTGTGGAAGCCCTTTAGTTTTCTGCAAATTTTACTGTTGAGTTTATCATAACTTAACTGAAATGTTGTTGCCAAATATTTTTCCCTGTCGATGGGCTTTCTTTTCACCATATTGGAGATTTTTGATGCACTCAGGAATGTGGTTTTAAGGAGGTTCCATTTGTTGATTTTTTCCTCTCCTTGTTGTACATTTTGGGGGCTATGTGTGTAAGCCTCTTTATGCCATTGCCTACGCCTTCTAAATTTATTCCTATTTTGTCTCTTTTGATTGTTAGAGTTTTGAGTTTCACCCAAACTTTGAGTTTATTTTTGTGATGTGGATTCTGTTTCAGTTTTGTGGAGGTAGATGCCCAGTTTTACCAGCACCATTTGTTAAGAGGCTGTTGTAGCCCCTTTTAATGGGTTTTCTTTCTTTGTCATATATCAGTTCACTGTAGGTAAGTGGGCTGATTTCTAGTTTCTTGATTCTATTCCATTGCTCTATATGTTTGTCATTATACCAATACCATGTTGTTTCAATTACTACAGCTGTGTAGTAGGGGAGCTCTGATGGCCTAGTGGCAAGCAGCTGTGCTGCAGTCCTGCAGGCACATGGTTTGAAACCACCAGTTGCTCCACAGGAGAAGGACAGGCAGTTTCTTGCCATGTAATTAACTACTATGAAACCTTCCAGAAGGTCAAGTATGGGTTGGTTCCAACTCAAGGGTACACAACCACAACCACAACAATGTAGTATGTTTTAATATCAGAGAGTGGTGGATCCTACTTCATATTTGTTTTTCAGGAGAGCTTTGCTTATTCAGGGTCTCTTTATTTTTTTCAAATGAAACTGGAAATGGCCTTTTCTAGCTCATGAAAATGAGTTCGTACACAATCCCCCCCGCACCTCCCCAAACCCCACCCCTTACCCCCAAATATAATCCACTCTACAACCTGCATTGCGTACTCCTACGATAAAAATAATGCCCTAAAATATAATACTTTTAGACTATTCTCTCCCCCATAGACTTCAATGCCGTAAACATATTTCATCCAGTTTTTCTCAGTCTTACCCCACCCCAATGCCAGCCTCATTCTACAACAGTGGCACCATATAGCATTTGTCCCTTTGTGACTGAGATACCTCACTCAGCATAATGTCCTCCAGGGTCACCCATTTTGAATAATATTGCATGAGTTCCTTGTTCTTCAATGCAGCATAGTATTCCATTGCGTGAATATACCACAGCTTCTCTACCCATTCGTTTGTTGATGGGCATTTAGGGGTTTGTGCGGGGAGAAGGGTGAAACAATGAATGAATGGAATTCCAAAATCTCTGTAGATGTTCATTGAAATGAAAAATAAACTAAATTAAAAAAAATAAAACAGAAACAAAAGAAAATGAGTTTGATAACTGTATTGTGAATACATTGAATCTTTAGATTCCTTTTTGTAGAATTGTCATTTTAACAACATTCAGTCTTCCTATCCATGAGCAGGGAATATTATTTTCTATTTAATTAGATCTCTTATTGTTTCTTATAGTAGTGTCTTGTAGTTTTCTTTATAAAGATCTCTTTTATATCTGGTTAGGTTTATCCCTAAATATTTCTTCTTGTGATTGATTGGCTATTATAAATGGTTTTGCTTTTCTAATTTCCTTTTCTGTGCTTTTATTTTGTTGCTGTAGAGAAATCCCACTGATTTTTTATGTTGATCTTGTAACCTGCCACTCTACTAAATCGATCTACCACATCTAACAGGTGTTTTGTTGCATCTTTGGGATTTTCTTTGTACACAATCATATCATTTGCATATAGTGAGAGTTTCACCACCTTTTTGCAAATCTGGATGCTTCTTATTTCCTCATTGATCTAACTGGAACTTGCACTATAGTGTTGAATGGAAGTGGTGACAGTGCACATCATGTTGGAGAGGATGTGGAGAGATTAGAACTCTTAAGCAGTGCTGGTGGGGGTGTTAAATGGTACAACCATTACAGAAGAAAGCTTGATGTCTCCTGAGAATGCTGAACATAGAAATAACATATGGCCAACTTTCCCACTGTTAGGAATATATCCCAAGGAACTCAGAACTTAGATATGAATGTGGACACCTCTGTTCATAGCTGCTTTATTCCCAATAGCAAGAAAATGGAAACAGCTTGAATGCCCGCTAACAAATAAATGGATGGAGACTTTGTGGCATGTCCACACGGTGGAATACTGTGCAGTGTTAAGAAACAATGATTTTGTAAAATACTCTATAAAGTAGAAAAGACTAGAGAGTTTTATGCTCAGTGAACTAACTCTGTCACACGAGGAAAAATACTATGTAAGACCACTATTGTGGAAAAAAGAAGAGTAAATGAATAAAATGTGTATAAATATTCAAAGAGGGAAAGGAAAGGTAATGAGAAGAAAGGTAAGGGGGGAAATCACTAAGACAGCAGAGGTTACTGGACAGACGGGGTGGTGTGAATGAATAGGAAAGATTCCATGAGCACTTGAAGGGAAGGGGAGATGATAGGCATAGAGCAATAGTAATTGATGATATAAAATACAATATATATGAATGGTTATTTAAAACACAATCTATATGAATGACTGCAAGCAAACCAATAAAAAATAAAAAGCAAACAGACAATGAGTATTGCATGTCACCCTTACTCTTAATACTGAGTGATTTAACAGATAATTTCATTATATCATTGCATTATCAGATCATGTAAACATCACATATTTAAGTAGAACACAATTCAATTAAAGACCTATGTACCTAATCAGAAAGAATATTGGAATTTGAGTCACAAGATGTAGTTGTCATCAATTTACCACACAGGAACCAAACCAAACCAAACCAAACCAAACCAAACCAAACCAAATGCATTGTTGTTGAACAGTTGTTACAAGAGAACATGGAACTGTCTTCTTAAGATTTCTAAAGCTGTAAATCTTTATGGAAAGAAATTGTCACATCTTTCTTCTGCAGAGTGGTTGGTGAGTCAGAAACTCCAACGTCTTAGTTATCATCAAACCCTTAACCATAGTACCACCAAGATTCCTACTATACGCATCCACTCACTCACTCACTCACTCACTCACTCACTCACTCACTCACTCATTGCCTTCAAATCAGAACTGACCCAGTGAGGTTTCAGAGACTATGAAACACAAGGGACAGGATTGTCCATCTTTCTTTCTTGGAGCCACAGGTAGATTTGTACCTCTTGCCTTTGGGTTTACTGCACAATTCCTTACTCATTAGGGTATGATAACTCTACCAGGACCTTGATAGTAACTTCTCTGAGAGAGATTTTATTGATTTTATTTATCATCTAGTCTTGCAAAGAATTTTAAATGGAAAAATGCTTTGAGTATATAGGAACCAGGTAAATAATTATTTCATGAGTCAGTCAATGAATGAATAAGACAACGAAAAGAATATTGTTTGTTATGAGAAGGAACCTTTGACAGGCTGTGTTTTAAGGTTTCATTTAAATAGATAATATACTTACAATCTTTTCCTTAATAAATAGTTGCCAAGTATAATACAATTAATAGGGTTTTTTAAAATGAATTATTTTTCTCAAGGGAATGTCTTATATTTTGAACCTTTAGCAAATTGAGCTTACCCATGCTCCATTTACTTTTAATACCTGCTTTTAAATATACTTCTTTGTAAAAATATGAAACAAAAATTGGAAGGAAACAAAATCCTTTGAAAGTTGTAAATTTTATTCCCATTTCAAAGTTTATTTTGTTATCTCTTCAGCTTTATTAAATATTTGATTTACCAGAAATACCATTTCAACATTGAGACTGAAATTCTTTTTCTAGAACATGAAAAAATAATATGTGAAAAATTATAAGTACATATTTTTTAAAATATTTATTATCTTACAATATAAAGTCATACATCTATACTTCTAAGGACACATTTCAGAATTTGTTTTTGTGTCATAAGCTTAATTATTTCCTCATAAAGGTTTTACAGTTTTTTCTTCCAAATTAGTACATTTTGAAGTTAAAAATTACAAACTGTATATACATCCATACAAAGCTGTGCTACGGCAGTTTTAAAAATAAACATTAATGCCAGTTCTGTGATTTGAAGCTTTAGAGAAAACATATCCTTTTTCTGCAGTGCTTTATGCTGTGGTGGTGGTGCCATCGAGTCGCAGGTGACTCATAGTGACCCTGTGAAGGACAGTCCTCAACGCTTGGGTGCCTTTCATCCTCTCTTCAGGTTCATAGGGTTTCCAGAGACAAGCTATTATGGAAGTGGATGCCACTCCTCCTCCCAAGCTTGTTTTAATTGGGGAGCTCCACCCCACTCTCTATACACCTTGGGTAACCAACCATTAACGCATTTGACACATGTCACAGTGTTCAACCTCACAGCAACCACAAGTGACCACGGCATGGCAACTTGTACACCACTTATGCTGTGAGTTAAGCAAATAATACAGAAGAGTCTCAGTAAAATCCACTAGATTGGCAGGTGGTATTTGAATCCACAAAAAACCTTACTTCATTAAGTATTAGAATTCAT
>NW_006399757.1:14513640-14518780 GCF_000299155.1 Elephantulus edwardii | reverse complement strand
AGAAGACCAAGTCATCATGAAGAATTTATTGGGCTCTAACATGATGATAATATTTAAGGAGTAAATTAGCTGTAAATATGAAAGAATAAAGTGAACAAAGTATTTAGTGGAAAATGAAAAGCATATGAGACTGAATAGAGAATAATTGAATTGAGACAGTTGTATATAAATTATAATGATAGCAAAGTTCTATAAAACAAATTTTGGAAATATTACTAAAAATGATTAATATAGGTGTTTTTATATAATTAAAATTATTTAAAATAATAGACAATATGGAGACAATAGTTAATGAGCCATGTCACGTTACCATCATGTTGTTGTTGTTGTTGATTGCCATTGAGTCAAGCATGACCCATAGAGAACCTACGAGCAAAAGATCTGAAGCCTTTCAATAACTATTGTCATTTCTCAAAGTTCCTAGAGTTCCCAGAGGCACGTTTTTAGGAAGTGGATGCCATTCCTGCTTCCAAAATTAATAGTTTAATATATTTTTCAAATAAAAAGAAAGTTCTGGTCACTTGCTGGTTAGGAGTTTTGCTGCCAAACCAAGGGCATAATGTCAAATCCATCAGCTGCACTGTGGAAGAAAGATGGGCATTCTCCCCTGGTGAGATTCACAGCCTCTGAAAACTCCCTGGATGGTCAGTTATGAGCTGGTATTCACTCAACAGTACATAACAACAATAAACAATGTAATAAATATAATCAAATACATTAGCATAAAACCAACCACAAGGAATATGACAAGGGATAAGTTGTATGAAAGGAGAGAAGTTAGTACTTCTCTTGACAAGGATGGAAGTGGTCCTCGGGTCTACAACAGTTAAGGCATTGCCACCTACCTCGTGGAATCTAACCACTGCTTTTATGTTGTCATAAAGAAAGGGAAAATATTAAAAAAAAAAGAAAATATAATTGGAACAGATGTTCAGTAATCCAAAGATCTAGCCAGGCCATGAATTAAAGTGGTGTGTTCCCTCCCGCTTTAGTTGCACAATATTTAATAACATGTAATTAACATATGGAGGGCTTCCTTTAATTGTGCAGTATTTAATAAGTATGTAACAAACCTATGTTTTTACATTAAAAATTAAGAACTTGCCAAAATAACTCATGAAAATGGAGATAAATAAGAATTATTTACTGAAACACTCAAGCTTAGCATAATAGAGACCCTTGAAAATGGCACTGCATGTGGATTAGATCTTAACTACTCACAGTCTTCTACATGCTTACCAGTGTACACATTGATTGAAAATTTCAGCTGAAGAAATCTGATTCTTTTACACTGTTTTGGCAGAAGCTTGTAGATGAAGTGTGAACACTGGATTTTACTAAAATTTAAACATAAAGAGAATGTTTTAAAGGTTGCAAATTACAAATGTCATCATTTTTTTAAATCCTAGAGGACTCCAGAATTTGAATTTTCTCCTATGAATCAGGTATAAGAAAATATTTATGAATGTAAGATGTTCAATAAAGTGCTAGGTCTTCTTTTTCTTTTAGGTAATGAAAATATATAACTTAAAAAATTACTATCGATGATAACCAACATATTGTTAGTAAGCTTTACTTGTATAGTCAAAAAGTCAAAAAGCTTGCCCAAAGACTGTGCATCTCTGGGAGTTGAAATCTAACTGCTTCTTGAGAGAAATATGGATACTATCTTCCTCTGCATTTTATGTATCTAAGACTCACAAAAGGGTCAGTTATGAGTAGGTTCCAGTTTTATGCCAATGGCTTTGACTTTTTTTTTTTTAAACACCATTTATTTGGTTCTTATTTGTTGTTTCTAAGTCCTTCTCAAATGGTCTTGTCTTTAATTCAAGCAAATGTGTAATGTACATATAATTCTTATTAAATATATTTTTACAAAGTAAGAAAGTAAAGCAGAATATTTAAGTAACTTTCCCAAATGTAAGAGCTGAATTGTGTCAGAACCTGAATATTTTGTCAGAATTACACTGAACCCACAGCATACAAGCTCTGCCACTTGCTTTGTCACACAATAAGATGAAAAGTTTGCATAAAATAGAGAATGCACTAGTAACGTCTATCCAATTCATAGATTTCAAAGTTATTTTTCTGTATAAGTGCCAAAGCCAAAGTATCTTTGTAGGAGAAAAAAAGATTAAATTCAGGGATTTAGATGCTAAGATTAAAAAAAATACTAAAAAAGTAAGGGTTAAAGAACATATTCAGAGTGTCTATCTCTCCACTTTACCATATAAACGTGTATTCCCATTGTCAGCCTCTCCAATCTAGGTTACATTCACTGCCTGGTAGTCTGGTACAAATCCTACTTTCAGTTTGACTGCATATTAGAATCACCTGGAAAATTTTTTATCAGCACTTAAGTTATATGATCTGGAACAGTTAAATTAGAATAGCCAGGCCTGGAACCTTAAAACAAAAATAGCTTGTGAAACTTTTTTTTTTTTTATAATACAAAATTTAATTTTTTATTAATTTTAATGAAAATTTACAGTGACTTTGGATTTCCATTTATTCATTGTTGCACTTTGCTTGTGAAACTTTTTGTAAAACAAAATACTTTGCTTAGATATATAATACTTTTTTTGTAGTTTCTCTTTACTTTTTCTGAATCTCTTAAAAACAGACACATACACACACATACCCCCACACGCTTAGACATCTAAACATACATAAATATATAAAACATGCACATATGGAAATGAAACATAAACATGTTGTTGTTGTTGTTACGTGCCATCGAGTCGTTTCCGACTCATAGCGACCCTATGCACAACAGCTCTAAACCCTGCTCTATCCTGCGCCAACCCCACCGCCTCTGACACACCCATCCCGATTACCCCAGTCACCGAATCAATCCATCTCATAGAGGGTCTTCCCCTCCTGCGCTGTCCCTCCACCCTCCCAAGCATGATGTCCCTCTCCAAGGACCCGTCCCTCCTGGCAACATGTCCAAAGTATGTCAGACGAAGCCCCAGAATCCTTGCCTCCAAGGAGCAGCTTGGTTAAATCCTCTCCAAGATGGATCTGTTTGTTTTCCTGGCAGTCCATGGTACATTCAGTACCCTTCTCCAGCACCACAGCTCAAAAGATAAACATAGATATGTAAAAATAAAACTTGGTTGATAGGTGTGTATGTTGTTATTAGGTGCCTTCAAGTTGGCTACATTCAGCAACTCTGAAAAATACATCTGAAACTTCAATGTATATGTGATAAGTATAGATAATTATATGTACAGTTATATAGTTAGAAGTATGAATAGTATTGTTGTTGTTATTATTAGGTGCCCTTGAGTTATCTACAAGTCAACAGCAACTCAATTAACAGCAGATCCAAACCTTGTTCTACCTTGTGCTAGTCTTTTGATCTCTACATGTTCAAATGCATTGCAACAGTTCCTGTGTCAATAAATTTTGAGGATCTTCCTCCTTCATTTGACTTTTTACTTGTCTCCGTAGGATTCCTTGATAACATGCTCAAAGTAGTGAGATGAAGGATGAACTTTTCACCATCTTTGCCTCTAAAGAACGCCTTGCTCACATTGTTGTTGTCAGGTGCCACTGAGTCGAGAATGACTCGTAGCGACCCTGTGTAAAACAAATTTGAAGGCTGTCCTTTTCTGTGCCATTCCCACACATTCTGACACAGTCGAACTCACTGTGGCAGTTACTGTACCAATACCCCTGGTTGAGGGTCTTTCTCTCCTTCACCGACCCTTTGCCTTTTCATGCATCATGTCCTTCTTCCAGGAATAACCCCTTCTAGCAACACACTTGAAGTATGTGAGGAGAATCTTTAACATTTTTGCCTCCAAATAATATCTGGCTGTACCCTCTCCAAGACATATTTGTTTGTTCTTTTGGCTGTGAATGAGATGTACTCTACTCTAACACCACAGCTCAAAGGTATTAATTCTTCTGTCATCCTTATCCATTGTCTAGCTCTCAGATGCATAGTGAGTCATCAGAAAGACCAGTCACTGAATCAGATGCTCCTTAGTCTTCAAATGAGCATCATTACTCCTCAGTAATTTGGAGCAGTTCCTAACTTGCATACTTTCCCAGTGCAATAATCTCCTGATCTCCTAACTGCTGGTATCAAGTGTATTGATTATGACTTCAAGGAAGATGAAATGGTGGATAGTGTCAATCCTGTTTTCAATCCATCATGATGTTGCCTATTGGTCCAGTGGTAAGAATTTTTGTTATCTTGATGTTGAGAGGCAATCCATATCATGTTTCAAGTCTTCTTCACTTTCAGCACGCAAGGTTGTGTCATCATATTTCTTATATCATATATCATAAGTCTTCATCATATATATATATGTGTGTGTGTGTGCATATATATATGTAGTATGTATATAGTCTATATATGTAGTGTATATATATAGTCTATATATATATATATATATATATATATATATATATATATATATATATGTGTAGTCTATATGTTGTTGTTGTTGTTAAGTGCCGTCGAGTCACAGGTGACTCATAGCGACCCTATGAAGGAGAGTCCTTGACACTTGGGTGCCTTTCATCCTCTCTCCAAGTTCATATGGTTTCCGGAGGCAAGCTATTATGGAAGTGGATGCCGCTCCTCCTTCCACGCTTGTTTAATCGGGGAGCTCCACCCCACTCTCAGTCTGCATTGGGTAGCCAACCATTAACGCATTTGACATATCCATGTCACAGTGTTCAGCCTAACAGCAACCACAAGTGACCGCGGGACGGCAACTTGTACACCAGGGCTATACGACCTGGATGTAGTACACATTAATCCTGAAAAGGGTCAAACTGGGCTGCTCCTTGGAGGCAAGGATTCTAAGGCTCTGCCTAACATACTTTGGACATGCTGTAAGGAAAGACAGGTCCTTGGTGAGGGACGTCATGCTTGGTAGGGTGGAGGGACAGTGCAGAAGGGGAAAGCCCCCTATGAAGTGGGTTGTTTCAGTGACTGGGGTAATCGGGATGGGTGTATCAGAGACAGTGCAATTGGCACAGGCAGGACAGAGCAGAGTTTAGGGAGGTTGTACATAGGGTCACTATGAGTCGCAAGCGACTTGACGGCACACAACAACAACAACATATGTAGTACATATATGTAGTATATATATGTAGTACATAGACATAGTAGGTATGT
>NW_006399757.1:14511628-14513210 GCF_000299155.1 Elephantulus edwardii | reverse complement strand
CTTTTTACACTTGACATTTGAACTCTCTAGCTGCTCCATGGAAGAAAATGTAGTCCTCTTCATGTAAAAAGAGAAACTTACTACCACTGAAGTGATCTCAATCATAGGGTCTTCTCTTTCTCTGACCCTGCATTGGATTGACCCCACCCTGTAGGATCTTCCTTTCTTTCTCTGACCCTTCAGTTTTCCCAGCATCATGTCGTTTTTTTCAAGGAGTTTTTCCAGGTTGTCTTTTCCAAGGACCAGCCCCTCCTGACAACACGCCCAAAGTATGTGAGACCAAGTTTAACCATCTTTGCCTCTAAGGCACAGCCTGGTTGCATGTCTTCACTCTTGCTTCCTCTTGCTCTTAAAGATTTCAAAGGACTGCTCAAGAAGATAAACCAGAGTATTATGATGGAATGTACAAGGAGCTAGAATTAGGGAACCAAAGGATGAAACACATTTGACATTTATTAAAATAAGATGTTGTTGTTGTTGTTGTTATGTGCCATCGAGTCGCTTGCAACTCATAGTGGCCCTATATACAAGAACTTTAAACGCCGTTCTGTCTTGTGCCAACCTAGCCATCTCAAACGCACTTATTCCCACGACTCCAGTCACGGAATCAATCCATCTCATTGAAGGTCTTCCTCTCCTTTGCTGCCCCTCCACTCTGCCAAACATGATGTCCCTCTCCAAGGACCAGTCCCTCCTTGCAACATGCCCCAAGTATGTCAGACAAAGCTTCAGAATCTTTGACTCCAAGGAGCATTCCAGCTTCACCTTTTCCAGGACAAACCTGTTTGTTCTCCTAGCAGTCCATGGTATATTCAATACCCTTCTCCAGCACCACAGCTCAAAGGCATCAATTATCATTCTATCATCCCATTCACTTTCCAACTCTCTTATGCATAGCACATAATTATGAAGACTATAGCCCAGATCTGGTGCACCTTAGTCTCTAGCCTGACATTGTTGCTCTTCAGTACTCTTGAAAGGTCCCTCACAGCTGATTTTCCCAGTGCAATTCATCTTTTGATTTACTGCCTGCTGGTACCAAGAGTGTTGACTGTAGAGCCAAGTAAACTAAAACTGTTAACTATCTCAATCTCTTCACCATCCATACTGATGGTTCCAATTGGCCCAGTGGTGAGAATCTTTGTTTTCTTGATGTTGAGCTTCAATCCAAATAGGAAGCTGTAGTCCTTGACCTTCTGCATTAAGCGCTTCAGGTCCTCCTCAGTTTCAGCAAGCAGGGTTGTGTCATCTGCATAATGCAGGTTGTTGATGACTCTTCCACCAATCCTGATGCCACATTCCTCCTCGTTCAGCCAAGTGTCTCGGATGATCTGTTCTGCATACAGATTGAAAAGGTATGAAGACAGAATACATCCCTGATAAACCCCCTTCTTGATTTTGAACCATGTAGTGTCTCCTTGCTCTGTTCTGATGACTGCCTCTTGGTCCAAGTATAGGTTTCACATTAGCACGATCAAGTGTTCTGGAATTCCCATTCTTCTCAGAGTCAGCCACAGCTTGTTGTGATCCACACAGTCAAAAGCCTTCGCATAGTCAATGAAGCACAGATAGACATTCTTCT
>NW_006399757.1:14506588-14510088 GCF_000299155.1 Elephantulus edwardii | reverse complement strand
AATCACTGAATCAAAAAGTATTTGTTAACACTGGACCATTTTAGAAAGTTGTGTATGATCAAGAGATAATAATACAGAAGAAAGAAATCCAGGCTTCACTGAAGGTATTAACAAAAATAAGGGCCTAGGAATGGATAGAATACCTTGGAGTTGTTTCAGGATACATATAGACCCACCATAGATATGCTCACCAATCAGTACCAACAAACTGGCAAATGACTGGAAGAGATCTGTATTTGTTCTCATTAATAAATGACAATAATTCAACAGACTGTGAATATTATTGAACAATAGCATTGATATCATATGCAAGTGCTGAAAATTATTTAAAAGTTACTGGACCAGAACATGGACAAGAAATGCAAGCTGGATTCAGAAGCACAAGGGACATTATTGTTGACTTAGATGGAGTATAGTTGAAAGCCAAGAATACCAGAAAGATGTTTACTATTTAAGTCTGTGGATAAAAACAAAAAGAATTAATATAGGAAGAATGAGAATTTCACAATATGATGTGATAGCTATGCGTAAACCAAAAAGCAGTTTTCTGAACAGAACAGGGTAACAATGCATGGTTTAAAATCAGAAAAGGTATGTATTATGTCCATATCCTTTCGCCATGCCTATTCAATCTGTATGCTGAGTTAAACATTTGAGAACTTGGGTTATATGAAGAATAATGTAGATGATATAATATTGCCTGCAGAAAATGGAGAAGACTTGAAGCACTTAGAAGAGCCCACATTAGAGCCTTCAATCTGGATTACAGATCCAACATCAAGATTACAGATTCAAAATCAAGAAAATAGAAGCCCTCATCACTGGTGTAATTGGTAAGATCGCAGGTAGATGAAGAAAATATTGGAGTTGTCAAGAAGTAAATATTAATTGGATCCCCATTCAACACCCATAGTAGCAGCAGTCAAGAAATCTGATGTCAAAGACCTCTCCAAAATTCTAAAAAAAAAAAAAGGATGTCAGTGTGTCTGTGTAAGGACTAATGTGTGCTGGATCCAGGCCATAGTATTTTTTTTTTCCTATACATCTGACAGTTGGTTGGGAAATGACTAAGGAGAACAGTAGAATTGATTTCTTTAAATTGTGGTTTTATTAATAAGTATTTAATATACCGTGGTCTGGCAAAAGAACAAATACATTTTGAAGGAAGTCAAGCCAGACTGCTCTTTAAAATCAAAGATGATAAAACTCCATCTTGCTTACTTTAAGCATATTTTCAGGAGAAACCAGTCTTTGAAGATCTTTATTATGCTGGAAAAGGTAGAGCGTTAGTACAACCGAAAAAGTTCTTAATGAGATGGAGTGAAACAGTGACTTCCACAATAGGTTTGAGCATGACAGAGCTCATAAGGATGACAGGCTAGAACAAGGTTTAGGTTAGTTGTACATATGGTTCCTACGAGGTATAGTCAACTTGAAGACACCTAACAACAAAAATACCATCCCTCCAACACACACAAATTATATAACACTATATAAGGATCTCTATTGGCTTAGTACTGCTGATGGAAAGGCCTTTGGTTTGAATCCACCAACTGCTCCATGGGAGAAAGATGATCAATTTCTTCCTGTGTGATTTACTGTCTCTGAAAACCTGCTGGAGGGTCAGCTATGAGTTAATTCTGACCCAGTGATTATAATAACAACATATACACATAATAACTATACATATGCACACACACACAGTTACATATGTATTTTTGTAAATTTGTTGTTGTTAAGCGCCATCGAGTTGTAGGTGACTCATAGTGACCCTCTGAAAGTCCTCGACACTTGCGTGACTTTCATCCTTTCTCCAGGTTCATAGGGTTTCTGGAGGCAAGCTATTTAAATATAGTTTTGTAAATATAGTTTTCAATATGTTTACCATTTTTTTGTCTCTCAAGAAATGATCAGGCCTTTATTAAGTAGTCCTGAGAGGGACCCATGTGACTGTACACAGAGAAGATCAGAATGACATGCAGACAAACAAAAGCAGTTTCCTCTTATAGCGGCTTCTAAGGAGATTTAGAGGGGATGGTAATTTGCTTGGAAATTTGGAATCAAGGGTCCTGTCAGGATGTGATCAGGCCCAGGGCCTTATCAGGATCTAGTTATCTAGTCACCTTATCAGGACAGAGTCAAGCCTTATCAAGACATTTTCAGGATTCCTCAAGGAATGGTCAGGCCCAAGGAAACTGTGATATTCTTCCTCCATTCCTGACCTTAAAGGGTATAGGGAGTAGGGCTAGAGTTGTCTCTATCTGCTTCCTGTTGGATGGGGGCAACAATGGGAGTAGTTCCCCTCAAAGTCTGAAGGAGGAGCATCATTTTCATGTGTTCCTACGTGGTTTCTTGGGAGATGACCATGAAGCATTCTACTAAAAATTTTTAAAAGAGATTTATAAAACAGAGAATAAATGGACTAGAGAATAAGATGGACTAGAACCACAAAGGGAGTTAGGATGAGGAGTAGCTGGGGGGAATTCCTAGTTGCCACTAGGTTCTTGATTCTCTATGTAGGGTGTTAGTTTTGTCTTTAAATTTCTTTATCCCTTCTCTAACTACTCCTGATTTATTGGTATAAAAAACGATAACCTTCTCTGAGGAAAAGGCAGAGAGTGCCTTTTTCCATGATTAACAGATTAAGTCTCTTTATGTTTTGTAATACTCCTGCTTTTAGGGAGTAAATTTGGTCTTGGAATACATGCAACAAGCTGAGCTCCAATGTTGTCTAGCTAGAGCGCTTTTGAGAGATGCTGGGATTTCTCTGTCTAGGCTTACTTACAGTGTCAGTAGCAATTCCTGTTATTATTCTCAATCCATACTCTAAAGGGGGAGTCTTATGATGGTCTGTTTGCTTTTGATGTGTTAGGTTAGAGGGAAAGGTTCTGGAGTTGGTAGTGAAAGATTCAGGGGGAATTAAGAGGGGAAGACCATGTCTATTTGGTTGTCAGACAGAAGTAGACGTTGTGTCCACAGGCGAAGAAGAGACAGGTTTCTGCTTTCAGGCATCCCAAGAAGTTGACTCTGATGAGAAGGTGACTTCAGTCTGTGTTGACTTGCTATTCATATGACCTGAAAGAGATAATGAAGTACAGTGGGTGAGGAGTTGGAGAGAGAAGGGGTTGATGGAAGGTATTGGTTTCTCTAAGCAATTCTTTTAGTTGAGTGATATAGAAAGAGATGGACTAATCGGGTAGTTTGTAATGGAACACAGTGCCAGTTTTGATGTTGTGAGGAGAGATGTGAACTTCTTCCTAAGTGGGAAGCCTACTGAGCTAGATTAGTTTTGGTGATGTTAATTAAGCTGGGTAAAAGAGTTTGGCGGATGTATTAGGTCCTGTCCCCTGGTACTTATGAAGTGTGAGTTGCTTAGAGAGGGGAGAGGGAATTCCCCCGGGAAAAAGGCTACCTGGACAGGCATAGGTCAGGGTTGTTTGAGTGTAACCTCGGATAATAGCCCTGATTATGGGAACTTGAGGACAAGTGGAAGCTCTTTC
>NW_006399757.1:14501343-14506488 GCF_000299155.1 Elephantulus edwardii | reverse complement strand
TTTTCTGGTGTCCCTGCTCCCCTACTGTGTATTCTATGTGCACTTGAGTCAGAATTAAACATGGCTATTGTAGGTCTTTGTAACTTATTTGAACTTCTGCATAACTACCAACACCCTGTGGGTGCACAAAATATTCTTTTCACTGGCTAGTTTTGTTAGGACAAGTTTGTTTATTACATAAAGTTTCTTACTTATAATATCCTTATCTCCTGTTAGTTGCTATTTTTCTGTAACTGAGGGTAACATGAGAATCATGCTGTGGTAATTGAAAGGTGAGTGGTTCAGTCCACCAGCAGTGAACCAGCATCCGCTTCTCAGGAGGAATATGAGGCAGTCTTCCACTGTTGCGTTTCAGAAATGGTTGAAATGGAGTAATTAGTAGCAGGCTTGGTTTTTGAGTTTATGATATTAATATTTTAAAGTCTTGGGATTTTGTCAGTATTGATATTATGTATTTTGGGCTATGCTCTCAGGTGTGAACTTCTGCAAAATTATTAAAATTCCTTTATGAACTAATATTAGAGAGCCCAAGATTTTTGTTTTCTAAGTGCATATCTTCATTAGCTTTCAAGTTTTCTTTCTTCTGTTTCTAAACCTTTGTTTGATGTCAATTTCACTACAATAGTGACCTTGTCAACAACACATCAGAACCGTGCCCTATCCTGTCCCATCTTCATGACCTCCACTACGCTTGAGTCTGTTGGAACAGTCACTGTGTCAGTCCATCTGTGGAGAATCTTCCGCCCTTTCACGGACCCTTTCGAGCACACCACATTTTACCAAGGACTGGTCTCTCCTGAAAACATTCCCAAAGTGTGAGAGACAAAGCTTCAGCATCTTGGCCTCTATGGAACAACACACTGGTTGCACTTCCTTTCTTCCATTCTCTCTCTCAAAAGCTTCCTGTTTTATATCTACATGGACAGTTGATGCCTGCTCTTTTATATGAAAGTTCTTATTCTTTATTCTGTTGAAGCGATGTTGATGGAGCACATGCCCCTCACCCTCCCATTCTCCTCTTACCAGAGCCAGAAAGAATTCAGACTGCTTATTTTTATACTTGCAGAGATCCTGGGGAAAAAGGTAAAGAAGAATTTATAAAACGTGGACAAAAAGAAGGATGTAACTTTTTCAGTTCTCCCAAGGGCTGAATCCCGGCTGAAATAACTGACAGTTTTTAGACATACAGAAGGAAATAATGAGTTGAGTTAAATGTCCAGATGTGTGTTCACCAGATGTATCAGGTTACCTTATAAAAGACAGGAATGCAATGCTTGTATCTTTAGAGAGGAAGTTGTAAATAGTAAACTCATAATTCAGCTATCTTATATAATCTTATTTTTGAAAAGATATTTCTAAAAATGAGTTCCTTTTCATTTCTTTAATGCATTTACTTGTGCTTAAAAATTCTGATAAATGCAAAACTACTTCAAATGCAAAAGTAGTTCAAAACCAGATCAATATCATGATTCTGATTTGAATCATGAATTGTTTCATATCAAATAAAGTTTTAAGGCTAATAATTTCTACTTTTTTTTATCTTTAGTAAGTGAATGAACATTTTTGATACGTTCTTTTTTACCCTAAAGTGGAAATGCAATTGGGGGGAAAACTTATCTATATCTTAGTTATTCTTGTTCTTATTTCTTACATAATACTGTCTAACATTAAATTGCCTTATGAATGAATGCTTCAGAAAACTTTTACAAATAGCTAAAATAGCATTGTTCTATACCTTACACTGATTTACATCCTTCAGCAACATATTATTCAATTTTTTTATGACTATGAATAATATTATAAAATGTAAAAGAATAAAATTGAGTATTTTACCTTTGAGAAAGCTAATATAAAACTAAATAGGAATGTTCCAGTTCGGGCAATTCACGTCTTTATTCAAATATTCATGTATCTACAGTAAAATACTCCTTCATTTCAACATGATAACCATGCCTTGCATGTTTCTTAGAAGCCAAAACATACATTCATGGGAATGACAACAAAGAACATCCTAATTCCGGGATTTTAAAGGGCTCTGGGATTTGGAGTTGACACATCTTTGGCTGAGCTCCAGCACAGGACTGAATTAGGGAGAAGAAAGGAAGCATTGGATTCTGTCTTTTCCTGAATCTCATTTGTAGTTCTGGAGAGAGAAAAAAAAAAGTCTAAAAAGCTTGTTAACTTGCTAAAAAAAATGAAGATACTTCCAAATTAATTAGTTAAGAAGACTTTAGTAAAGAAACATTTGTCAGTTAGTAATTTACCAGAGAGTTAGATTAAGGTAGATAGAATACTGTGGTAATCTCAGGAGGATAGGAAAGTATTTTCTCATTCTAATATAGTAATTTGAAAATCAAGCTTCCTTTTAATTCTTTGTAAATGCACCAGAGAGAAGCTACTCCTTTTGTCATTATCCTTCCTCTCATGGTTATGGAGATATTTGAAATACATTGCCACTGAACTGGAACAGACTAAGTTAAATTTTTGAAGGATTTCCAGAGCCTCTATATCATATGGTAGGAGATTGTCCAACTTTCTCCAATAGAGCAGCTAGTGGATTAGAACTTCCAGCCTTTGGGTTGTCAGCTCATTTCCCTATTAGTTGTTGATATATGCCATCGAGTCACCTGTGACCCATAACTCTATGTACAGCAGCTCTGAACCCTCCCCTGTCTTGAGCCAGTCTCACTAATTTTGACACACCAACCCCCATTGTCCCAGTTACTGTATCAATCCATCTCATCTGGAGTCTTCCTCTCTTTCATTGTTCCTACATCCTTCCGAGCATGATGTCCTTCTCTAAGGACCAGTCTCTCCTGGCCACGTGCTCAAAGCATGTGAGACAGACCTACAAAATCCTTGCCTCCAAGGAGAGACTTTATCACTACTGCTTCTTGCTCATATGCTGTTTCATGAAATTCTTTTGTGTCAGCCAGTTCTTTTTTGTTCAGTGACTGTATGCTGTCGCTGTCTGTTTGCCGGCAACCAACAATGACACCCTGATGGGGGCAAGCACGATGGAGATACACCACTCAGGGAGAGAATCAGAGAGTCACTCCAACTTAATCTTATGGGGGGAGGGGGGTGCAGCACATTTATATACCAGTATGTGACCAGGAACACAGGATACAGTGGGCTTGCAGACGTGGGACACGCGGATTGGTGAGGACAACCCCAGCCTCCTGCAGACCACTCCCAGCTCCCAGGTGGTGAGCTTTCTCAGGCTGGTACAGCCAAACACAGGGGAGCTTTCTCTACCTTGTATTAAAGGTCGTTGGGAGGCTTGCCCTTATCCAGGGCTTAGGTGATCTGTCCTGGCTAGAGACCTTCCCTTCCTCCCCAACATTCCCCAACAGTACACTTTTCCCTTCTCTTTTTGATGCTTCCGCGATCATTTAATATATCATCCATAGCACCTTTAAGTACTGCTTCTCAAACTTGAATTTATCCTTTAGTTCATTCAGCTTAAGAAATGCCTGGCAGATTCTTCTCTTTTGATTTTCTAATTCCAGTTCTTTGCACACTCCATTATAATATTTTGCCTATTCTTTCCAAGCTACTCTTTGGAATCTTCTGTTCAACTCTTTAAATTCCTGATTTCTTACTTTTCCTTTGGCTTATAAGTGTTCTAGTATAATACTCATGGTCTCTTTGGACATCCGTCTTAATCTTCCTCTGTCTTAGTAATGGCCTTTTTTGCATTCTTCATGGATGATATTATTTATATAATCTCACAGGACATCTGATATTCATTCATTACTGTTCAAGGTCTCAAACCTGTTCTTGAGATGCTTTTCAAATTCATAGTGGATAAACTCAATGTCAAATTTTGGTTCCTGGGTAGTTTGCTTGTTTATTTATCTATCGATTTATCTATCTATCTATTTATTTTAGCTTCAGTTAGAATTTCCACAAGAGCAGTTGTTGGTCTGTTTCATAGTCAGCACCTGTTCCTCAGTGATAATGGCACTTTTGTCTTCTGCACTGTTCCTCATGGGCAGTCCTGCTTGTCTCATGACATATATTCAAGCCCAGCACCCTAGTCTCTGCCTCACACCGCCTGAATTGCTAGTTGTTGTTGTTGTGCTGCTGTTACATGCTGTTGAGTCGCAGACGACTCATAGCAACCCTATGAAGGAGAGTCCTCGATGCTGGTGTGTCTTTCATCCACTCTCCAGGTTCATAGGGATTCTGGAGGCAAGCTATTGCCAAGTGGTTGTGAAAAAATATATGTGTGTGTGTGTGTGTGTGTGTGTGTGTGTGTGTGTGTATGCACGTTTGTTTGCATACATATATACTGAGTCTTCAGTTTGGAGCCTTATGTATGAAGCCATTGGACTCTGAAAGGTGAGTTCTTCTTGTTTTGGTTGAGGGTCTGGTGTGGACTGTTTCTTTGTTTTTATTTCATTCACAACTGTGTGTGAGCTGATTGAATTTGCTGGGTTTAGCTAACAATGAGCTGTGGGCTGAAAACACCTCTTGTTTAGAGGCACCTAGGGCCTGTTGGGTGGGCCTTGTATTTAAAAGTTGGTTGGGTCCTTGGCCCTAGTGTTAATTGTGTCTGGCATGAATATTCTAAATGGTGCTGTGCTGCACTGGTCTGTCAGTTCGCTGTGCTAAGGTAACTTGGGGTTGCTGTAATATTGAACGCTGTGCCATTCTTGGTCAAATGTCATAATAGCTACTCATGGCGAACAGTGTTTGGTGGAGTTCTCAGATTGAGATAGGCTGGGAAGCAGGAGTGGCATCTACTTAGTAAACAACATGCCTCTATAAAATCTATGAACCTAGAGAAATGACAAAAGTTATAGAACCTGGTTAAGGTCTTTGTTTGTAGGGTTTGTATAAGTCATGCTTGACTCGATGACACTTAACTATAACAACAACATGCATATGTGTGTGTGTGTTATGTATATACACACATATATTGTGTTGTTGTTGTTATGTGCCATTGAGTCATTTGCGACTCATAGCGACCCTGTGCACAACAGCCCTAAACTCTGCTCTATCCTGCGCCAACTGCACTGCCTCTGACACACCCATCCCAATTACCCCAGTCACCGAATCAATCCATCTCATAGAGGGTCTTCCCCTCCTGCACTGTCTCTCCACCCTCCCAAGCATAATGTCCCTCTCCAAGGACCC
>NW_006399757.1:14487618-14498693 GCF_000299155.1 Elephantulus edwardii | reverse complement strand
GATCACTACTCCTTATGCCTTATGTCAGGAAGCTCTAGTGCTTAGTGATAAAAAATTATGCTGCTAATCCAAAAGCAGGTAGTTTTAATCTACTAGCTGCTCCATGAGAGAGAGATCAATATTCTCCTCTCTTGTGACTTACTGTTTTTTTATGTTGAGCTTTAATCTATATTGGAGACTATACTACTTGACCTTCTACAGCAAATGCTTCAGATCATCCTCCTTTTCATCAACAAAGGTTTCAATCTCTCCATATTCTCTCTAAAATTTATTGCTTGCTGTCCTGTTAAACTTTGCCACTGCTACTTGTGTGAGATTTGACAAACTCTTAAACATTGTGGTGGTATTGTTAAATAGTACAGCTACTCAGGAATACAGTTTTTAGCTTCTTTAAAAAGATGAACATAGAAATTTTATATGACCCAGATATAGCATTACTAAGACTATACCATGAGGAAAACAGAAGAGAGACACAAACATATATTTTTACACTGATGTTCATAGTAGTGATATTCACAACAGCAAGAACATGGAAAGAGCACAAATGTCCATTAACAAATGAATAGATTGAGAAATTGTGATATACTCACAGTATGGAATACATTGCAGCACAGGAGCAATGATTTCGAAAAATACTCTATGGGAGAGGCTGGAGAACATTATGCTCAGCAAACTAACTCAGTCTCATAAGCACAAATACTGCATAAGACCATTACTGTAAAAATAGAAGGGTAGCTAGTTGTTGTTGTTATTTGCTGTCAAGTTGCTTGCAACTCATACTGACCCTATGTACAACATCCCTAAACCCTTCTCTATCCTGTGCCAATCTTATTGTCTCTGTAACATCTACCCCCATTACCCCAGTCACTGACTCAATCCATCTCATAGAGGGACTTTCACTCTTATGCTGTCTCTCCACACTCCCAAGCAGGACATTCCTCTCCTAGGATTGGTTCATCCTTGCAACATGTCAATGTATGTCAGATGAAGCTTCATAATCCTTGCCTCCAAGGAGCAGCCTGGCTTCACCCTCTCTCAGACTAACTTGTATATTCTCCTAGCATTCTATGGTATATCCAATACTCCTCTCCAACACCACAACTCAAAGGCATTAATTCCCCTTCTATTATCCCTAGTCATTGTCCATCTTTGTGATGCATAACAAGTATGCATAACAAGTAATTGCGAAGACTATGGTCTGGACAAGGTCGACGCCAGACTGACATCTATGCTCTTGATTACTTTGGAGAGGTCTCTGATTGCAGACTTTCCCAATGCAATTCATCTTTTAATTTCCTGGCTGTTGGTATCAAGAGTGTTGACTGTAGAGCCAAGAAAACTGAAGCTGTTAACAATCTCAATCTCTTCACCATCTCTCATGATGCTACCAATTGTTGAGAATCTTTCTTCTCTTAATGCTGAGCTTCAATCCATATTTAAGGCTGCAATCCTTGACTTTCTGCAGCAAGCCCTTCAGGTCCTCAATTTCAGCAAGCGTGATTGTATCATCTGCACAACACAGATTACTTATGAGTTTTTCACCAATCCTGAGGCCACGTATCTCCTTATAGAGCCCAACCTCCTGGATAATCTGTTCTGCATGTAGATAAGGTGTGTATAAAAGTCCAAAGGGGGAAAGGGAAAGGGGGAGCTGATGATGAAGAGGGGGTAATCCCAGGGTTGCAGAGTTCAGTGGATAGATGGAGGAGGTAAAAGAATTAGGAAAGATACAGTGGGGATATAAAAAGATGGGATAATAACGGGAATAGAGAAATGATGATTAATTTTACAAAGCACAATGTATGGAAATGATTGTATGAAATATAGTGTGAATGAAGGAATGTGTGAAACACAGTGTAGAAGACTAAAACAGTTTATTAGAATTTTGTATACAATAAAAAATATTTTTTTAAAAAAGAAATAAAAAGATGTATTGTTGTTGTTGTTGTTGTTATGTGCCATCGAGTCGTTTCCGACTCATAGCGACCCTATGCACAACAGCTCTAAACCCTGCTCTATCCTGCGCCAACCGCACCGCCTCTGACACGCCCATCCCGATTACCCCAGTCACCGAATCAATCCATCTCATAGAGGGTCTTCCCCTCCTGCGCTGTCCCTCCACCCTCCCAAGCATGATGTCCCTCTCCAAGGACCAGTCCCTCCTGGCAACATGTCCAAAGTATGTCAGACGAAGCCCCAGAATCCTTGCCTCCAAGGAGCAGCTTGGTTTAATCCTCTCCAAGATGGATCTGTTTGTGTTCCTGGCAGTCCAGGGTACATTCAGTACCCTTCTCCAGCACCACAGCTCAAAAGCATCCACTCTCCTTCTGTCCTCCCTAGTCATTGTCCAACTCTCTGATGCATAACAAGCGATTGCAAATACCTGTATCAGGCGCACCTTAGTCTCCAGAGAGACACTGTTGCTCCTGAGTACGTTTGAGAGGTCCCTAACGGCAGACTTTCCCATTGCGATATGCTTTTTGCACTTGGAAAATCTGCTATCAGTAATCTCTCCAAAATGCTGTTGTGCAATGATATCTGTTTAAAGAGTAAGGTTTGCTTGATTCAAGTCATGGTATTTCAGTTGCTTCCTATTCATCTGGTAGTTGTAAAATGACTAAGGCTGATAGAAGAACTGATGCTGTTGAATTATGGTGATGGCAAAGAGTACTGAATCCCCATAGGCTGTAAAAAAGTACAAACAAATCTATCTTGGAAGAAGTGCAACTAGAGTGTTCCTTAGGAGCAAAGATGGTGAAATTCAGACTACATACTCTGGGCATGTTGACAAGAGAAGATAATTCTTGGAAAAAGACATACTGGGAAAAGTCAAGAGTCAGAGAAGGAGAAGACTCAGAAAGATGAGTTGACATAGCTACTGCGACAATGGACTCTAGCCTGTTGGCAATTGTGTCGATGGCCCACAGTAGTGCAAGTGTCAAATCTATTGTCCATATAGGTCACTGTGAGTTGTTGACTTAAGGGCAAATAACCATCACAACAACAACAACAGCAACAGTCCTTATGTCAAGAGTGCCCATGTGGCACAAATATTTGAGTGTTTGTTTACTAGCAAAAAAGTTGATGGTTTTTAAACTGTGCCATTTCTTGGAAGATAAGCTTGACAATATGTTTCTGAAGCGTCCTAACCTTAAAATACCTTTGGAGTAGCCATGTGCCCCCCAGCAGCGCTGGGCACATGCCGAAAAAAAAAAAAAAAAAAAAATACCTTTGGAGTAGTTCTACACACAATGTTGTCTAGAGTTGGAATCCACTCACAAATAATTATCACCAACTCTTGTTAAAGTCTTCTGGAGTTTGTCCTCTATTAGCCCATGTCAAGAATAGTATCTCGTGTGAGAAAGGGAGAGAGAGACAGAAAGAGAAAGAGAGAGAGAGAGAGAGAGACTCAAAGCCAGTGCCTTCAAGGTGGGTTTAACACATAGCTACCCAACATTAAGTTTCAAAGACTATGTATTTTTATAGAGGAGAGTGTTCATCTTTCTTCTTCATAGTGCCTGGTGGATTCAAACTGCCAAGCTCTGTTTTGTTTAGTAGTCTGATACGTTACGAACCTTACAGGGTTCTTAGTGTGTGTGCACATGCACGTGTATGTGTACACACACCTATAAACATGCATACTCATATTTTGCCATGATGATTACAGTTTATACTTTGTTTTTGACTTACAACTCAGTTTAGTACCATATGATATTCTTTCCTCATGGTTTCTTTCCCTGAGTATCTTAATTACGTTAATCTTTTTTTCTTTTCCTTCCATCCTTTTAAAAACCAAAATGTCATTTTAAAGTTCTGAGAAAAACCTTGTTTCTTTTCATTTTTCAAGTGACCTGGTGAATTATTTAGTATATGATATCCTGACACTTTTCTGTTATTCCTTTTTATGGGAAATTCCTTTTCTTGAACTTGTAGACTGGAGAGATGTGCTAGGTAGGATGATTTTGCTCAAATGCACAGAGCTAGAACTTTCTCTTTTATAATTATATGAAATGTTAAAAATGAAATCTAACCTCATAGTTACTCTTACTTCTTGATTCTGTTTTGGTTTTTCACCTACTTTTATCTGAAATTGACTTTCCTAAGCTCTGTGGCAATGTCTACTTGTACAACGATATTAGAGCTTACACACCAATTACGGAGATTTATTTTGCAAAAACCCTTTCAATTCTTCAATGAAACTTGATTTGTTTGAATTGGTTCCACAAACAATTATGCAGAGTAAAAAAAAGTGACTATAAAGCTCAGAAAAAAAATTTAATTTATTTGAATTCTTAGAAGTAAGTCAGAATTACTGTTTGTACAAATGATTAAGTTTTTGCCTACTAACTGAAACATTGACTGTTCAAATCCACCTGAAAGGTAGGCAAGGACACCCTTTTCCTTGAAAACCCAGTGGATCAATTCTGTTCTGCATATGTGGGATCAATGTGAGTCAGAATTGGCTGGATGGCAAGAAGCAACAAATGTGAATGAACACAGACAAATGACTAGTGAATATATAGTGTCATAAGTATACAGTGATAGAAAGTAAATGTAGGGCTCGTTATAGGCAGAGTACAGGCTCTGAAAGCAGCTTCTCTAATTTTGAATCACAACTCTGTCACCTACAATCTGCTTAATTTGGATAAGTTTCCTGAATTCCCTCTGCCTGAGTTTTTGTTTTGTTTTTGTTTTTTTTTTTTTCTTGTTGAGAAAAAGTAAAATTAATTATCTGTGTTCAAAGGTAAATAATTTATACCACTTACATACTGTGCCTGGCACACAGACAATTATAAATGAATAAAATTTGCTCTATATATTTTGAGATTAGAAAAAAAATAATATCAAGGAACTCAACATGTCTTTCTAAGTAGATTTAGGTATTTGACTTTACTTTTCGGTGCCAATAAAAATCAGATGAGTCACAGTTCAGATGTTAATGAAAGCTCTCTCCAGGTAGTTGTGCTCTTTATAAGATCAAAATTGCTTTTCCTGTTCTTTTCTAAATTTGCCATTGTGGGTGCCTGGAGTTTGGCACCGTGCCACATATGTAGGTGGACTTTTCATTTTAAGCTGAATTTGGGATCATGCTGAAATCATTAAACCTTAAAAAGTCATCAGACTGCTCATCTGATAGTCATTTTTGTTTAACTTTTCTTCTTTAAAAACAGCAATACAGAGTCTATTTGGATTTCTTAGACTGTCTCTCTGTTAATAATAATTTAAATAAGAAAAATATTTCTGAAAATCATGAAAAGATGGGCATTAGCCAAAATATTTGAAAGTTATAACCACACGAGGATTTAAAAACCAAGTCATTTCTAGAGAAATAGTTGTGTTTATAACTTTTTTTTGTCAAAGTCTCCTTGTCTCAAAAGACAAAAATTCAAGATGTGCCACTGTGTAGCACAAGTAGAAGGCTAATGCCTGTTTTTGTTTATTTTATTAATACAAGAAGCAAATAGGAAGGAAGAGTAACAAAGTCTTTGGATTCATTTGGATGATATAGAAATAACATCTGTCTGCTTCGTTGAAGCAGCAGACAGTAGGCTTGAATAAACACACATTTCTATAAATTCTGAAAATTCTTGTCTGTGCTTCAAGTAGGCAGGCAGACAAATGCTAGCTTTATGCTATCTTCTATGAATACAAGATATTGTGTCTCATTCTTGACTGTAGAGTCTGTCATCTTTACAGCTTTTGAACTCCAATGGCCTTGAAAAGAGCCTAAAGAAAATGAGACATCTTAGCTGCTTCTGTTATTTTAGAGGCTTCCTTCTTTCTCTCTTTTATTACACAAAAAGAACGTAGCAATTCAGTAGAAGGGAGTTTGACTTGAATCATAGAGAAGGCACAAGTTTAGGCTCACTGTAGATCACAACTGGGGAACTGGTTTAATTCTTTATATAATACAGTGAAATGAAAACTAGTATTATAGAATTGAGAACCCGTAACACATAATGGATTTGGAGCACTAGTTCAGAGAAGAGAGAGGGATGATTACGGTAGCATTAAAATCTTAACCTTTTTTTAAAAAAAAAAAAAAAAAAAGATGGCGCTTGAGCTGACCATTTTCCATTTATTAAGACAATATTAGAAAAATGATTGCATCTCCAGTTTCATTTGAGGACGTTCTTCTGGGACCTATGACAGGATGTTTTCTCTTAGGTTTGGGTCCCCCCCCCACACACACACACCCCGGTCCCTCTCTCTCTTTTTTCCTCCCCCTCCATTGTAACGAGCAAAGGGGGAAGAACTTTTCTTGTACAATTTGTTTTTTTTTTTTAATGTCGTCTAAGCAATAAACTTGTGTCCAAGAATGTAGTTGTTAGAAAGTGCCGTTATCTATTTAAAACTTACGGAAACACTTAATTTTTAAGGCAACACTAACTGAGGTTGAATGATGGAGCAATTCCTCCGGAAGTTCATGTCAGAGGAATGTTATTGCCAAATAAATCCACTATGATCAGTTGAGCGACAGTGAATAGGAAAAGCACTTAAAATAATTGGACACTCAGGGGTACCTTTCCAAAGTCTGTTGTGACATGTTAGCTGTGTTACTCCCATTAAAACCAGTGGGGGTTCTGAGGTTGAAATTCATCTTTACAGATTAAAGCCTTCGTTTTTAGCACAGATCACTGTAGAAATCATCAGAGGAGCCCAGGATTGGAATCTATCAAGGATTCTTTTAAAGTGTCGTGATAATGCCCCTCCTCCCTCACAATTTTATCTGTATAAACTTTCTAGTTAAAAAGTTTGACGCATACAATTGAAGATCGAGGGGAAGCTATGATGTTTACAACAGAAAATGTATTTTAAAGCTATGATTTCTGCAGATGGTGTGCTGGGTCAGAAAATAACTACTGCTTTTAAAGTTTCCTTATATACCATCTAAAACTTGGATCCTTGGATCTTCACTCCCTCTACTGGTATTCAGATAAATACCTAAATTTCAGCTAAGCAGTAGCGTGGTTTTAGATAAATTAGGTGGTATTACTTAAATGATTGCTTGGAGGAGGATGATAGAATGATTCTGAAAACTACACAATCAGTCTCTTTAGGTAATTTGAAAATAAAGTTACAGGGAAGGTGCAGTATAGTGGTTTTTAAATGTTTTCTTAAAATGAGTCAAGCAGTGATACTTCTATTAGGGATTTTGAAGAACATACTGTTTTTCAGATATTGTCAGTAAGAAAATCCTAATGTTTTGTTTGATGTACAATGATTCATGTTACAAAAATAAAAATATTTTTATTATAATTTTAAATTTCACTGCTGTCAGGTTAATTCCCGTTCATAGCATAGTGGGTAAGGAGATGTGCTGCAAATCCAAAGGCAACTGGTTCAAATCTACCAGCCTCTCTGTAGGTTAAAGATGGACAGTTTCCTCCTGTGTGATTTACAGCCACTGAAAATGAAAGGAGGGTCAGTTATAAGTCGGTTCTTACTTGATAGCCTTGAGTGAGTGTTACCCATAAAATATAAGCATGTTTACTAGCACAGAGTCAGAAATCTCAGAATGGTGTAGCTATCATTTAAACACTGGTCTTTAGGCATGAGATTTACTATTGTTATATCACATTTATGCTGTCTTGCCCAATAATAACTAAAGGAGAGGGAAAGTAACACAGAATTTTCTCTGGTTCTCTAAATTTATTTTCCTGAGCTACTCTCCACATTTTTGTTTCTTTACCTAAGATCTACCTACTTAAGGCATTGCTTTTCATCTTAGTTGACAAACTGAAGCCTCACTCCCTGCAGTTCATCTTTTATTCCTTAGAATAATTTGTCTTGGCATTTCCTAGGGTGGCCCGTACAGAATCCAGGAGAAGGGATGAGAGGGAGGCATATGGAAAGGTAACACAGGATGCAAATGTTAGCCAGACTCTCAAAACTTTCAGTGACTCTCTGGGGAACTGACCCCGTGATCCAAGGACCACTGCTTTGATAATTTTAAGAGGCCCATTGTTTATTATAAATTGTCTCTCTCTCTAAGGTGACAGCAGCGGTATATATGATTATAAATTGCTTCCCAGCCTCCTGCCTCTGGCACTCACCCATGCTGCCAGAATGTAGGGGTGTGGGAGAATATTTAGAAACGGAGGAGGAGGGGCAGGGTTGGTTGATCACTTCTCTGAAACAACGCTAAGTATCAGGAAATTTAGAAGTGACAAAAAAAAATCAATGCTAAGTCTCCTAAATATCGAGTGTTAACCTTAGCATGTCTGAGATCATCTCTTTGATCATTTCTCTCATTTTTGTTGTCCAGAATACCTAAATGGATTAACCTGTCAGCCAAAAGAAGGAAAGACAACAGAATTGTGCTTAAATCTGGGGACTCGAAGATATGAACTATCATCCTTTTGATTTGTTTTTGCTGCCCTATTCTCATTTTGTAGTTTTGAGGTAATATATTGTTAAATGGCATGTATTCATTGCTGTTGGGTTGATTTTGACTTTACTATTATGTAAGTTATAGAACTCTCTCACAGGGTAGTGTGTTTTGGTAGCCTAGTCTGTTTGGAATTATACTTCTAATGCAAAGTCTGTGCTTTTCTGTCAGTTGGAATTTACCAGCAGCTGTGCAGGAGACAGACTGATAATCCCCCCCCTACCCCCCACCATGCAGTTTACACCCATTGGGGAGTCAGTTATGAGTTGGTTCAACTCAACGGCAATGAGAGAGAGTAAGAACCCTTTAAAGGTTCAAGATTCTAGTCTCTATGGAAGTAGACTGCTGTATCTTTCTACCATGGAGTGGCTTGTGCATTTAACCCATCAACATTTTGATTAGTGGTTCTTGTTTAACTCTTGTGCCACTAGGACTTCTTAATGAATTATAGTATTAACTAAACATTAAATTTGTTTAACCACATGAGTTATGATTAACTTATTTTATTTTTCCCTGATGAATTCAGTTTTTCCTGTCTCTTTTTTCATTTCTGGAGCTTTACATTTTGGTCGATTACACTAGGCTTTCTACTAAACTTGGATTTTCTCTCCTAAACCTGCTCTCAGTTTAAAATTCTATGTTACACTGATCCTCTTCCCGGACCATCACAAATCTACTAATTATTTTCTTGTCATTGTGCTCTTCTTTAGGAATATGAAATGTGACAATAAAATTCTTGCATATTAGGGTTGTTGTTTTTCCCCTTCTGAAGCAATTATTAAAGTTGTTGAGTCTATTAGCCTTGTTGTTGTTATGTGCCATTGAGTCCCTTGCAACACATAACAACCCTGTGTACAACAGCTCTTAACCCTGCTCTAATCTGGGCCAATCCTTATTGTCTCTGACGCATCTACCTCCATTACCCCAGCCACTGAATCAATCCATTTCATCAAGGGTCTTCCTTTCTTGAGCTGTCTGTCCCTCCACCCTCCCAAGCATGATGTCCATCTCCAAGGACTGGTCCTTCCTTGTAAAATGCCCAAACTATGTCAGATGAAGCTTCAGAATCCTTGCCTCCAAGAAGAAGCCTGGTCTCACCCTCTCTAGGATGAACCTCTTTGTTCTCCTAATTGTCCATAATACATTCAATACTCATCTTCAGCACCACAGCTCAAAGGCATCAGTTCTTCTCTATCATCACTTGTCCAACTTTTTGATGTTTGGTAAGTAATTGTGAAGATTATAGCCTGGATCAGCCACACTTTAGTCTCCAGACTGATACTGTTGTTCTTCAGTATTCTGGAGAGGTCCCTGACAGCAAACTTTCCCAGTGCAATTCATCTTTTGATTTCTTGGTTGCTGGTACTTTTTAGCCATATACTTGATTAGTATTGTTTTAAATTTTATGCAAATCCTCAAATATACACCAACTATAATGAAGACCAATGATGTCAGTCTATGTACAAAGGTGCACCTAATCCAGGCCATGGTCTTCTATATTACTTGCTATGCTTTAGAGAGTTGGACAATGACTAAGGATGAGAGAGAAGAATAGATTCCTTCACGTTGTGGTACTGGAGAAAAGTCTTGAACATTCCATGGACTGCCAAGAAAACAAATGGATCTGTCTTGGAGAGGGTGAAACCAAGTCTCTCCTTGGAGGCTAGGGTTTTGATGCTTTGCCTCATTTATTTTGGACATGTGCCAAAGAGAGATTGATCTCTGGAGGAGGACATCATGCTTGGAAGGGTGGACAGACAGTACAGGAGAGGAAGACCCCAGATGAGATGGATTGATACAGTAACTGGAGCAATAGGGGTTGGTGTGTCAGAATTAGTGAGACTGGCTCAGGACAGGGAAGGGTTCAGAGCTGTCTATACATCACAGGCGACTCAATGGCATATAAAAACAATAATGTACTATGACAAGTTTGGAAGCAGGAGTGGGATCCACTTCCTAAATAAAGTGCATCCGGAATCTCTACGAGCCTCGGTAAATGACAATAGTTGTAGAGGGGCTTCAGGCCTTTTGTTAATAGGGTCACTATGAGTTATGCTCTACTAGAAGGGAATCAACAATAACAACAACATAATGAATACAGAACAACATACTAAAATGAAGGATGTTCCAAAACCATGTTTAAAATTGTTAATATTCTATCATTCTCATTTAATATGCCTTTTTAGATATAATATGTCTTAAACTCTTCATTCTGTTATTACAACTCGTTAATTCCTTAATGTTGTTACGTACTTTCAAATCTGAACTGACTCATAGCTGACCCTGCAGTAGGTTAACAGAGAGTAAATTTCACGGGAGGAGGTAGACTATCTTTGTCCCACACAGTTGTGTTGGTAGTACAATTTCTTACTGCTAAGCCATCAGAGTTTCTCAATTTCTTAATTCTATTAAGCAGTTTTTGTTTCATTTGTTGATTGCTTAAATTATAATCTAACCAAGGCCTTTATTTTTTTTAAATGTCATTAATTGTAGTTGTTAAGATCCGTAGAGTCAAGCACAACTCATAGTGACCCTATGAACAAAAGACCTGAACCTTGTTCTATAACTATCAACATTTCTCTATATTAATAGTTTCCAGAGGCATGTTGTTTAGGAATTGGACGCGACACTTACTTCCAAGACTGTCTCAATCTGGGAATGCCATCACTGTCCACCATTTTGA
>NW_006399757.1:14458173-14485438 GCF_000299155.1 Elephantulus edwardii | reverse complement strand
TCTTATAAAATGTACTTGCAATAAATAAATCATTGATTGTGCAAAATTAAATCATTCTGTGTCCAGCTTCATTTCTGTCACCAAGTCTATGTTTTCCAACTACTTATTCTTCTTTTCTGTTCCCAACTTTTGCATTCCAGTCACCCATTATTATTAATGCATCTTAATTGCATGCTCAATCAATCTCTGGCTGCAAAAGTAGAAATCTTGGGACAACTGAGGTGGAGCTTTCATATATGGAAATAAAAAGGAAGAGGAACGGTTGTAAGCAGACACTAGTAATTGAAACATGGAATGTGAGAGCAATGAATATAGAAAAATTAGATACTGTTAAGGAAAAAACAGAACATAAATATTGACATACTAGGTATTGTCGAGATAAGATGGGCTGGTATGGAATATTTTGAGTCAGATGATCATATGATCCATTATGCTGGACATGAAAAGGTGAGGAAAAATGGGGTTGCTTTCATAGTTATAAAAGTCATTTCTAGATGTGTATTGAAGTACAATATTGTAAACAATAGGATAATATCCATAAACATACAAGGAAGTCCAGTGAATACCACTATCATTCAGATATATGCACGAACAACCAGAGGCAAAGAAGAGGAAATAGAAAATTTTACCAACTGTTCACAATAAATAAGCATTATGGTGTTTGACACACCATTGGCACAGTGTTCAGCATCACAGCAACCCCAAGTTACCTCAGTACAACAGATTGACAGAAAAGTGCTGTACCACCTAGAAGAATGTTATGCCCAAATTTCAGTCTCAATTTTCCAGCAAACTTTTAAATATAAGGCTCACCCACCAGGTCCTGGTTGACTCTAAACAAGAGGCTTCCAAACCATAGCTCATTGTTAGCTAAATCCAGCAAATACAATCAGCTCACACACAATTGTGAATGAAATAAAAAGAATGAAATAGTCCACACCTGACCTTCAACCAAAACAAGAGAACCCACCTTCCAGAATCCATCTAAAAGGTATAATTTACTAGTTTAGTTTTCCAAATAGCTATCATTTATTTTTATTATAATTTATTTTTCCAAATAGCTATCACTTTTTCCTGAAGGCCTACTATCATTTAGATTTAGTTTATTCTTTCTGAAGCCTTTTGATCTTTGCTATTTATTTCTTTATTATTTCTAGAAAACCACTATTAGTTTATGTTTGCATTGTGTCATTGACTCTGCAAGACATTTGACTGTGTGAATCGCAACAAACTGTGGCTAAAACTTTGAGAAGAATGGGAATCCCAGAGCACCTGATTGTGCTCTTACGAAACATATACTTGGATGAGAAACTGTCCTCAGAGCAGAGCAAGCGAACACTGGATCGTTTAAACATTGAGAAAGGAGTATATCAGGAATGCATCCTTTCTCAATACCTTTTTTAATCTGTATGTGGAACAGATTATTTGGGAGGATGGGTTCTATGAGGAGGATGGGTTCTATGAGGAGTACTGTGGCATCAGGACTGGAGGAAGTTTCATCAACACCCCGCACTATGAAGGTGACACAACCATGCTTTCTGAAACCATGGAAGACCTGAAGTATTTGCTGCAGAAGGTCAAGGACTACAAACTCCAATATGGATGGAAACTCAATATCAAGAAAACAAAGATCTGTACCACTGGGTCAATTGGCAGCACCACAATAAATGGAAAAGAGATCAAGATTGATAATAATTTCAGCTTCCTCAGGCCCACAATCAACACCCAGTTAGGAAATCAAAAGGTGCATTACATTGGGAAATTCTGTTCTGTCAAACATCTCTCCACAGTAGTAAGAGAGCAACAGTGTTAGTCTAGATTCTAAGGTGTGACTGAGCCAGTCCATGGTCTTTGCAATTTCTTGCTACACATCAGAAATCTGTACAATGAATAGATGACAGAGGAAGAATTGATGCCTTTGAGTTATGCAGCTGGAGAAGAATATTGAACATTCCATGTATTGCTGAAAGTACAATGAGGTATGTCTTAGAGAAGGTGAAACCAAGCTGCTCCTTGGAGGCAAGGATTGTGAAGCTTTGTCTCACATACTTTGGTCATGTTACCAGTCATTGGAGAAAGAAGTGGGGGAGGGATAGGGCAAGAGAGGAAAACCCAGGATGAGATGGAATTACAAAGTAGCTGAGATAACGAGGTTAGGTGTTTCTGAGACAGTAAGATAAGCTCAAGGTAGGGCAAGTTTCAGAGCTATTATATATAGGGTAACTATGAGTTAATAGCAAATAACAACAACAACAATAACAAAGTTCTGCTTGAATTGTGGAAGGATGGAAGAAGAAAAGTATATATAAGGTGGTGTTTTGTATGCCCCGTGGTATTATATCTTGTCAGATATCTGTTTAGTCCATACAGGTCCATTTCAATTAGTCAGTGATTGTCACATCTAGTGATAGTTTGTTGGTTTTTTTTTTTTTCTTAAATGTATTATATTATTGTCATAATGTGTTGCTAAGTAAGTTTAGACTCATAGTGACCCAATGTACATCGAATGGAATCTGCTCCAAGAATGGCCTTAAGCACAGAGATAGTGTAGGATGGTACAGAACCGGGCAGTATATGCGTCTCCAGCCATTTTAATGCACCAGTGGCTCTGAGGGAGGACGGAGGCAGTGTCTACCTGTTGTGATTTACAACCTTGAAAAGGCAGTTGCTATGACAGGGAAACAACAAACCAGTGGTGAACTGAGTTCTTCATAGTTAGTGATCATGACTTCCAAAATGAAGAGAGTGATAAGATACTTGGAGCATCTCTGCATAGTCAAAGCATTAAATACTGAAATTGTATATTACAATCTACTTTGAGCACATCAATGAATTTGATAGTGTAAATGTGTTTTCAAAGATTTTGAGTTGTCTGTTTTTTTTGTTTTGTTTTATTATAGTGGTTTATTTACACAATTCGAATACATTGTTTTTCACATAGGAACATCCCCATTTCCTTCACTCACACCCCCCATCAAATTGTAAAAATCCTATGATTAACACACAACCCTGCCCCACCCATCCTCAGGCGTCTGCTCCCACCCCAATTCTAAGTAGTGCAGAAAGCACGCAGGAAGTGAGGACCAAAGGATGAAATACTTTCATAGCAAGATCACATGGAATGAAAGCCAAATCCTTATGGTTCTAAAGTTTATCATCAAAGACTGAAGAGTTTAGTCGATTGTATCCATGTTTTTATCTATCATTGGCTTGATTATTACATTGTTGTTGTTATGTGCCGTCAAGTCCTTTGCTACTCATAGCGACCCTATGTACAACAGCCCTAAACCCTGCTCTATCCTGTGCCAATCGCATTGCCTCTGACACACCCATCCCAATTACCCCAGTCACTGAATCAATCCACCTCATAGAGGGTCTTCCCCTCATGCACTGTCCCTCTACTCTACCCAGCATGATGTCCCTCTCTAGGGACCTGTCTCTCCTTACAACATGTCCAAAGTATGTCAGGCGAAGCCACAGAATCCTTGCCTCCAAGGAGTAGCCTGGTTTAACCCTCTCTAGGATGAATCTGTTTGTTTTCTTGGTAGTCCATGGTACACTCAATACTCTGCTCCAGCACCACAGCTCAAAGGCGTCGATTCTCCTTCTTTCCTCCCTAGTCTTTGAAAAAGTCCAAGAACTATGGTTTAAATACTTTTTTAAACAGAAGTGGTGGTGGTTGTTACCTGTGACTCTTAACACAAGAGTCTTTTCCACTCCACATACTATGACTCACGTAACTCCATACCATTTTGGGGTTGAGACAACTTTTAATCAAATGATTACTTTTTTCCTTTTCATATTTAGATCAAATAAAACTCTCATACACTAGATACTGTGAAAATGAGTTTGAAGTTTATAAGTACTACAATGAAAATATACAATAGATGCCTTCAGAAAATATGTTTCTTACTGCCTCTCATTTATATCCTGGATACATAAACAAGAACCAGACACCTTTTACATGATTTTACTTCTGATTAAATTAGACACTTGTAGTAAATCAAAAGGTTTTTCTAACTGAACGAATAAGAAGCCAAAATGGCATTTGAGCTGAAGATTTTCTAGAGAAAAAAAAAAGCACATTGTTTTGATTTGGTCAGTGCATCGGTAAGTTTAATTTTCCAATTGACTGGAGAGATGTTGTAATACCTTATACAAACATGGTTTGTAACCTTCTAACCTCTTTTATTCTGAGCATACAAAATGAAACTATTTTTCATCCATAACAAACTAACTACAGAAACATAAGCATGGAAAAGTCATTCTTTGCCTTCATTTTGTATACAAGTTACTTAAACAGTATAAATAAGTAAAAATGTGTCTCAGAAAAGACATCCATCAGGTTTTTGATGCAAAAATTAGAATTGGACTTAAAATCATTACATTTGCTGGTTAGCTACTCTTTCACTCTTTCTTCATAATATACAAAAAAATTGTCACATTTTCTATATGAGAAACTTTGGCAAAGAGTTATCTATATTCCCCCCCCCCCACCTGTGTGCTAAGGATTTGAGGTAATGGAGGCATACTCAGTAATTGCTCAAAGAATGAACAATTGTGAACTAGTAAATATTACACAGGGCACTTGTGGTAACTCAAGTGTCCTTGCTAATGCATTCAATTCCTGAGGTCCTGATTTTTGAAGTAGTTGATTTTAAAAATTAACAAGTGTTTAACAAGCAAATAGTCTATTGACTAGAAAGTACAGCTTTATTTTTTTTTACAGTATACAGTCTATATGTGAATAACTAACATCAACGTTCTGCAGTTTATTTTCCTCTTATATTTTACTTACTACGTAGCAGGAACACCAGTTTCTCTAGCCCTGATTCCTCAGGGCTGACAAGAGAAGACTAGGTGAAAACTGCACCTTAAATGTTTGAATTATAAGAGAGGAACACAGATTTAAAGGATCACATTTATTTTAGAAGAGAAAATAACAATGTTTTCTCTTTCTTTTGCAGCAAATCTTGGGAATGGGTTGTTATTTTGTTGAGGTATAACTCTGAATCACTCTCAGTACTCTGTAAGGCTGATGTGCAAAGCTAATCACTACTTTGATGGCAGAATTGGTTGGCAGTAGATCAGGAATATTCCAATTTTGCTTTGTTGATTTAATCCTCTTCCCCTCTTCTTGTGTTGTCACCTTAAGATCAAACAGAACTCACCTTCCATTTAGGTGGGGTGCTCTGTACATTGTTGCCTAATCGGTACACAGTGATATTCAGTATTTTTTATAATATGTTTCATTGTTTTGTAGATGGGATTTAAGAGAAGCATGAGAAACTGAGTGGTAGGAATTTAAAATCAAAAGCACTTTCCTCTTCTGAGGTACCTTACAAGGTTTGCATAGTTCTCTGTTCTATTTAAAAGGATATAGTGTGTGAGCTAGTTTGGTAAGACTTCTTGGGCATCAATTAATTCTAAGCAAACAATATTTTGATGACATAAGGATAGATGAATCAGAAACATATGGACTGAATTATCTCTGAAATACATTGGAGCATAACATTAAGGAGAAGGGGTAGTGCTTGGAAGAATTCTAAATCTTACTGGGCATTGCCAAACCTAACTAAGTTTGAAATAAAGAAGGAAGAAACATGGAATTTGACAAGCCTAGGTAAGCAACCAAAGTCGGTTTTGTCCAGAGATTTAAAAATCTCTAAAGATCTTCAGCACAGAGCGCTGTGGGTAAGACAAGTGGCTACTAGCATAGATATGGATCTATGATAAGCATTTATAGTTTTGCTTTTGACAATAGTATTTACTACAATGTTTAGTCAAACAAAAAGACAAAACTATACTTCAGGTTATTTTGAAATTGTAAGGTTTCTCAAGTCCTATAGCTTCAGGTGCAGAATAGTACTAATTAGAGTTAATTTAAAGTTAGCAACAGCTGCTTGTTCATCCAACTTGTAGAAATTCTTCAATAGAGAGAAAGGTTTTTCTAGAAATGCATACGTTTTTATCAGGACACTACAGTCTGTTAGGCTGATTTTTATTCCTGTACTTGTATTACATTAAGTTCTTGAGTCAAGATTTTTTTCTGCAATATTTAAGACGCTTTTAACCCATCTTGTATTAATTAGCTACTTCATTTCATATTTATCAAAACCAATGAGACCGGGCAGCTTTTTCTTTGCTCAAACCCTCAACCACAGTGGGAGTGTTTCTCCCTCATGGCACATGGTCCAGAAATTTTTGCAAGATGATCTGTGAGCAGCCTCATTGGGTATTTCTTTTAGCATTTACTACAACCAGTTTAGCTGACACATGGTAATTAGTGTAAACATGCTACAACATCATTTCATGTATTTATGCTATAATTGCACATTTTCATTTCAGTCATTAAACATGTTTAGAGTGCATTAATTTTAAAATGAAATAATTACTTTAATTGTAGCATGAATATAATCAACCCCACTGCACTAGCTCTCATTCTAAACTTTCTCTCTCTCTTTGTCTCTCTCTCTCTTTCTTCTTCTCTATCCCTCTCTTTCTTTTTTGAATGGAGATGAGGCCATTTTCATTCTTTTGCTATTACTTTCCATGCTTCACTGAATACTCTTGCACATGTTATTTTGCATATTTGTTGAGTACAGACTTTGAGCTGTAGTTTTGAAGAAGAGTATTGAATATACATACCATCATGGACTGCCAGGAGAACAAACAGCTTTATCCAGGAGACAGTGATACCAGACTGCTCTTTTGAATTAAGGATCCTGAAGCTTTGTCTGACAGCCTTTGGGTCTGTTGCAAGGAGGAACCAGTCCTTGTAGAGGGACATCATGCTTGGGAGATTGGAGTGACAGTGCAAGTGGAAGACCCTTGATGAGATGGATTCACTCAATGACTAGGATACTGAAGGCAGGTGTGGAGGAGATTATGAGGTTGACTCAGGTTAAAGCAGGGTTCAGAGCTGTTGTACATAGGATGGCTATGAGTTGCAAGCGACATGCTGGCAGTTAATAACAACAACAACATCTGTATAATACATGCCTCAAAGTAAGACCACTGGGTTCAAGAGTGTATATCTGTAATTATTACAGAGATTGTTAATTTGCCTTCCAAAGAATACAGCCTTGAACAGAAATTATTCTTCACGGTAGAATGCCTGTTCCTCACTACCTCACCAACAAAATGTATCAACACCATACTAGATAAGTCTTCAATATGATAGGTGAAAATTGCAGCTCAGTATAGAATTTTTTAATTGCACATATGGTGACCTAGTCCATAGACATTTGATCTGCTACCCTAAAAGCCTAAAGGCTGCAGCTCTCTGACAGCTCAAATACACCAGCTGTGTTAGGACAAACAGCATGCCTCCCGTGCTATTGACAGCCTTGAAAAATACAAACTCAAAGGACAGTGAAATATGAGTCAGTTATAGCTTAAGAGTAACTTGGTATATAGGAGTGAATATATGTGTATACACACACACATATATATTTATATATAGAAATATATAAAGTTATGTTGTTGATTGCCTTTGAGTTGAGCACAACTCATAGTGACCCAATGAACAAAAGGCCGAAACCCCCTGTACAACTATTGATATTTATTTATAAAGTTTCTGAAGGCATGTTGTTTTAGGAAGTAGATGCCATTCCTGTTGTTATATTTCATTGAGTCGCCTGTGATGTATAGAAACCCTATGTACAGCATCTCTGAACCCTTCTCTGTCCTGAGCCAGTCTCTCTAATTCTAACACACTAATTCCTGTTGCCCCAGTCACTGTATCAATGCATCTCATCCAGGGTCTTCCTCATCTGTGCTTCTGTACACCCTTCAGAGCATGATGTCCTTCTCCAAGGACGAATCTCTCCTGGCCACGTGCTCTAAGTAAGCGAGGCGGAGCTTCAAAATCCTAGCTCCAAGGAGAGACTTGATTAAACCCTCTCCAAGACAGACAGATTTGTTTTCAGTACATGGTATGTTCAAGACACTTCTCCAGCACCACAACTTGAAGACATCTACTCTTCTCCTGTCATCTTTAGTCATTGTTCAATTCTCTGAAGCATAGCAAGTAACTGAGAAGACCATGGCATGGAGTAGGTGCACCTTAGTATCTAGACTGACATTGTTGCTCTTCAGAACTCTGGAGAGGTCCATAACAGCGAATTTTTCCAGTGCAATCTGTCTACGTATACAAAATATTTGCCCTTTAATGGTATCTTCCTTATACAATTAATTAATTGACATTATATTCATTATGTTGTGCAACCAGCCTACCCATTTCCACATTTGTGTAACACTTCACAGGTACTCACTGGTCCAAGGATGATAATTTCCCTTTCCCATCTTACCCATCAATGTTTGTCATTAATGATATAGGAGTACATGGATCAGGAACATTGATAAACTTAGTCTTGATCAATTTGTAAGTTTCTAGACACTGCATGTACATTGGGCCTTACCATATTTTTTTTTTCATAATGAACTTATTTAATTAGATTTTGAAGGTCCCTTCATATTGTAGCATGTATCATGATTTCAACTTTCTTCTGTCTCAGTAACATACCATGTTTTATTTATCCAAACCTCTGTTGATGAACACCTGGGTTGATTCTTCCTTTTCTCTATATTGTGAATTATAGTGAACTTTGATGTGTTTTTGTTTGGGTTCCTACTTTCATTTTTGGGTGTTTTATGCCTGGAAGTGATGTTGTTGTTGTTATGTGCGGTCGAGTCGCTTGCGACTCATAGAGACCCTGGAAGTGATAGAGCTTGTAAATAGCTGTGACCATATCCTCATTTCTACATATTAAATTTTTATAAGTTTCCATTTTCAAACCAGAAATCAGTAGAGGAGTGCCTCCTAAATGCTCCTGCCTCCGTCATGGGGGTATTATCTTGAAATATTTTGTCCCTCCTGTGTACAGGAGATTACGCCTGATCTTATAAATTGATGGCACCAGGGACAAGCTGATGACCACAGGCAACTTAATCTAGTTTGGAAGGGAAATGAGAAACATACATTACAAATAAAATGTTCATCTCTAGGTAATATACACTGAAGAATTTAGGGGGAAAGTAGAATGAATCTTCCAGTTACTATGTGTGGTTCAAGTAAAAATCTATCATGTATGTGTGGGTTTACAAATTTATCTATGCGCGTGTGTGTGTGTGTGTGTGTGAGAGAGAGAGAGAGAGAGAGAGAGAGAGAGAGAGAGAGAGATAACACAAAAAGCAATTGATAATTGAATAATGGAGTTCTTTGTACTTTTTCTGCAACTTTTTCCCCCTTCTTGTTGTGTACCATCAAATCAGACCCGGCTGGCACAGGAGATTGCCTTTGCTGCTCCAGTGGGGCATCTAGTGAATTTGAACCATGTGCCTTTGGGACTGCAGCACAGCTTCTTGCCGCTGGGCCACCAGAGCTCTTGAATTTTTTTCTTTTCATTTTATATTGTTTTGCTCACAAAGTTCATATACATTATGGTTCTCAATATTCTTCATTCACATTGGGTTTCATACATTATGTTTTATAAAATCAATTGCTATTGCACCTTGCCTGTCATTACTCAGTCTTTTAAGGTCCCTGCCAGATCCTTCCAATTTACTTCACCTTAAGTTTAAAATCATTGAAGTAAAAAAGATATTAGCATAAATTTATGTTTGAGAAATTTGACAATATCATTATCTAGACCCTAAAAGGGAGCTGTGGAACTGACAACCCGAAGGCATTAGAATCACCGAGCTATCCTTCCAAAAGAAGAATGACAGTCTCCTCCTGTGTAATTCACAGCTTCTGAAAACCCACCACAACATCATCTATGAGTTGCTTTTGACTAGACATCACCTAATAACAATACTGCTCTCTCTTAAAGAAATCATTGGAAAGATACTTTTTCAGAGTTAATTCTGGTAATAAAAATATGTAAAATACAAGAGGCAGGTATACAGTAGGCTCACATTTAAGATACATAGGAAGGCTAAGGGGCTATCAACAAATATTAAAGCAGGACCAAAAGCAAAAACTACAAAAGAATTAGGACAAAGACACAGTAAAGTCCTTCCTTCCTTCCAGCTTTCTGTGACCCCCCCAGGCTTCCTCCCTCCCTACTTACTTTTCTTCTCTCCTTTTTGATCTGTTCTATTCACACGTATTTTACTTAATGCCTACTAAGTCTGGAGCACTGTGTTTGTTCTATTTTTAACATGGTATTGAGTCAGAACAAACTTATCGATGATTCTCCAGAGGGTTTTCAGAAACTGTAAACTGCACACTACCCATCTTCTTCCAGTGGAACAGTTGGTGGATTGCAACAATACCCATTTGGGTTGGTATTGCATAAATAATAGTAAATTAAATAAGGGAAAATTTTGCCCAAACTGAGTTTACAACTTTGAAAAGTAAACAAAACCAAAAACCTTTATATAAACAGAAACACACACTCACACACACCCTTACAACAAAACAAGAAACCAAAACTAAACCCACTGCCATGATTCTATTGTTATTCACAGCAACTCAACATCAGGTTTCCAAGGCTGTAAAGCTTTAAGGAAATAAATAGCCCAATTACTCCTGGAGATACCCCAGTGGATTCTATTTAACAACCTTTATTTAGGTTATCAATTCAGTTTCTTATACCACTATGGTTCCTTAATGAAAAAGAAATTGTTAACAAATATACTTAATATTATATAAAGACTTCAATGAGGAAGAACTTGAAGAAGGTTCTCACTTTCACACTCTTTTAAGAGAGAATGGAACTTGGAAGAAGAAGGGATGTTTTCAGTGTAGATGAGTTTAACTATTTGAACTTTAACTTACAAGGAAAAAACCATTCTTCAAAGGTCTAATATTTAATATATTCTGGGGAAAATTTTAAAAAATTATTCTAGTATTCAATACTAATAAGTGTATGTCTATCATTTTGCAAAGATACTTCTTTTTCTTTAGTATAGGAACCAAAGAAACCATTTACAGAAAAATCTACTTATTTTGGAATTAAGGTTCCCAGACTTCCTTGGCTTATGGTGCTCATAGATTTCAGTAATTTTTTTTTCATATCGCCCCTAGGCCAAAAGAAATAGCCAATAATTCTGCTTAATAGGCAGTTAGATCCAAATAAGTAATATGTATTTATGTCCTAATAATTTAGTAATCAATTGAAGAAATAATATATATAAATTTAAAAATATTCTATTGTTAAGCAACCGCAATTACTTTGAAAAAAGGCTGTGTCTTTTGTATACCACACACTCTTTCAAATCTAAGAATTAAAATAGACAGCAACATTTAAATTTCCATATTGTTTCTTGCCTGGTACTTGTGCCTTATCACAGAAATCAATGGAAAACCCACTTCATGAAGAAGCATAAAATGTCGTAGAAAGAAATGTAGTGTTGGAATGTGTTTGGATTGTAATGTTGAAACTGACTACTTTGAGTTAATTGTTTTTTCTTTCCTTCCAAGCTTGTTTTATTTTTTATACATATTTTCTACCGCATATTCATCCCATTTAATATATTTCCTATTGATTCATTGTTGCACATTTTCCTCCCTGCCCACCCTTCCCCCCAGTTTCCCTTTCTCTTTGAAAAGAAACAAAAATTATTTCATTGTTTTCATTGTTATATACCGCACCATCAATAAGTCCACAGTCCACTTTACTATGCATTTCTTTATAGGGAATCTTGTCATGAAAATAATACCTTATCATATATTCCTTTTAAACAGTTGTCTCCTTCATCTATTTCAATGCCTTATACATTATTTATCCCCTCTTTCTTAGGTTCCCTGCAACCCTGATGTCAGTTTCACTTTACAATGGTGAAACTATGCAGTATTTGTCCTTTAGTGACTGAGATATTTCACTCAGCATAATGTCCTCCAGGATCGTCCATTTTGCATAATATTTCATGACTTCCTTGTTTTCCAATGCTGCATAGTATTCCATTATGTGACTATACCAGAGCTTTTCTATTCATTCATTTGCTGATGAGCACTTGGATTGTTTTCAGCTCTTTGCTATTGCAAACAAAGCTGCAATAAACATGGGTGTGCATATATCTGCTTGGGTAGTAGTTATGGTTTCTTTAGGGCATATTTCCAGTAGTGGGATTGCTGGGTCAAATGATATTTCTACTTAAGACAGCGTTATATGGCCTTCCATAGTGGTTGCAACATTTTACACACGCACCAGCAGTGAATAAGGATTCGAGGTTCTCCACAACCTAGCCAAAATTTGTTGTTTGCTGCTCTGTTGAAATTCACTATTTTTACTGGGGTAAAATGATATCTTATAGTTCTTTTGATTTGCATCTCTCTTAGATCTAGGGATTTTTAACACTTCTTCATGTGTTTGTTCTCCATCTGAATGTCTTTGGTGTTTACGGCCTGTGTCCATTTTGCAATTGGGTTGTTTTCCTTTGTCTTGTTGTGGTGCTTGAGTATTCTATAAATTCTAGATATAGGTCCATTGTCAGACATGTCATTACCAAATATTTTTTCCCAGTCTGGGGCTTCCCTTTTTACCTTGTAAAAGAAATTTTTGGATGTGCATAGGGATTTCATTCTTAGAATGTCCCATTCATCTATTTTATTCTCTCATGTTTGTAGGTTTTTCAGGATGCTTGCAAAACTGTTCATGTTGTGAATTATGACTTCTAGGGTTCTTCCAAGCTTTTCTCTAATGTTTATAGTCCTTGGTTTTAGTCCTAGGTTCTTGATCCACTTTGAGTTGGTTTTTGTATATGATGTGAGGTGTGGATCTTTCTTAAATTTTCTCCAGATAGTTTTCCAATTTTGCCAACATCATTTATTAAAAAGGAAATCATTTCCCCACTTAATTGATTTCATCTCCTTGTCAAAAATCACTTGACCATAGGTAGATGGACTGATTTCTGGGTTCTCAATTATGTTCCATTGATCTATGTGTCTGTCTTTGTACAAGTACCTCTTGACCACCACAGCAGTGTAGTAGGATTTGAAGTCAAGGAATGAGATGCCTCCTACCTTTATTTTCTTTTTAAGGAGTGCTTTGCTTATTTGGTGCCTTTTTCATTCCAAATGAAATTGGAAATTACCTTTCCCATCTCATTGAAAAATGGAATTGGTATTTGTTTGGTGACTGCATTGAATGTGTAAGTTGCCTTTGGTAGTTAATTGTTGTTGTTATGTGCCATCAGGTTGCTTGTAACTCATAGAGACCCTATGCACAACAGCTCTGCACCCTGCTCTATTCTGTGACAACTTTATTGTCTCTGACACACCTACTCCCATTACCTTGCTCACTGTATCAATCCTCTTCAAGGGCCTTCCTTCTCTTGCACTGTCTCTCCACCCTCCCATGCCTGATGTCCATCATGAAGGACTGGTCACTTCTTGAAACATGCCCAAAGTGTGTCAGACAAAGCTTCAGAATCATTACCTCCAACGAGCAACCTGGTTTCACCCTCTCGATAGGATGAACCTGTTTGTTCCCATAGAAGTCTATGGTGTATTTAATACTCTTCTCCAGCACCACAGCTCAAAGGCATCAATTCTCCTTCTATCATCCTTAGTCATTGCTCAGCTTTCTGATTCTTAGCAAACAATTGCAAAGACTTTGACCTGGATCAGGCACACCTTAGTCTCCAGACTGACATCATTGCTCTTCAGTACTCTGGAGAGGTCCCTGAAAACAGACTTTCCTAATGCAATTTGTCTTTTGATTTCCTGGCTGCTGATACCAAGAGTGTTAATTGTGGAGCTGTTAACAACCTCAATCTTCACTCTCTATCATGATGCTGCTAATTGGCCCAGTGGTGAGAACCTTTGTTTCCTTGATGTTGAGCTTCAATTAATATTGAAGGTTGTAGTCCTTAACCTTCTGCAGAAAGTGTTTCAGGTCCTCCTCAGTTTCAGCAATCAGGGTTGTGTCATCTGCATAATGCATATTGTTGGTGAGTCTTCTTCCAATTCTGATGCCACACTCCTCCTCATAGAGCCCGGCCTCTTAGAGGATCTCTTTTGAATATAGATTGAAAAGATATGGAGATAGAACACATTCCTGGTGTACACTCTTCCTGATTTTGAACCATGCAGTGTTTCCTTGCTCTGTTCTGATGTCTGCCTCCTGGTCCAAGTATAGGTTTTGCATTAGCACAATCAAGTGGCCTGGAATTCCCATTCTTCTCAGAGTCGGCCACAGTTTGTTGTCCTTCACATAATTCTTGAGTTAGTAGTTTGTGTAATATCAGAGAGGGGCAAGTTTAGCTGTGAGGAGTCCCAGAATACTTATGTAAGAACACATTTTGAAAACTTTTGTTCTTTATGATTGTTATCACTGAACTCCATGGGATTTTTGTAGCTTTTTTAGAAAATGAGAGCATTTTCCATTGTTAGTGAGTAAATATCTATCCCCTTCCTCTTCAATCGAGCCTTCAGGAAATCTGCAGTGTTTTTTTAGAGTTGCTTTACTCCATTTTAGTAGTCTAGCACAGCTAGTAACCGTTGTGAAGGGTCAACATAGATGGGAGGGAAGGAAGTAGAGCTTAGCAAATGGATAGGTAGGGTGACGAGAAAGGGAAGATACAGGGAGGTTTCCATGATGGCATTATGCAATTGTAATTAATATTATAAAATTAAATGTATATGAGGATTAAATGAGAACCAATTTAAAATTAAATAAATAAAAAGGAAGCAGGAGTAGCATCCACTTCCGAAACAACATGCCTTTGGAAACTCTATGAACTTTGAGAAATGACGATAATTATAGAAACACTTTAGGCCTTTTGTCATAGGGTGATATGAGTTGTGCTCAACTCGATGGCAATCAATAACAACAAAATCTCTAAAACCCTAAGTATAGCACAGGATATTAATATTTTTTAAGTTCCACAATTCAGAAAACAAAGTTTTCATACTCATTTTCTCCAATTGATTCTGACTTATGATGACTATCCATTGGATTTCTGAGACTGAACTTTTACAGAAGGAGATTCCTCGTCTTTCTCCTTCAGAGCCACTGGTTAATTTAAACTGATAAATATGTGGAACTCCTTGAGTAGTGAAACTCTCTCTATGGACTATAATACCAGAATTCTCTAACTGGATTCTGGCTTACCATATTGAATAATATCATTTCACTTAGCAGACATTCCATTTTCCTAAATGGAAAAACATATCTTGCCCTATCTATAATCCTGGAATCGTTTTGGAATAAAATAATCTTGAAAGTATTTTAGAAACTGATATCTATCCATAAATATGACATAAAAATAAAAAGGAGAAAGACCTTCAACAAGATAGATTGACGGACTGACTCCATCACTGGTCTAAAACACAGAACAGCTATGGGAACTACAAAGGACCAGGCAATGTTTCTTATAAGGGATGCTATGAATCAGAATGGACTCAGCAACATTTAACAAAACCGCTTTGGATGTTATAAGCAGGTGAAGTTTAGTTTATTTTGTTTTTCTGTTTAGTTTTAATTTTCCCAAATGGACAAACATTTGCTTTCACAGTCATTGATTCTCTAAATGCACCATAACTATCAACAAAACTATGTAATCACCTTTAGTTTAAATAAACTTCTAGGAATAGTCAGGACAGTGCTTCCCTTTGCCCCAAATAGTTGAAAATTAGTCAACTTTAATCTTTAATTTTGTTCAAACAAAACAAAGATATTTTATCCTTCTTTGAAATTCTATGTCATGTTCACTTACTGAAAGCATAAAAATTGTTTGATGATTCTTCTTCCATCTCTGTCTTAGAAATATGATTTGGTTTATTTATGAACAAAAAAAATGTGAATTTTGCATAAATGAGTGAAAGATAAGTTTTAATATGTATCTTATTATGATCATTTTGGTCCTTGGAAAGTCATCATGGTTTTTGTTGTTAAATCACATAGTAGTTTATTTTCCATTACTCATGTGATGAAGATAATTAAATATTTTAACGTCTTTAGAAATTATATAGATAATACTTACCTTGTCGCATGATTTAAGAAAAAAACTATTGTTTAAAAGTTTCGTCAATAAACTGAGTAACCACACTTGCTTCCAGTCACACAATTAATGGACAACATGTCACCAGTGTGAGGCCAGCTAAGTGATATTGAAAGTCACTGTGGAAGTGACTCTTTAGTACAACTAATCTCATAACATCCAATATGGTTTATTTTTCTATTTTAGCACTTTTTAGTGTTCTTTTTCCTCTACAATTGCTCGACTTTGTTTATGTGCTCCTGGTTGGTAGAGACCTTTTCTCCATCATTCCTATATTCTACAGGATCAGGAAAACAGAGGATTAGACATAAAATAATTGTTTGATCTACCTTTAGGGAATTTTCATGGTGTAGTCAGTAAGGAGTTGCAAAGCTAACCCAAAGGCTACTGATCCGGTGGTTCAAATCCATCAGCAGTTCCAAAGGAGAAAAGTATCCTCCTGTGTGATTTACAGCCTCAGAAACCCAATCGTGAGTCAGCTGTGAGTCAGTTTTGATTTCACAGCAGCAAGTTAGAGATGCAACTTTATTGGTTAAATGGCTTAAAGAACTTGTAAATAAACATAATCCCGCTTAGCTGTAAGAATGAATCTTCTGGAGTTCTCAGATTTAAAATTCTAGGACTCTTCATTTTGTCTCCATTTGGCTAAAAAGTTCTGAATGTAGTTAACAGTCTTAACAAAATAATTGTGGAGCTAAGCTCATGCTGATAATGTGTTATTATCACTTTCTAACATTTTAGCTTTAAATGTTGTGTTATATACTGTGGAATTTTATCTAATTCATATCTGAACCTTCAGTGGGTTTTTCATGAGAGATTTCCCATCTTTTTTCCTTTGAGCAGCTGGTGGATTTGAACTGTGTGCTTTTGGGTTGGCAGTTCAACATTACCATTAAGCTTCCAATGCTGTAATAATAAAATATATTTTCAAAATATGGTTTTCTATTGCATTCAAAGTCTGTGACAGATAACAAGTATGCCTTTATACCCCCCCACCCCCTCCAAAAAAGAAAATTTACATGTGAAATGGTGGTGTGGGTTTTTATTTAAAAGAAATAACAAAAAACATTTTTTTTCGTTGATTTTCCTCTTCACTTGATTTAAATTCCTTATGCTTTCTGCATTTGAAATTGTCTATTACTAAAATGCTCCTTACAGATTGTTCAGTTTATGGTACACAATATTACTTTTTCATTGGTAATTGCACTGCAGATCATTATATGAAAAAAAGATTCATTCTTTTCTGGAGGCATAAAACCAAGTTCCTGTCTGTGTGCGGATGTTAAAAAATCCCAAGACACTTAAGGAAGAAGAGTGGGAGTATTAACTAGAAAAAAACTTTGGCCAAATACCCATGAAAAGCCTCTCTCATCTCAGCACAGGGGACTGAGATTGTTAAAAATGAGCTTTGTGAAAGAACTACTTTATGCCATTACAATAAAATATTGAGCATTTCTTTGGAGTTTTATGCACATTCCTTTCCAAAAGGAAATCCCAAAACATTTTGTAGAATCTTATAAATTTATACTACCAGAAAATAAAATTAATGTTTTAGCCAAATTTATTCAAAATTTTCAGGAACAATAATTTAGTTGGCTTATATTATAAAATACTCTAAATACTACATTGATAAAATGAATTAATGTTTCTACCTAAAATATGTATTTTTTTATAGCTAAGGAGTTTGTTTTTATTAGAGAAAATATTCAGAAATAGTTAATACCTAAACAAACATTCTGTTGTAATCACTAATGGATGTTTATGACAAAAGGAGGCATTTTTTCAGTTCATAGTATCTTTTGCTTGAATGGATAAGAGTTGTAAATCTAATACCATTACTTTTAATACTTCCAGTTTTTTCTCCTTTTTAGTTGTTATTACTGATATATTTTGAGGTTAGTGTGTTTTCTGATTTAACTTTTCTAAGTTCTTCTTAAAACTTACTTTTTTTGTTTCAAAATGAAAAACTTTATAACAAACTTTTGAAGCAGAGAGACACCTTGACCTTTACATTAGCTGACATCAGGTTGACAGACCACAGGAGTCTGGGCTACTGTGCCCATCAGAATTGATGAACGCATTCACTGCAACTGGGGGCTTGAGTATGCACTGGTTGTTAAGATAAACACAAAATGTTGGTGCCAAGAGAATCGGCCCAACAGGGCTGTAGATGGATGTTATTATTTTTACGAAGAAGGCCTCTGGTGATAAAACAGGGTTGACCCTGTTAGTGGGAGCTCTATAAATCTTTCCTGGCTGAAGGTTCCTGGCCGTGCAGGTTGGAGGGCGGACAAAAGAATCAAAAGATCCAGGATGTACTGTACATGTGAGGATTGCCTATGGGACTCTGTAATAATACAACAATGGCCAAGATTGCAAGGCACAGCTTCAGTTCCTGACTACTTTCAACTGCTTTTAATAACAGTGTTAATTTTTAGAGTCTTCTTTTTTGTTGAATCAAAGATTTTATTGCATTAAACTTATACCAATTCTTATAAAACCATTTTATATATTTTCTCTTTGGTGTAGAATTAATAATTAGACACTGTTTTGTAAAAAAATATCAGTTATTTTGTAGCTACTTTATGGTCATTGAGAAAGTAATGTTTTCCATTATTTGTGCTTAATACTACTAAGCATATTTTGTAAGTTGAAAAGCAATTATTTTAAATTAATTCCATTTTTTTAGCAGCAGTGGTCATAGATTGAAGGAAGTATATAATTTGCAAGTATCTTGTTATTTTATTGATAATTGTAAATTAAACAGAGTGATCATATTGCAATATTGCTCTTTTCCAAACTTTTTTTGAGTAGAAATCCCTAGCCTAATCAAAACAACTCCTGTACAATCGCTTAAAGAATAATGTCACTTTCCCCCTATGTTGACCATTTTCAGATTTTTGTTGTTGTTAGGTTCTGTTGAGTCAAGTACAATTCATAGCAACCCTATAATTGAAAGATTTGAACCCTCTTCTATCCTGCACCATCCTCACACTTCTGGACACAGAGGAGCCCATTGCAGCAGCCACTGTATCAATCCATCTGGTCATGGGTTTTCCTCTCCTTTGCTGACCCTCCACTCTTCCCAGCATCATGTCCTTCTCCAAGGAAGAACCCCTCTTAGCAACATGCCCAAAGTATGTGAGGTGAAGCCTTATCATTCTTGCCTCCAAAAAGCACTCTGTCTGCACCCTCTCCAAGACATATTTGTTTTTTTGTCATTCGTGGGATGTTCAGTGCTCTTCTCCAACACCAGATCTCAAAGGCGTCAATTCTCCTTCTGTCCTTCTTATTCATTGTCTGGATCTCAGACGCATAAGTGATCAGAGAGACCATGGCCTGAATCAGATGCACCTTAGTCTTTAAACTGACATCATTACTCCTCATTAATCGGGAGAGGTACCTAACTGCAGATTTTCCCAATGCAATATAACCCTCCTTATTTTCTGACTGCTGGTACTAAGGTTGTTAATTGTGGATCCAAGTAAGATGAAGTTGTTGACAGTTTCAATTTTTGTTTCCTTGATGTTGAAATGCAATCTATTCTGAAGGCTACCATCCTTGATCTTCTACATTAAACACTTTAAGTCTTCCTCAGTTTGGGCAAGCGAGATTGTATCATCTGAATTTATGAGGCTTCCTCCAGTCCTATGCCACATTCTTCATAAAGTCCAGTCTTTTGAATGAACTGTTCAGCATATAGATCGAAAAGGTATATAGAGAGGATATATCCATGACCCATTCCTTTCTTGATTTTGAACCATGCAGCCTTCCCTTACTCTTACTTCTTAGCTCTGATAACAGCTTCTCAGCACAGTCAAGTGATCTGAAATTTCCATTCTTCTCAATCTTAGCCACAATGTATTGTGATCTAGACAGTCAAATACTTTTGCATAGTTGATAAGACACCAATAGACATTCTCCTGGTACTCTCTGCTTTCAGGCAGCGTCTATCTGATATCAGTATTCCTAGTGTCACAGCCTCTTCTAAACCCAGCATGTATTTCTGGAAGTTATCTGTCAACTTATGGTTCTAATCATTGTATTGAGGCTAAATAGATGCCAAAATATTACAATAAGTATAGAAAGTCATATAGGATAAAAATCAAATGATCCTTTAGTATCTCTTAGTAACTAATTTTTTTTTTTACTAAGCCCTTCTTTTACATTAAAATATGTGGCTCCAACTACATACTTGAATCACAAAATAATAGTAATAATTTTTAAAAACAGCTTGACACCCCCCCAAACTTACAATTCTGGTCAACATCTTTAAAAATGAGAACTAAACAAATAGTCTAAATCTACTTTCTTCCTTCTGTTCAGCTTTAGCATGGGTTGAACAGCTTTTGAGAACTTTGGAAAAATGTGTTCCACATTTCCATAAACTAAGAGGCATTATGCCTTCTCTCTGCTTACAGGCCAGCAATAAAATGTGCCACTTCCTAACCTTTTTAGAATTAATGGTTTATTCTAAGTAGGTTATGGGAATAATTTTTTAATAGAAACTGTTGAAAGCATAAGACTGAATTCTTGATCATTTTGATTCAGATTTTTAATTCATTAAGTCTTTATTTTCAGGAGGTAATGAAATATCCCCAGAGTCTGTTCTAATCACATTGTAGGTGAAAATATATTTTGGTTGTCACCGATATTTCAAGAACTTATAAAATATTTCCAAATATTTTTGAAGGGTATGAATAATGTTTTCATGACTTTAGAAATCCATATCCATTTTATGTGCCTTTTCCTTAAAATATCTGACACAGTTTGGCAAAAGAATTTTGAATTACACTAAGGATTTAAGTAAGAAACGTGTGTAAATACATAGTTTTCTGTAAGGTTTTATAGCATTCAGCGGGGGAGGGGAAACATTTCCTGAGGGTTTTGGAACTTGGCAATATTAAAATTATTTTTTTAAAAAATCTATCTAAATGCTTTATCATAACAAATCATGATGTATAAGGAGAAACACTTTGTCATTTACCAGATACCATGTCGTACAGGTTAAACTATAATTTTGCCGTATTGTTGTTAAGTGCTCTCAAGTGGGAACCAACTCTTAGCTGACTCACCAGCAGGTTTTCAGAGGCTGTAAATCATATGGAGAGTGATTGCCTGTCTTTCTCGTTAGGAACAGCTTGTGGATTTAAACTGTGTACCTTTTTACTGTATTAAGTATGCTGTTAAGTTTTTATCTGATTTTTGTATTCTCTCAGATATTGATAGAATTCCGGTGGCTCAATGGTGAGGAATTGCACTACCTACCTAAAGGTACATGGTTCAAATCCACTGGGTTCTCCCCTGGAGAAGCATGGGCTATCTCCTCCCATGTGATTTACTGCCTCTACAAACCAACTTGACGGTCAACTATGTGTCAGTTGCAAACAGTGTAGAAAAACAACCCTGAAAGTCACCATATTGACATAAAAAAGGGATAAAAATATTTCAGTCATAGAGCTTGTGGGTGTTATTTACTACCACTCATAGCAACTGTATGAACAACAGAACAAAACCTAGTCTAACTATCCTGCACCATCATCAAAATCTCTAGCTTGCCCAAGCCCCTTGTTACAGTCACTGTGTCAATCCATCTCATTGAAAGTGTCTTTTCCTGATCCTATACCTTTCCTTGCATGACATCTTTTCCAAGGACTAGCCACTTCTGACAGCATGCTCTACGTATGTGAGACAAAGTGTGACCAGATTGCTCCTTTTTTGACTACTTTTTAACTCTTGTTATCTTTATATTTTTAATAATTCTGCTGTTCCTTTTAAACTTTCCATATTCTAGTTTACTTATTTTTATAATTCAATTTGTATCTCTTTTTCACAAGTTGAAGCATATAATGTTTCATTTATATTTGTTGTTGTTTTGTTGACTGTCTTCAAGCAATACTCATAGTGACCCTATGAACAAAAGGCTTAAAGTCCCTCTACTATTATTGACATTTATCAAAGTTCATAGAGTTTCTGTTACTTAGGATGTGGGTGCCATTCCTGCTTCCACACCTGTCAGAGTATGTTTTTGTTTTATGTACCATTGAGTTGCCTGTGATGTATAACGACCCCAGGTACAGCAAGCAGCTCTGAACCCTTCCCTGTCCTAAGCCAATCTCACTAACTCCGACACACCAACCCTCATCGCCCCAGTCATGGTATCAATCCATCTCATCCAGGGTCTTCCTCTCCTGTGCTGTCTGTACACCCTTCTGAGCATAATGTCCTTCTCCAAGGACAAATCTCTCCTGGCCATGTGCAGAAAGTAAGTGAAGTGTAGCTTCAAATCCTATCCTTCAAGGAGAGACTTAATTACACCCTCCCCAAGACAGACCTATTTGTTTTTTTGGCAGTCTATGGTATGTTCAAGACTCTTCTCCAGCACCACAACTGCATCTGTTTTACTTCTGTCATCCTTAGTCATTGTTAAACTCTCAGAAGCATAACAGTTAATAGAGAAGACCATGGCCGGGATTAGTTAGAAAACTTTTATCATTGCTGTTACTATTTTATTATGGTGATAATAAACACAGAAGAAAATCCACCATTATATTAAATAAGACCTTTATTCATAAAATAATAATGACCTTTTTGGGATAAGGAATTCATTAACTCTTTTACTCTTAACTCTTAACTTTTCTTTATCCACCAAAGCAGACAGTAATAGCTCCTCCAGAGAAACCTGGGTGAATTCTGTTGGAAGTGGACAGGTCTATAGTTGTTGAGGGAATGGTATAATTAAAAAAAAAAGATGCCTTTACCTGTTTAATTTGTTTTCATGTGTCTTTTTTTAAAAAAGAGGAAGCTAGGTAAGGCAAGTTTGTTTTAAGATTAAAGGCCTTTTTAGGACAAATAAATAGGTTTATTTAAACCTAGAAACTTAGAGGTTTTCCTTATAAAGAACATATTTTAGTTAAAATAAATATTACTTTCAAGATCAAATATGTAATTTTATTCTTTTTCAGAAATCCAAACTGAACATCTTTAGTTTTATTTGTCACAATGCTATACTCTCTGGTTATAATGCAAAGCTTATTAACATTGGATTCTTATAATTTAGTTATGCCCCCTTCCTTATATGAATGACAATACTTCTCAATCACCACATTCATCAACTGTGTCTTTTTAGGCTTTCTTTTTCACAAAATTCAAGTGAAGCTTTTTTTTTGTTTGTTTACATATATATTTAGTATAGTTTACAAAATCCTGGAATCATTCTGAATGCTTTGCATTGTGAGGAGTAATCTCCATGGGTTTGTGTTTACTAAGTTTTGCCACTTTCTCAGGCTTATTTATTTGAATTCCTGAGGCTATTTTTTAAAAATCTCAGAGTCACGACTTTAAGCAGCATACAGGTCAAATCACTTTCTAGAAATAATCTTCTGCCTCACACTCTAAGCTACCCTTGACAATCTGGACGTCTTGCCATTATACTGGAAACCACAAAACTTACGGGTTAAGTCCAGTTACCAAAGAACATTTTCCAAACACATGGGTTACCATGAATCAGAACCAGCTCCACAACAGTGAGTTTGGATTGGAGTTTTCATCTGTGTGCAAGTGTTTAATAATAATACTTGGGTACATGTGGAGGTATTTTGCTTTGTCTCTAAATGTGCCATTCTGTGGGGTGAGGTGTATAGCAGATGAAGTTGTTGCTTTACAATCAAACAATTCTGACCACAGACACAGACTACTTAAAATGAAGTTAAGGAGAGTGAAACTGTACCAAATGTCCTAGATTATTTCAAACTTGAACCTCAAGGGAGGACTGTTTGTAAAAGTAAGGTCTACAAAGGGAAATGAAGCACATTTTTCTGAGAAGGAAGCCTTGTCTACAATCAAAAAGTTACTCCTCCTTTATGTTGAAAACAATAAGAAAGAGTATATCACAGTTATGGTAATGATCAAGAGAGCTCCAAGTGAGGAGTGGGAGTGTGCAATTTGTTATTTATATTTTCTTTCCTCCAAAGATGCCATCAATCTCTATCAGTTCCCACTTTCTCACATACCCCCTACCAAATTGGGAAATATATCTGTGGTATGATTTTAAAAATGAGTTACAGTGTGCATTTGTTAGCACTGTGTGTGGCTCTCCGACCACCAGAACAGTCACCCCAGAGGCTTACCCTTATGAAATTGATGAGGTCTGTTAAAAGGCTGATGGCCACAGAAAGGAGTGACTTAGAGTTTCTAAATATTGTGCTCATTTTCTGAAGTGATATCGCTGATCATCGCTTTTATCTTCCATTTTCTCATTTTTCATTACTTAAAAACAAACATAACATCTCTGTTTTTTCACTTTCTTGACTCTGCACATAGTCATGTGCCTTTATTCTCTTCCCCTATCTCACATTGTTCCTCTTTAACAACTATGACAACTCACTCCCATACGTATTTCACTGGTATATAAACCTCAAAACCAAAAACCCCTTAAACTCATTGTCTTGAAGTTGGAACATATCCGTGGCTGATCCACAGTGGGTCTTCAGAGGTTGTAAATAGTATGGGAAGGTGAGAACTGTTGTGAAGTTACTGGGAGGAAGATGGAATCATCAAAGTTAGCTGTACAATACCTTGGGGACTATATCACCAGAGCTCCAAACAACACTCACTGCTGAAATTGATTCCAACCCATAAAATCCTCTAAGAGTTTCCAAAGCACAAAATCCTCATGGGAGGAGATTGCCTATCTTTCTACTGTGGAGTAGCTGGTGGATTTGAGCTGAGTTTCTTTTGACTGACCGTTGAGTCAACATGAAACACTGTAAGAATCTTTATGAAGGCTGTTCTTTATTAACATTCTTAAGTGTATGATGTCACTCCTTTCCTTCTGCTCTCAAATATATATTCTTTGTTATTTATCATAGTATAGAGATTGATTGGCCTTCTGCAGGCTCTATCGTACCCTCCATTAAAGCATATTATTAGAAATGGAAGTTGCTATTGCCTAGTTTCATTTACTTACTACCTTGTAGAGTATGGATAATGTAAAAGATGTTGCTCCCTGTTAAGTGCACTTCAGAAATAGAATTTCTTTTTTTTCAAATTTAGGAAACGTTTTCATAAGTGTAGTATGCACACAGAAATAGTCTTGTTATGAAACTCTTCTCTGAGATGGCATTGTCAAATGTTTTCGGGATTAATTTTTAGAAGGTCTTATTTGTCAATTTTATCCTCTTCTGGTTGTACATGTCTGGCTTTACTTGTAAGCCTATTCATGCCATAGGTTAGGGCTTCTAAGTTTGTTCCCATTTTGTCTCTTGTGATCTTTATGGTTTTAGGGTTTATCCCTGGGTTTCTGGTCCCCCTTGAGTTGATATTTCGTGTAGGGTATGAGATGTGGATCCTGCTTCAGCTTTCTGCAGGTAGATGTCCAGTTTTGCCAGCACCATTTGTTGAAGAGGTTGCTATTTCCCCATTGACATGTTTTGATACCAGTTGTCACATACCAGTTGACTATAGGTAGATGTGCTAATTTCTAGGTTCTCAGTTTTGTTTCACTGGTCTATGTGTTTGTCCTTTTACCAATATCATGCAATTTCAGTTACTATGATGGTGCAGTTGACTTTGAGAGAAAGCAGTACTCTACCTCACACTTCAATTTTGTATTTTGAAAGAGTTTTGTTTATTTGTGGTCTTCTTCCTATTTAAATAAGCTTCCCAGTGCCTTTTCTATTTCTTTGAAAAACGGGTTTGGAATCTGTATCGGGACTTTGTTAAACATATAGATTGCTTTTGGTAGGATTGTCATTGTTGAATCTACCTCTCCATGAAAAGGGAATATTTTTCCAGTAGTTAGGTCTTAATATTTCTCTCAGTAGTGCTTTGTAGTTTTCCTTATAAAAATCTTTTGTGTCTCTAGTAAGAATTATTTCCAAGTATTTAATGTTTAGCTACTATAAACCGGGTGGCTCCTTGGAGGCAAGGATTCTGAGGCTCTGTCTAACATACTTTGGACATGTTGTGAGGAGAGACCGGTCCTTAGAGAGGGACATCATGCTTGGGAGGGTGGAGGGACAGCGCAGGAGAGGAAGGTCCTCTATGAGGTGGATTTATTCAGTGACTGGGATAATTCGGATGGGAGTGTCAGAGACAGTGCGATTGTCACAGGACAGAGTGGAGTTTAGGGCTGTTGTACATAGGGTCGCTATGAGTCGTAAGCGACTCGATGGCACATAACAACAACAACACAACTATAAATGCTATTGCTTTTTTAGTTTCTTTTTACATGTTTTCTTTGCTTCTACTGTGGGGGAGATACCACTGACTTTTGTATACTGATCATATATACTACCACTCTACTTAACTGGTCTTTGTTGAGTCTTTGGGGTTTTCTGTGTACACTGTCATATTATCTGCATTTAGTGACATTTTTGCAACCTGTTTGCCAATTTGGATGACTCTTATTTCCTTCTCTTGTCTTTTTGATTTAACCAGTACTTCTAATACAATATTAAATAAGAGTGGTAATCATAAGCGTCTTTGTCTGGTCCCTGTTCATAAGGGGAATGCTCTTAGTCTTTCTCCATTGGCAATGTTATTGACCTTTGGTTTTGCATATATACTTTTATCTATGTTGAGGAAATTACCTACTATTCCTATTTTGCTGAGTGTTTTAATCAGGAAGAAGTGTTAAATTTGATCAAAGATCTTTCTGAATCAGTTGATAGGATCATGTGGTTCTTTTACTTGCTTTGTTAATATGATGAATTACATTGCTTGTTTTTCTTACACTGAACCATCTTTACATGCATTTTTTTAAAAAAATATTTTCTTTTATACTGATTTATTTACAAAGTTCATATACATTGTTTTTCACAAGAGACCTTTCCACCTCCCTCCAGCCATCAAGTTGTGCTACCCTATTATTATCATCTACCCCCTTTCAGCCCCTGCCCATCCTCACCTCCCATCTTCCCCCCAACCTTGGATCCTCATAGTCATTCTATAATAATGGTCTTATAAAACATTTGTCCTTATGGGACTGAGTTAGGTCACATAGCCTAATGCGTTCAAGACCCTCTCAAGATAGTTAGTGATTTACAAACTCATTGCTTCTGTGTGCAGCGTAGTACATTGTGTGAATGTACCATAATTTCTCGATCCATTCTACTGTGGTTGGACATTTAGGCTGTTTCCATGTTCTAGGTATGGTGAATAATAATGCTTCAAACATTGATGTACAAATCTCCATTTGAGTCTCAGTTCTCATTTTTGGGGGGTATATTCCAAGCAGTGGAATAGCTGAGTCATGTGGAAAATCTATTTTTAGCCTTTTGAAGAAATGCCAAGCAATCTCAGAGATGCA
>NW_006399757.1:14456455-14457323 GCF_000299155.1 Elephantulus edwardii | reverse complement strand
CCCAGGCTACCTCAGTACAGCAAATTGACAGAAGAGTGTTGTACCAGTTAGAAGAATGTTCTTCCAAAATATAATAACAACAGACCTTTAAATACAAAGGCCCTCCACGAGGTCTTATTGACTCTAAACAAGAGACTTACATAAAAAACAAAAAACAAACAAAAAACCAAAGCCCAATATAATATGTTGTTGATTGTTGTTATGAGCCATCATGTCACCTGTGACCCTTAGCGATCCTATGCACAGCAGCTCTGAACTCTTTCCTGTCCTGAACCAGTCTCACTAATTATAACACACTGACCCCCATTTCCTTAGTTACTGTACCAGTCTATCTCATCCGGGGTCATTCTTTCCTGTGCTGTCCCCTTCACTCTTGCAAGCATGATGTCCTTCTCCAAAAAATGATCTTTCCTGGCCACAAGCCCAGATTATGTGAAATGGTGCTTCAAATTCCTAGCCTCCAAGGAGAGATTTGGTTTCAGCATCTCTAAGACAGACCTATTTGTTTTTCTTGATAGCCTAAGGTATATTCAAGACTCTTCTCTAGCACCTCAATTTGAAGGCATTGATTCTTCTGTCATCCTTAGTCATTGTCCAGCTTTCTGAAGCATAACAAGTAATTGCAAAGACCATTGCCTGGGTTAAGGGCACCTTAGTCTCTAGACTGACATCTTTGCTTTTCAGCACTCTAGAGAGGTCTCTGTCAGCGGATTTCCCCAAAACAATTTGTCTTTAGATATCCTAACTTTTGGTGTTAAGAGTGTGGATTGTGGAGCCGGGCAAGCAGTAATTGCTAACAACATCAATCTCTTCTCCATCTATCGTGGTGCTACCAATTGGCCCAATGGTGAGAATCTTTGCTTCTTGA
>NW_006399757.1:14449496-14455275 GCF_000299155.1 Elephantulus edwardii | reverse complement strand
ATCCAGGATTGAATTATCTTATTGTTCTTTTTCTATTTGTTAAAGGTGTTTCATTATTAATTTTGCTTTTTTTCTTTCTTTTTTATGTGTTTGCCTATTTCTATGAACTGCCCTCTAAGAACTGCCTTTGCTGTATCTCAGAGTTTTTGAATCACTGTATTATCATTTATTTCAAGGAATGGCTTATTTCATTTTTTAGTTTCTTCAAGGACCTCTGCCTCCTGGCCACCTACCCAAAGTATGTGAGACAGAGCTTCAAAATCCTAGCCTCCAAGGAGAAACTTGGTTTTACCCTCTCTAAGACAGACCTATTTTTAGTTTTTTTTCTTGGCGGTCCATGGTATGTTGAAGACTCTTCTCCAGCACCACAACACAAAGGCATTGATTCTTCTGTCATCCATAGGCATTGTCAACCTCTCTGTTGCACAGCAAGCAGATGCCTGGATCAGGCTCATCTTAGTCTCTAGGGTGAGATCGTTGCTTCTCAGTACTCTGGAGAGGTCCAAATATAATTTGTCTTTTGATTTCCTGACTGTTGGTGCCAAGAATGTTGAGTGTGGAACCAAGCAATCTGTAACTGTTAATAAACTCAATCTCTTTTCCATCCACAAGGTGCCCACATTTATCTCAAAAAATGGTACTAGAAGCACTTGAAAAGAGTTAAATCCATCTTGAGAACTAAAAACACACACTTAACAACCAACTCTATTTAGATATCCTTCAGAATTCAAAAGGAAGCTTTAAAATATTTACTCGCATTTTCTGTCTGCTTATTTTCTCAGTCATTGAGAGACATATGCATCACCCCTATTGTGTGTATAGGTTTTCCTATTTCTCTTTTAGTTCTGTTTTCCTCTTTGCTTTATACATTCTAAAGCTGTGTTGTTCAGCATGTACAATTGAGAAATGCCATAGGTTTCCGGTAGATTGATCTTTTTATAACATTTTTTTAATTACTGGGGACATTTTATGCCTTTTTAGAGTCAAGAAAACTGTCTAGTTCTTCTTCACATTAAGTTTTGACTGGTTTGGCAGAGATTCAAGGAATGAATGGTAACTCCCAACACTTATGTCAAGCTCCAAGTGTTCTCAGAGTCCTTTCCTACCAACAGAGTTTCCAGTGAATTTTTTCCAGATCTTCTCATTTTTAACAACTCTGGGATTCATGCAGTAAACCATTTTGTGTTTGAGAACTATCATCTCACTTTTTATTACGTTCTCCCCCCTCCCTTCTCTCTCTGTTTTATTTTTTTTTTAATTCTGGTTGTTGTTGTTTCACCATTTCTCTTTGAAACTGGAAAAAACCTCTAACATAGAGCAGTAATTTTTCTTCATTCCCAGAGGATTGATGATATGGTGATATATTAATGCTATATATTGTTATCTATTAATATTCAAATTGTCATATGACACAATAGAACTTTCCCATGAGCTTTTATTGACTATAAACTTTATGGAAGCAGATCACCAGATCTTTCTCTTACAGATGTGCTGGGTAGTTTCAAATCACCAGAAGTATGGTTAGTAACTGAGCACTTAAACCATTGTGCCACAAGTGTCTCTTGGCTTTTTTGCTCCTATATCCTTCCCCTTTTCATCCCTGTTGAGCCTTCAAGATTAATTCTATCTGTGTTTAAACTTTTCCTTGGCTTTCTATATTAGACATCCTATCCTATAATTGTCCTTTTGTGGCCGACTTATGTCCCTTAGTAGAACTGTTGCAGTTTTATCCAGATTGTACAAGTATTTCACAAATTCTTTGGTAATATTTTGGTGATACATAAGTCTTTATTGTGTGAATATATCACTATGTCTTCAGCCATTAATCAACTGAAGGGCACTTGGGCTGTTTTCAACTCTCTGCTGTTATAAATACTGCTGCAATAAATATGGGTATGAGTATGTTAGTTTGTGTTGCAACCTTATGTCTTTGACATATACCTAAGGGGCTATTGTTGGCTCAAATATTTCTATACACCACTATCTAAAGAAGCATCAAACTGATTTTCATACTGATTGCACCATTTTACATTATCTCCAGCAGTGTATGAGAGTTCTAATCTCTCCACAGTCAACATTCATTGTATGATATGTTATTAAACATTGTTATGTTACTGAAATAAGAAGATATTTCATTGTTTTGATTTACATTTCTTTAATAACTATTTCAAGGCTATTCTTTGAAGAGGGGCATTGTACTTGGGAAGGTAGAGGGTCAGCAAAAGAGAGGAAGATCATAAAACAGATTGAATAACAGAGTGATTGCTGCAATTTAAGTATGTCAGAGGTAATATGAATGACTGAAAATAAGACAGGATTCAGATCTGTTATTCATAAGGTCTCTAGGAGTTGTAGTAATTTGAATTGCATCAAACAGCAACAGCAATAGCTAAAAAGTTCTTGTTTTCTAGTAGGTAAGGAGTTGCCTAGTGGATAAGGAGTTGCACTACCAACACAAATGCAGGCAGTTTGAATTGACCAGCTGGATCCGTGGGAGAAGATGGGCACTCTCCTCTTGTGTGATTTACAGCCTTTTTAAACTTTTTGGAGGGTCAGCTATGAGTCCCCTCGGGCTTGACTGCACATAACAAACAACAACGACAACAAAACCAAATGGGAACTCTTGTGGCCTCTGAACATTTCTTAATGTTTTGTTGACTATCTGATTATTCCCTTTGGTGAAGTGTGTGTTCATGTTCTTCGCCCATGTTGTGAATGGGTTGTTTGTCTTTTTTCTTGTTGAGGTTTTCTATACATTTTAGAGGTGAGTCCCTTGTCAGTTGTGTCCTTACAAAATATTTTCCCAAACTGTTGTTGTTGTATATCATCAAGTCAGAAACCAACCCACAGAGGACTCTCAAACATGTTTTCAGGCAGTAATTGCATGGTAGAAGATTGCCCATCATTCTCCTGTGGAGCAGCTGGCAGATTTAAACTGTGTCTGTGGGATTGCAGTGCAGATTCTTACCACTAGGCCACCAGCGTTCCCTTCCCAAACTGTAAGTTCTCTTTTTATGTTTTTGCTTAAGTCTTTTGTTGTGCCCACGGATTTCATTTTTAAGAGATCATAATCATTTAACAGCAAAAACCTTTTATCTTCTGTTATTGTGTGTTTTTATTTATACTTGATAGACTATTTATGTCATCATTTAAGGTTCCTAAATGTGTTTGTTTTTCCTTTGATGACTATAGTTTTAGTTTTTACATTGAAGCCTTTAATCCAACATTAGTTTTCCTATGTGATGTGAGGTATAGATCTTATATCAGTTTTCTGCAAAGAAAATTTTACTTGCATGGTTTGTTAAAAAGGCGGTTCCCCCCCCCCCCCGGTGGCAAAGCAGTGTGGAGTTGTGTTAGTAACCCAAAGTGGTGCTTTTACTGTAGTTTGGATCCACCATAGGCCCTTAGGGAAAAAATAAAAACAGAAGGGCAATTTTCTCCTATGTGATTCACAACTTCTGAAAACCTTCAGGGAAGGGAGGGTGTGTGACATTTCTGATTCACCAGCAGTCAGTTTTTTGGGTTTTCTATACTTACTGAATTTCAAATCTTTGCTAAAGTTAATTGTCCTTAGGTGGAGGCATTTACTTTGTGGTTCTCAAGTTTAATCTTTTGTCCTACATATCTGTCACTGTACCAGTACCACATTGCTTTGCCAAGTTTTGAAATCAAGAAGCATGAAACTTTGCATTTTGTTTTTCTTCCTCATCTCTTTGCTTTTATGGGGTCTTTTTCTTTTCCATTTGAAGCATTTTTTTACATACATTTGAAAAATAGTGATAATATCTGGATCGAGATTGCATTGCATTTGTACATTGCTTTTGGTAACACTGTAATTTTCACAATATTAAGTCTTCCAATCCATGACCATGGATGGTATCGTTATCAATCTCTGCAGACATCTTTGAGATTCTTGTAGTAATGTTTTAATAGTTTTCTTTGTAGAGGGTTTTATTTATTTAGTTATATTTATCCCTAAATATTTAATAAGTATATCATTTAAAAGGTACTGGTTTCCTTATTTTCTTTTTTACTGTAGAGTAGTCCAAATTTTATATATTGCTTTTGTACCCTGGATCTTTGTGAATTAGTTTGACTCATTAATCTCTGTGGATTATTTATACCCACTAATTTTCTTACTGAGTCCTTTGGTATATCTATATATTCATGTATTCTTGTTATGTCTTTTAGCTAGGACTGACAATACAATATTTGAAGCATGGTGAGTGTTTATAAAGGGCAAACTTGTTTAATTCTAGTTCACCAGGAAAATACCTTCAATGTCTCTCCATTGAGAGTAATATTAGCCAGTGGATTTGTATATATGCTTTCAATTATGTTGAGGAATTTCCTTTATTTTTTGAATTTTTTTTCAGGAAAAGGTTTTTGCAAGTGCTTTTTTCAGCACTAGCTGAAATAGCCATGTGGTTTTCCTTACTTTTATTGATGTAGTGTACTCAAAGGTGGTTCTCATGTTGAACCACCTTTGCATACCTTGTGTAAATCTCATTTGATCATGATGCTGGATTTATTTGGCCAGAAGTTTTTTGAAATATTTTCATTTATTTTCTTATGGGATTATTGTTGTTAGGTGCCATTGATTCAGAACCAACTCATAGCTGACCAGAATATTTTTGTGATTGTGTCTTTATGACCTGTTCAACTATTTTTGTCACAGGTTTCTTTCAAATTTTTTTGTTCTGTGTTAGTTTAGGTAGCCTGTGAGTTTCTAAAGTTTTACCCATTTCCTCTAGGCTTTCAAATTTGTTGAAATATAGCTCTTAATAGCAAGAAACTCTAGTGGTCTAATAGATAAGAAGTTGTGCTGCTAACCCAAAGCCAAGTAGTTTGAATCACCCAGTTGTTTCATGGGAGAAAGATAGGAAATCTCCTCTAATGCTATATGTGTTGTTTTTATGTGCCTTTTAGTCGACTGAAATACTTAGTGGCCCTATGAAAAATAGCTCTGAACTCTATCCTGAACCAATCTCACTGTCTCTAACACATGTATCCTCACTATCCGAGCTACTGTGTCAATCCATCTCATTTGGAATCTTCCTTTCCTGAATGTTTAATACTCTCCTCCAGCAGCACAACACAAAGGCACCAATTCTTCTTCTACTATACTCGGTCATTGTCCAGTCCTTTGATGTAAACGAAATAATTGTGAAGATCATGGCCTGGATCAGGGACACCTTAGTCTCTAGACTGTCATCCTTGCTCTTCAGCACTCTGGAGAGGTCCCTGATAGCAGATTTTCCTAATGAAATTTGTCTTTTGATTTCCTGACTTCTGGTACCTAGAGTATTGTTTGTGGAACTGAGCAAGCTAAAATTAACAATCTCGATCTCTTCTCTGTCTAACATGGTGCTACCATTTGGCCCAGTGGTGAGAATATTTGAGTTCTTGATTTTGAGCTTTAAACCATAGTGCAAACAACAGTCCTTGACCTTGGCAGCAGATCATCAAGCCCTCCTCAGTTTCAGCAAGTAAGGTTGTATCATCTGCATGATTGTTACATGCAGATTGTTAATGAGTTTTCCTCCAATTTTGATGCACCATTCCTCTTAATAAAGCCCAGCCTTTGAACTGATCTGTTCTGCATACAGATTGAAAAAGTATGGAGATAGGATGCATCCCTGATGTATTCTTTTTCTGATTTTGAACTATGCATTGTTTCCTTGCTCTGTGCTGTTGACTGCCTCCTGGTCCAAGTAGAGGTTTCCACATGAGCACAATCAGGTGTTCTGGGATTCCCATTCCTCTCAAGGTTAGCCAC
>NW_006399757.1:14436165-14449374 GCF_000299155.1 Elephantulus edwardii | reverse complement strand
TATGATTCTAATTCAATACCACATAAAACCAACAAAAACAATTGTTCTTCATAGTATTCTGTTATTATCATTTTTATTTCTTTTGGCTCTGCTTTTATTGATTTCATTCCTTTTCCATTTATTTGCTCCTTCTACTGTTCCTCTGTTGACTTTGCCAGAGTTTTGATATTATTAATCCTTTCAAGCTCCACTTGTGCTCATTATTACTATTGTGGTTCTGTTTCTTTTTGACACCTAAGAATCTATAACTAAAGGAATTTTCTATTAATTTGCCTATCATTATGACCAACAGAGACAGATTTAATTTTCATATATTTTCAATCTCATCTCAGGCTTGAATACACTTCAACAATCATAGTCACTTTTACATTGCCCAATCACTTTCTGTGTGTGAATATTAGGCCTTTGAAAAATATGGACTATAAGATCCAAACAGTTAAGAGTATTTTTGAGAAATGAGACATCAGAGAAAAAAAAAATCTCATCAAGAAGTTTTTCACACATTGATGAGAAATTGTTTGGGAATTTTGTTGAGTGTTTTATTTGGTATGTAGCCAGAGAATAGGACTCCTGCCAAATTTAGGGAAAGTCTTACAAATAAAACCTATGCTTTGACCTTTTTGTTCACTTATTCCTAAGCTGGGATGTACTAAAGCTTTTAGTTTTATGATGTGCATGACTTTGCCCCTCTCCTTTTAAAATCTCCTCTACTCTCTTGACATCAACTACGTACTGAATCTACTCTGCCCCCATTTCTGCAACCCATTTCAGATATCACAACTTTTCTCATGAGGGCTCCAAACGAAAGATTTTATTAACTGAAATCATCTATATTCATGAATCTGGTTTATTTACTTATGTGAATGAAGCCTCTGTACTTCAAATAGAGAAACTAAATAATTGTTTTTCCACTCACTTGCAGTTTACAATTAATTTATAATTTCTGCTCAGAACTGAAAGAGTTCTGGTGGCCCAGTCAGTAGGAAGATGCTCTGCCAATCCACTGGTAACATCACTCTGTTGGTTCAAATCCACAAGCAGACTATGGAGAAAAATGGATTATCTCCTCTCGTGCAATTTACAACTTCAAGAAACCCACTGGTAGGTCACCTAGGAATTGGTTCTGACTCAACAGCTGTAAAAGTGAGTTCAAGATGTAAAACAAATATTTTTAACTCTGAAATAACTTCTGATTCAAATACTTATTTAATTCCTTTTAGATTAAGCATCTTGCATTATAGCTGCTTTGACATGGTCACTTGCTCTGTGTATAACCTTTTGGAGAGTGCCGTCACCTCGGTGAGCCACAGTTTTCCTTAAATTAATCTGCTTGTGTAATTTTTTTTCTCTTAGATATGGTCACTGATCCTTGGAACCAAAACCGAGTTTAAAATTCTTAACAAAGCAAATCCTAATAATCTTATTCTTTCTTACAATGACTGTCTTTATTTTCACAAATAAGGTGCTCACGTGAAAATACATATATACATATAAAGTATATAGATAAGGGTTTCATATGGGAGGAGGTTGTCTAGTTTGAAAAAAACCCCAAAACCAAAGAACAATCCAAAACATACAGCACACACATTATTTTTAGAATAATATGGAATAGCTTAATAACTGGCTTATTGTCAACCTTTCTTCCACAAACTTCCTTGCCACCATCTGAAAATATACATAATTTGTAAAGGCCCATGTCATTTCCAGTTTTTGTATTCCTGGTACAAAGCACAGCCCTGGTACAAAAAAGTATTGAATTAATGCCTGATAGATGTCAGAAGAGGCTGATTTTCAATTTATACTAAGTCAATTAAGTTTGCAGGTAGTTAGTCCAAACAAAGAATTTTTTACTTTGTAGTGATTCATGAAAAAAGATGGAGTATTGTTCAAATTGGAATCATCAACATGCTCTGGAAATATTGTACAATTTAAATAACTGAAGAACAATGATGCCACTCTGGAGACTAAGGTGCACCCAATATAGACCATGATAATTGCAATCACTTGCAATGCATCAGAGAGCAGGACAATGACTAGGGAAGAGAGAAGAATTGATGTCTTTGAGCTGTGGTATTGGAGAACAGTATTGAATATACCATGGACTGCTAAGAAAACGAACAGCTTCATCTGAGATAGGGTTAAACCAGGCTACTCCTTGGAGGCAAGGATTCTGAGGCTTTGTCTGACATACTTTGGACAAGTTGCAAGGAGGAGCCAGTCCTTGGAGAGGGACGTCATGCTTGGGATGGTGGAGGGACAGCGCAGGAGAGGAAAACCCTCTATGAGGTGTATTGATTCAGTGACTGGAGTAGTGGATGTAGGTGTGTTGGAGACAGTGAGGTTGGCACAGCATAGAGCAGTGTATAGGGCTGCAGGTGACTCAACCGCACATAACAACAACAACAGCTTGTAATTATGAAAAGAGCATAGAGTCAAAATTTTGGGGCTTTGCATTCTACTCCAATGGCTTTGGTTCAGTCACCTATCTCTTAATGATTCATTTTCTTCTCCTACTAGACTATTTCTCAGTACTTTCCAAGTCTAGAGCTCTATGATTAAAATAATATATCATTGGTGTATGAATGGGTGTTATCGATAGATACCTTCTTGTTGGCTCCAGGTTATACCTGTACTAGATGTTTGTTTTCATTCATTTGCTGGGGCTTTTACACTCTGCCACAGTCATATTGGTGACATAAATGTAAATGTACTTCCTTGCTTCGCTATGTTTCTTCTTTTTCATACCAGGAACATATTTTTGTATATATTGTTTGCATATATAAAACACACTTTTGTATGATGTGCATTGTTCCAACCTAACGAATATTGCAAAGTAATTAGTATTAATCTGTATAAAAATTATATTGATTCTAATGATCCACAGGTGAACGATTGTCCAATTCCTTCGGGGTCAGAATAGTATCACAAACACAATGCTTATTTTAGCATTTGGCTAAAATGCCACTGTATAAAGTTTCTGGACAAGATCAAATTTCCAGTACCTGTCTCAATTGTTGAACAGAATAACAGAATTCTGTCGCATTGAATTTAGGGCTAAGCTGGTTACCTATGGTGCCTGTTTCTTAAAAAAAAACCCCACAAAAAAACCCCAAAACCCAACATGGGATCAGCTTGACAATGAAAGAAAAGGTCTTGATTAAGTCAAAATAATTGCATAAGATTTAATCCAATGTGGACAATCTTGAGTTTAATATAAAAAACACACTCTCTGGCTGGCTTTTGAGTGAGAACAGGAACAGAATCAGTGATGACAACATATCGCATGGCTGGTGTCTGAGGCTCCCGTCATTATGTGTGGTGTCCTGTCCAGTTCAGCAAATTCCACAGGACTTTGCACCCCATTGACTATGCCAGTGACATATCTATTAGCAGATGGGAAAGTCACAGCCCCGTTCCATGCATTTGCTGTGTTTTCCTGGCTTTTGTAACTTGTACTGGCTGGTTTGTCTTAGGGGTCACTTTGCCTTCTGATCCAAAGAGACTTTGGAAAGGCAATTAAACATTTCCTCTACATTCCAGTTTGTTTTGAATACTTGGAAGAGGTGCTCCTTCTTGTTGCAGATTTCTTTTGTTGTGGTTGTGAGGTTAAAAGACTCTTAAAAAAAACACCCTGTTTTAATGTCTGATTTTAGATAAGGAAGATTATTGAATGCACATGCGCAAAAATGTATTGTTCCATATTACATATCAAATTAGGTGTTGGTTTAGCATTAGAATTTAATGTGTCCTATTTCCTAAAGAATGGTCTGCCTCATTTTTCTATGTTCCTTTCTCTATTAACACTGGTTATTATTTCTATTATTATTGTGTGCAACATTTAGTTGGAACCAACTTATACCTAAGGCTCCCACAGATTTTTAGAAGCAGTTAATCATACAGGAGAAGATTGTCCATCTTTCTCCAGTCGTGTCGCTGCTGGATCTGCACCACATTCCTTTGGATTGACAGCACAACTCCTTACCATTAAGCCACAAAACCGGTGGCTTTTAAGCCTTTTAAGACTGGTTATGCTTAATTAATAAAAAATTATTAAGCTGTCAGTTCAAAGATTTATTTTCTGCAACCATGAGTGGATGGTAACTGGCCCACAGGAAGCAAAGTATAGCAGGGTCTGTCTTCTTTTATTTTAGCATTCCCCACAAACAGGAAAGGATATCATGCTTGGAAAGGTACAGCACAAGAAAACCCCAGATGAGAAGGAGTGACACTATAATTGGGTAATGAGGGTAGGTGTGCAGCGACAGTGAGATTGGCTGAGGATAGAGCAAGGTTCAGAGCTACTGTTCCTAGGGTGGTTATGAATTGCAAGCAACTTGACAGCACATAACAAGTAGGAAAAATTCTGCTCAGAGCTGAAAAATTCAACAATTGTGTACTGCATAAGAAGTAGTTTTACATTATGGCTTGGTAAACTGGATACTTTTTTTAAAAATTTTATTTTTTATGTGTTTACTTAAATTATTCCCATGTTCCATCAGAATGAAAATCTCTTTTGGAAAGGTCAAGGAATGTTCTAAAGGGATTCTGACTTAAAGTGAGATTTGAAGGTATGGGACATATTTTCTTTGTGGAAGCAGTTCTCAAAGCTTTTTGTGGCTTTTTGCTATAGCATAAATTTATCTAACCATCAGAGCAAACAGCTGAAATTCCCCCCCCCATGTATCATGATTCTACAGAGTTTTAAAAGTTTGCCAAACACTGACAAGTCTATATATTTTCCTAGTGTTTTCATAAATATCATTTGTCTATAAATAAACAGCAATTAGGAATAAAAGAAAGTATTGTAGAAGTATTTTCCAGTTGTAATACTGAGTGATGATATGGACAAAACCATGAATGATTGAGGAAGTATAAAATAATAAAGATGGAAGGAATGATACTGTATTGAAATGAGTTAACTGACAGGGACCACTTTAGGAAGTAACATATTATCAAGAACTAATGGTATTGAATGAAGAAGTTCAAGCTCAAAAATTAGACTCAGAGAATTGGTATGATACCAATTAACATGCCTCAACTATCAAATGAAGTCATATACATGCTCACCAGCCATGCCACAAAATTTGGAAGACAGCTGATCTCGTTAACTGACTGGAAGAGATTCATATTTGTCTCTATTTCCAAAAAAAGTGATCCAATAGAATATAGAAAGTATAAAAAATATTACTATCACATAAAGACAAAATATTCCTGAAGACTATTGAAAAACAACTAGAATAGTACATTGGCTGACAGAAACTGCCAGAAATTTAAGCTGGGTTTGGAAGAAGCTGTGGTACCAGGGATATCATAGCTGATATAAGATGTATCTTGATTGAAAGCAGACAATACCAGAAGAATATCTGTTTGTGCTTTATTGACCATGCAAAGGCCTTTGACTGTGTAAATAATAATGAAGAATGAGAAGATAATAAAGAAGAATGAGAAGAATAGGAATCCTAGAACACTTAAATTTAATTGTGGTCATACAAAATCTTTATCTAGATCATAAAGCTATTGTCTGAACAAAGCAAGGAAACACTGTATAGTTTAAAATTTAAAAAAAATGCTATACATCAGGACTGTATCCTTTCTCCATACCTATTCAATCTGTATGCTGTACACATAATTTGAGGAGCTGGACTCTATGAAGAGGGAGGTGACATCACGATCAAAGGAAGATTTGTCAACAACCTGTGTTATGCAGATAACACAATCTTTCTTGCTGCAAGTGAGGAAGACTTAAAACACTTGTTGAAGTAGTTCAGACTACAGCCTTCAATATTATCAAGAAAATAAAAATCCTCACCACTGTGCCAATAGTTAACATCATGATAGATGAAGAAAATAATGAAACTGTCATTGATATCATCTTACTTTGATCCACAACCAACCCTTGGAACCAGCAGTCAACAAATCAAAAGATGTGTTATATTAGGAAAAACTACTGCTAAAGAACTCACCAAAGAATTAAGGAGTAATGATGCCAGTTTAAAGCCCGAGGTGCACCTGGTTCAAGCTATGTGTTGTTTGTTTTGGTTTTTTTTTTAAAAATATATTTTCAATCACAATACATATGAGAGTTGAGCTGTGATGTTAGGGAAGACTTTTGAACATAGCATGGACTACCAGAAGAACAGACACATATGTCTTGGAGAAATTGCAATGAGAGTACTCCATAGAGGCAAAGGTCGAGAATTTCATCATATATATTTTGAGTATGTTGTTAGGAGGGACTGTTCCTTGGAAAGGGATAGCAGGCACGGAAAGGTGGAGGGTCAGAGAGAGAAAGACCCTCACAAAATGGAATGACACAGTGCCCGCAACAACGGACTCAAACATGTCAGAGATAATGAGGGTGCCACAGACTAGGACAGGGTTCAGCTCTGTTGCTCAGTGTCGCTATGCTGTTGTTTCTGTTAGATGCTGTCAAGTTGTGTATGACTCATGGAGACCATATTATGAACAACAGATCTGAACTCTGTCCTATCCTGTACCATCTTCACACTTCCTGATGCACTAGAGCCCATGGCAGCAGTCATCATGTCAACCCACCTAGACAAGGGTCTTCCTCTTCTTCACTCAGCCACCACCCTTCCAAGCATCATGTCCCTCTCCAAGGAATAATCTTTCCTGAAAACATATCCTACGTATATGAGGTAAAGCGTCACCATATTTTACTCCGAAGAGCTCTCAGGCTCTCTCCAAGACATTTGTTATTTTGGCCATTCCTGGAATGTTTAGTGCTCTTCTCCTACACTACCCAAAGGCACAAATTCTTCTTCTGTTATCCTTATTTATTGTCCAGCTCTTAGATTCATAGAAAATTATTGAAAAGACCAATCAGATGCACCTTTATCCTCAAATTGACATCATTGCTCATCAATAATTTGCATAGGTCCCTAATGGCATATTTTCCCAGTGCAGTGCCTCTCCATATTTCCTGACTGCTAGTACCAAGAGTGTTAGTTATTCCAAGTAAGATGAAGTTGCTGACAGTTTCAATTTCTTTTCCATACATTGTGATGCCTAACAGTCCTGTGGAAAGAATCTTTGTTTTCTTGATATTGAGATACAACTCATGTGAAATGATGCATTTCTTGATCTTCTGCAGCAATTAGTTCAGGAAGAATTTGAAAGACCCTTACAACAATACAACATGGTAGAAATGAATCTTGTATTCAAATGTAAAATCTTTTTCTATTGGTATAATGACAAAATCTAAATGGCAGTGATAGATACTGCATAGAACTGTCTTAGCATTTTAAAAATTATCTTCACATGTCCCATTCAAACTAGGAAATAAATACACATGGGAATTGTACAGAATTGAAATGAAAGTTGTGATCAATGTAAAAATATTTTTTGATTAATCATGATAATTCTTAAATTATAGTGAAATATGAAGCTAAAGCTTCAGTTTGAAATTATCATTTTAAAAGGATAGCAAAAGAGTAAATTAACTTGACATGTGTTATTTTGAAAAGTGGACAACTGTAATTTTGACAAAATAATATCCGAACTCTAAAAATGAGTCAATTTTAGGTATATTGGCCTATTTTTCCTTAAAACTTTTGATTTAAAGTGGAAAAAAATCATTCTAATGTTTTACTATATGAAAACAAGATATTTTGAAGCAGAAAAAGAGTAAATGAGAAGAAAATGATAGCTCTTCATGTCTAGAGGTTAAGGTAATAGTATTTGTTCAGGTAATTATGGCTAACATGTGAAATTTGAATATCTGATCTATATTACTGTCTCAGTTATTACCAGAGAATTGCATGCATTGTTTTCATATTTAGGTACTTAATCTACAAACCTGTTAGATAAGTCACACATTGTCAAATTTATCTTTTCAAATTTTGAAAGTGGATATATATATATATATATATATATACACATATATATATATATACACACACACAATAGATATATAAACTTCATCTCAGATACTTTGGACATGTTGTTTGTTAGGAGACACAATTCCTTGGAAATGGACATCATATTTAGAAAGGTGGGTCAGTGAATTAATAGAATGATCCTGAACTGGATAAATTGATAATGACTCCTACAATCGGCATGAGTATATAAGAAATGATGATAAATGACACAAGATAGGACAGGATTCAGTTGATATGTGTTCATAGAATCTCTATGAATTGTACTCGTATTGACAGCACCTCACAACAACAAACAAGTAGCTATCTTTTCACACTTTTGTACTCCAGGTCCCCATTTATTCACTCTAATCAAGTGTCCTTTTACTAAACATCAGTTTCACTTTAAGACATTGTAGGATTAGATGACAATAGGAGGGAAATATGTCTGTAAAACTTATATGAGGAAAGGTTATTCTGTTGTCTACAGGACAAATTCTGTGATCCAATTTTGTTATATGTTTCAGTGACCTCCAGCTATTGTTACTAAGATATCCTTTCATTTTATATCTTTCTAGAAGAGCCAGTTCAATGGCACATAACATCACCAACAATATCTTTCATTTCTATTCTCCAGTGCTTTGTTTGAATTTTATGTTCTCCATATTTAAAGTGGTTTTGAAGGTTTATCTTTGAAAACCACGTATTCCTATAATGAATAGAGATAAACTGAAAAATGTGTAGTAAAACCTAGCTCAATTAGCCCAAAATTATGTAATGAATGAAAAGCACATTTAATAGGTAGACCCTTATGTTGGAAATATATAATTATTATTCAAAGGTTGTTTGTAGGCTTAGAATTTCCAATTGAAATCCTGACTCAATTGTTAAGTTACTCTAATGGTCTCTGTTTCTTCATAAAATTAGGAGGATGAGAATACCAACATTAACCTTGGCAGGCTGCTGTAAAATCAAGTGATGTGACACGTAAAGTCCTTCGAAAGTTTAGAGTTTCAGCTGTTTTGTTTTACATGTGCTTCACAATATTTCAAATCTGCTTCAAAATGTTTTAAAGTTCAGCAGACACAACCTTATCAACAACTTCTGTAGCTCCAAAGCAGAAAATTAGTTTAGTTGATGTTTGAGATCTTCATTTTTCTTTCAGTCTTGCAAACCAACAACAAATATCATTAAACCAAAAATAAAACTTAAAACAACTACCATGATAGCCAATCCCAACTTATATTTTCCTCCTTGTTTTGAAAATAATCAATGAGATCTAAAAAGATACATGCTAATAATATACTATGCAAATAGAAGGTGAAGAAGAAAACAAAATATAACTAAATTCTCTTTATCCTTGCCCTGCCCTACTTGTTAAATGAGCACACACTTGGGCATTACGAAGCAACATTGCATGGAAAGAATATCTTCACAGACTGATTGTTTTCAAGAGATTTAAAGCTTACTACTTTCAGGGGAAATGTCAAAAGATGATATAATCCATATGTGGATTAATATGACCTCACAGAAATCTTTGAAATCTGAGATGCAGTTTTGGAAAACTGTTACCTTGGTTTCCATAATTGTTTCCTTAATATCCATTGCTTGTTTAAATTATAAAGATTCTTGATAATGAGATCATCTTCAATTATTTAATGATGAAGGAAACCTGAAATAAAACTACAGTTCTACTCCAAATTAGTCTCACACTTACCTATTTATAAAAATCAGTTTCTATTTAATGTGACACTCTGTTACCTGCCAAAATTTTCTCCCTTTGCCCCATCTATACCAGACCCAGCATCTCACTCACCTCTGTAATTAAGTCCCACTTCACCACTGTTGCTCTATTATATGATTTAGAAAGATTTCTACTTAAGAGTTTGAAAATCAAAGCTCAAAAGACTAAGACTACTTTATTCAGCTTTTACTTGGAAAATACATTCATTCATATTTATAGCTATTTTAAGTCCCCTCTAAATTCAGTTTTATCATTTTATTGTCAGACCATTCTACTGCTTTCTTATTTAGGCTACATGCATGCCTAATTGAGTTATGACGTTTTGTGCAACTCAAATAATGATAGACAAACATGACTAGGAAAAACCACTGATGGTGCAATTATTAAGCACCCAATTGATAACTAAAAGGTGAATGATTCAAACTCACTGGTGGTTCAATGGAAGAAAAGACCTGGTTATCCATTCTGGTGAAGAACTCAGCTTGAGAAACCTGAAAGGGAATTTCTACTCTGTCTTAAAATGTGATTTATGAGTCAGTATTGACTCACTGATCTGGGTTTTTTGTGTTATTTGTTCATTTTCATAAGTATTTTATAATTGTATATTTATGGTTCTTGGTATTTTGTACTTAGGAAAATTAAGCTTATCTGTGGTAATGAAACACATTATTGTTGTCAGGTGCCATGGAATGAATCAACTAGGACTTATTATGACCTAGTGAACAACAAATCTGAATCTCTGATATATCCTCACAATCTCTGATATACTTGAGTCTGTTGTTACAGGTATTGGGCCAATCTATCTTGCTGAGGGTCTTTTTCAGACCCTCCACCTTTCTCTGCATGATGTCTTTTTTTTGAGACTGGACCCTTTTGACTGCATGTCCAAAACATGTGAGAAAATTTCACTATCTTTGCCTCTGTGAGCATCCTAATTGCACTTCCTCCAAAACAGACTTGTTTATTCATTTCATAGTTCACAATAGATGGAAATAGAGTTGAAAGTGTAGATCTGTAAATAAGAATATTACATTTTTACTGTTTGGTTTCTTATTTTACTAATATTTTTCCTAACTGTGCAGTCAAATGTCACTTAATAAAAGACTTCATTCACATTAAGAGATGGCATACTTGAGTTTAAATATGTAGTCAGAGTGTAAAAAAGAACGTTTTATTGGAATATGCTAAGACAAAAATGTATACATCAATGTTGTTATGTGCCGTTGGATCACCTGCGTTAACTCTATGTACAACAGCTCTGAAGCCTGCCCTGTCCTGAGTCAATCTCACTAACGCTGAAACACCTACCCCCATTGCCCTTGTTACTGTACCATCTGGGGTCTTATCCCAGGTCTTCCTCTCTGACAGTGTCCCTCCACCCTTCTGAGCATGATGTCCTTCTCCAAGGATCAGTCCCTGCTGGTCACATGTCCAAAGTGTGTGAGATAGAGTTCAAATATAAATCAATATTACTACAATAAAGTCATTTAAATATCATGGTAGTCTTATGAAAATAGGAAACAAATGTCTTTTGGAAGATGAAAATAATTGTAAAATAATTTATGACATTGTGTTCTTCATGTGTATTCCCAACAGAATGACATAGTCTTTCTCAAATTAATATTACTTATCCATAAAAGGACTATTTAGTCTTAGCAGTGTTTATGGTTTCTTCTAGTTGTAAAATATTGCAAGTCTAGAGAGTTTCCTTACGCTGGAAAGGATTTCAATGTTCTGATTTTATAGATGCAAAACTGAGTTAAATAATTTGCTAATCATGTGCACGTGAATTAAACAACTGCTCCTTCCTGTTAGGGAGAAAAATTCCATTTAACTTTTTGAAACTACTTCTTAGCTATCTTGCCATTTCTTATTCAGTGGCTTCATGAATATGCTGATGACAGTATGAGATTTTGCAGTTATCATACCATAGTTTGTGTTTTTTTCCCTCCTGAGCCAGAAGTCCATCACAAAATATTTGCTATGCATAGCACCAAGCACCGGGTGCTTTTGGGTTTAGTGATTTGATTATACACGGTCCATAATTGAAGGAGTCTAAAATCTTACATCAAACTGAGAAAATTCTGTATATCCTTCCAGAAATGTCATGAAAAATTGCAAGTGTCAGGATTTTGAAAGACTGTATCATTCAGAATTAGGCCCATATTTATTGTTAGGATTCTTAATACAAAATTCTTTCTTTTGATATGCTTGTGTCTGAGCAGCACAATTAGTCTGCTAATGGTCTCTACTTCCAAGACTTCTAATAGCACAAACTGAAGTGCTTGTGTTCCTCCTTGGAGATTTGCTAACCCATTTGTTTTTAAGCTTTTAGGGGGGGAAAAAGAGAAAGTCTTTGGCTTTACATAAGAGTTCTGTCTTGTGGAAGTTTTGGAAATTTTAAATTGCAGTCAAGTTCCTGACTTGCAGGTGAAACATTATCTGTTCATCTTGTCATTAGTACTGACAGTTTTGGCTGAGCTTGAAGTCAAGAAAAATGCTGGAGTGAACCTGGAAACAGTCATATGTTCCTCATCTATCACCTCATTAATCACAAAGTTAACATTGTCTCTGAAACAATGCTGCTTTATTTGGGAGTAAATCCTCATTCACAGTTAATGCTACTAAACAACTTTCAACAGTCCAGTCCAGATTCTTCTTTCTGTCCTGCCAAGTGTGGGTGAGACATGACAATCATGACATTATTCATTGATAATTAATGTAGAGTGATCTAGGCAATGATCTCATTCTTGCAGTCATCCAGAATAGAGTATGCTTGAAGAAGTTCTTCATACACTGGTAATTAAGGTGGTGGTTTGTTTTGTGTTTCTTTTTTTTGTCTATTTGTATCATAGTTTATGGCTATATACACAATGAAGTCATAAATTATTACATTTAACAATCCGTACTTAAGAGTTCTACCTTTGTCCACTGATTGCCAGGGTATTTAATCTTTCCTCTCCAGTTTGCAGAGCTGTGAGGTCATCCCAGTGTGTGACATTCATACACAGCACTGTGGGAAAGGTAGAGAAATGATAATGATGACAATAGGGCACTCCTCTGATTTATGTGCACCCTGCTTGAGAGGTATAAATTAACTGCCTAGGGAACTGTGTTCTTCGTAATGTGTTGGAATTGTAATACATCACTTAATGCAGAGAACAAATGTGTCTCCACAAGAGCTTCATTTTACTCAAGAACAGCTGACTAGTGCAAAAGGATCTTATTATTCTTTTAAAAATGTAGTTTTGTTCCAAAATGATAAATAAATGTATCAATACACATGTGAAATTTTATTTGTCTATTTTCACATTCCAGGCACTTCTTAACCCACTTTGACCTCAATTAGATGCCTCTTCATCTTAAGTTCACCAATGATAGGTTCCACATGTACAAAATTATGTGTTCCAGAATGCCCATTCTTTACAATATTAACCACAATTTACTATAATCCACACATTCTAATGCCTTTGCTTAATCAATGAAACAAAGGTAGACATCTCTCTGTTATTCTCTGCTTTCAACCAAGATTCTTCTGAGGTAAAAATGTAGTATCTCTCACTCACTGTGCTCTTTTGAATGATTTGT
>NW_006399757.1:14429326-14435175 GCF_000299155.1 Elephantulus edwardii | reverse complement strand
CAGGGTATATTCCCAGTAGTGGAATTGCTGGGTCAAATGGTATCTCTATTTGCAACTTTTTGAGAAAGCACCATACTACTTTCCACAGGGGTTGCACCATTTTGCACTCCCACCAACAGTGAATCAGGGTTCCAGTTTCTCCACAACCTCGCCAGCATTTGTTGCTTCAATGTCAGTGTATAGCTGCCTGTGATTTTAATGATATTGCTTGATAATTTTTCTCACTTTGTTAGATTAACTTTCTCTGAAAACTAATGCAATTGTAGACCCCTTTCAGTTTGTTTGGCCAAATAATTATCTTCCAAATATCTTGGTAATAGAACATTGAGCACCTTCAGCGCTGAATCATTTTATTGAAATATCTCAATTTGCATTTCATCAATTATTGAAACCTTCCTTCCCCCCACCCCCAGTATTTTCAGTGCTGTCTGATCTTATTCCTTTGGTATTATTGGTGATTGAGCATGTGCTTCTTCTTGAAATAGTTGGATGTTGATCAATTATATTTTGGAACAGCAAGTCTATCTCCTTTTAACTCTTCCTTTGTAGTGTTGGCTGTTATATAACGTGGATTGACTAAGATTCAGAATGAAACTACAAACACGGCATCAGAACCTTGCCCTACGCTGCATCATCCTCATGGTCACCTACATGCTTAAGCCCACTCGGACAGTCACTGTGTCAATCCTTAGTGTTTAGGGGTTTCGTTTCTTTGAGCCTTTGCTTTTCTTAGCAGAGACTGAGCAAAATATGTGAGGCGAACCTTCACTATACTTGTCTTTAAGGAGAACCATGGTTACATTTCCTCCAAGAAAAAGTTACTTGTTCTCTTGGGAGTCTGTGAGATCTGCAGACTCTTTTCCAACACCAAAATTCAAAGACATCAGTTACATTTTACTCATTATCCAACATTCAAATAAATATGAAACAATTCAGAATATCATGGCTTAGGTTATGTGCAACTTAGTCTTTAAGCTTATATCCTTGCTCTTTAAAATTTTGGAGAAGTCCCTGACAATAGATTTCCTGAAAGCGCATTATCTTTTGGTTTTTAACTGTAGTTCTGTTGACTGTGGATTCAAGTAAAATAAAAACATTGACTACATTGATCCTTTTTCCAATTTTCATTATGTCACCTATTGGTCTAGTGGTAGGGATCTTTGTTTTCTTTTCTTTTTTTTAATTATTATTAAATTTTATTCGTTTTAATGAACATTTACAGAGATTTTGGGTTCTCATTCATTCATTGTTGCACTGTTTTCTCTACCCTCCTCCCCAGTTCGTTCTTGTCCCCACCCCCCGAATGTCTGTTTTAATTTTCCAATTGCCACAGTGCTTGTCAAAGCCAGTTCTGATTAATCTCCTTTGTCAGTGTGTCCTTTGCCATTCCCTATCACTCCTCCCTGAGAGAGACTTCACCCTGATTCATAGGAAAAGGGGATGGCGTATTCTCTTAGCTACTTCCTGCTGAAAAGGGACGCTGTGGGTTTCAGGGTGAAGATCTTCTCTCACTACTCTAAAGGGCCCCTTTGGCAGTAGGAAACACATAGACTATTATGGAGATTGATTTTGGAATTTAGATTCACTGTTATCAATTGTGCTTAGCCGTACATGTTCATATCCTTGAAGATGTATCATGGAGGTGTTGAAACCTAGAAGACACAAATTTAACAAGTTAAAAGTACATGAGTCAAAAATTAACAAGCAAGAATATTCCGAGTAGAGGTTCTAGTAGTGGCACAAATCAAGTTACAGAGGGAAGGTGGTTCTAACTATAAAAGACCTATAGACTAGCACTTTGTCTATTATATTGTAGAGGTTAGGAACCACAAGATGTAGAGGCTCAGCTATGTCATTTATGCTTCTTAAGTCCTGGAGCAAATTCCATCTACCACTGGGCTGCTTTACAACTCAGAAGTGCACATGCAAGGTAGAGGTGAAGTAAGGAACTGCTTATGAGGTTTTCCATTCATTCCAACAACTAAGAGATAGTGAGAAGAGTTGGGACCTCAGAAGGCTTTTAGGACCAATTAGTAGGCTCTATGTCCAGGAGAAAATGAATATACTTACCAGTAATTTAATGCTCATCCACGGCTCTTCTGGGAGGATCTAAATCGTTGAAGCGTCCTCCTTTGTTTCCAGATGGGAGTTGGGGCCTCTCAGTTCTGTCTGCCACGAGGACCTGATGTGGGCCACCTTGGCCAAGTGTCCTTCAGAGCCACACTTAAAGCAAGTGAGTGGGAGCTTCCTCTCTACTCCCCTTTCTATCTGTGGCTCTCGTCTGTGACACTGTCTACTGAAGTGGCCCAGCTTTCCACAGTGGAAGCAAATCTGACCTTCTTTATTACCTTTGGGTGGCACTGTATATGAGTAAGACTTCCTTTTCCTGACACAGGCCCTAAACTAGCAGCAATAGCTGCCCCAATAATTTTGGCCATTCTCTGGATCTTTGTTTTCTTGATGTTGTAATAATAAAGCTTCCTTAGTAATTTTTTATTTTTCCCATAATATTCTTTACTACTACAGCCTGAGACCTGATTTTGGTTTTGTGTATTTTGTTTGTTGGGTTGTCTCCCCTGCCCTTCATTCATTCAACTTGAGAATTGTTGAGTATCTTTTTTCCATTTGGCTTTCTAAATCTAAACCATTTGTATATTTTGTTACAGTAGTTTGAATCGTTTTCTCTAGCCATCCTATGAGATCTTCTGTTCAGTTGTCTTATTTCACCAGTTCCTCCTTTCTGTATGGATTCTCTGAATTCTATACTAAATTTCTGAGATTCATCTAACTTCAGTCTTGGTATTAACTTTTTGCTTTGTTCATGTATGATGTCCTGGATGTTCATTGGATGACCCCACAACTCATCTTGTGTTTGCATTAGCATTTAATGCATCTATTCCTGAGATGCTTACTAAATTTAAATTGCATATAATCGACATTATATTTTGGTTTTATTAACTCCTTTTCATTTTCTTTCCCATCACTTTGAATTAAATATGAGAAATTGATATTTTGTTGCAACCTGTACTGGTTCTGGCTGATGATATTGGTCTTCTCCCTTTCCTTCTTCCACAGATTCAGTAGATTTGATTTCTATTTTTCCATCCAGTGACGACCATCTGTAGTTGTTTATAAATTATTTTTACAATAAATAATTCGATCTTACAAAATTTTACCATATGATCTCCAGCATTTTTTGTATCAATAAGACCATTTCCCCAACTATTGATCTATCATCTGTTTCTATCTTTTGCATTTCAATCAAAAGTAATTCTTTATTTTAATTGCATATAAGATAAAGTTGAAACTGATAAGGTTGGTAGAAAGCCTCAATTCTTTGTTGGTTCAAGTGGTTTTGTGCATAAATGTGACTAAGTAATATTAACAGCTTTTCTTTATACATGCTATATAGGTATAGATATGATCCCATAATTGAAAGTATTGTTCTTCAGGATATATTTTAAAATATGGGTTTTTATGATGAATATGATACAATTTCTCTTCAATTTGTTATGTTTTTGATAGTAGACCAGATGATTTTCAGAGTCATAATTTCCCATAAAAGTACATTTAGCCCACAAAGGCCTAGGTTATTAATCTTTATGTATTCCATTTCAGTTTTGATAACTTCTAATCTTTCTAGGTTTTTAATTCATATAGTTCTGATTGTTAGTGGGTACTTGAAGCTATTTCTTCTCATTTTAGTAATGGCACATTAAAAAATGAAGATCCTCGAAGGGTGACTCTATCCACCTCATTAAGGTAAATTCTCCTTTAGGATGTAGTTCTTCTTCTGTTGAATTTTTTTAAACTTAATTTTATACTGGTTTACATGCAAAGTTCATAAAGTTTGGCCTCAGTTGTATTTTAAGTAAATTCTTGCCTGAGAGCAAGAATTCTCATACTATTATCTGACAGTGTTCTTCTGCTATACCTATGATTTTCACAAGTCCATTTTATTCCTAGTCATTTTTTAATCTGAAAATTCTTTTGAAACCTGCCCACCATTGGATGATACTGCTGATATTTGAAATACTAGTGGCAGTGGCATGGCTTCATATATCCCAGATGCATACAAGATAGTGCAGTAACCCTATTGTTGCTGTCATTGTAACAGTCTATCTCCTAGAGGATTGTCCTATATTTTAATGACAATGTATTTTCCAAGCATGGTATCTTTCTCCAGGTATTGAGTCCTCCTGAAAACATCCCCAAAATATGTGAGGCAAAATCTCACATTATCCTTATGTCTAAGGATACCTCTGGCTGCACTTCTTCTTAAATAGACTTTTTTATACTTTAGGTGTGTTGATGTTGTTATGTTGTCATCAAGTCGATTGATACTCATAGTAACTCTATGAAAAATAGCTCTAAACCCTGCTCTATCCTGAGACAACCTCACAATCTCTGACGCACCTGACTCCCTTGCCACAGTCACTGTGCCAGCCTATCTCATCCAGCGTCCTCTTCTACTGGACTGACTCTTACCTTTCCAGGCATGGTGTCCTTCTCCAAGGACTGGTGCCTTCTTATCCAAAATATGTAGGTCAGAGTTTCAAAATCTTGCCTCCAAGCTTGGTTTTACTGTCTCATGGACACACTTGTTGGTTCCTATGGTAGTCCATAGTCAATACAATAGTCTTCTTCAGCACCACTACTCAAAGGCATAGAATTCTTCTTCTGTCATTCTTATTAATTGTCTGGCTCAGATGCATAGCAAGCAATTGAGAAGGCTATGGCCTGGATCTCGCACATCTTAGTTTCTAGACTTACATTATTGTTCTTTAGCACTCTGGAGTGGTCCTTGACAGCAGACATTCCTAAAGCAACTCAGTTTTTCATTCCATTACTGCTGATGCTAAGTTTGTTAATTGTGGATCTAAGCAAGAGGAAATTATTAGCAAACTCAATCTTTTCTCTACCAATGATGGTGCTGAAAGTTGGACCAGTGATGAGAACCTTTGTCAACTCAGTGTTAAGATGCCTTCCGTATTGAAGGTTGCAGTTCTTGACGTTTTGCAGCAAACACTCTGAGCCGTCAGTTTCAGTGAGCAAGGTTGTGTCATCTGACTAACACAGGCTGTTGATGAGTCTTCCTGCAATCCTGATGCCACATTCTTCTGCATAAAGTTGAGCCTCTGGACTGATTTGTTCCACATATAATCAGGACTCTTCATTGACACAATACTTCCAAGGCATAAATTCCTCTTGTGTCTTCATCATTTCTGGTTCAACTTCCAAATGTTTATGAAACAATTGTAAAAACATGACTTGGGGCAGGCACACTGTAGTCTTTAAACTAATGTCTTTGCTCTTTTAGCACTTTAATGAGGTACTTAGTCTGCAGCAAGTAAGCAAGTACTTCAAGTCCTCCTCACTTTCAGCATAATGCCGGCTGTTGATGAGTCTTCCTCTGATCCTGATGCCACATTTTTCTTCGGAGTATAGTTTCACAAAAGATTTACCAACCATACAGATTGAATAAGTATGAAAAGAGGATACAACCCTGTTGTACACCTTTCCTGATTTTAAACTATGCAGTGTGCCTTTGCTGTGTGCACACAACAGCCTTTTGGTCAAATTACACGTTTCACATGAGCACAATTAAGTTCTCTGGGGTTCCCATTCTTAATGTTAGCTATATAATTTGTTATGATCTACAGAGTCAAATACCTTTGCATGGGTGGTAAAACACAAATAGACATTCTTTTGATAGTCTCTGCTTTCAGGTAGGGTCCCTTTGATATTTTCTTTTTTTTTTTTTAAATTTAGGTTGTTTATTTTTCATTTCAATGAACATCTACAGAGATTTTGGAATTCCATTCATTCATTGTTGCACCCTTCTCCCC
>NW_006399757.1:14419497-14428779 GCF_000299155.1 Elephantulus edwardii | reverse complement strand
TTCCACAGTGGTTGCACCATTTTATACTCCCACCAACAGTGAATCAGGGTTCCAGTCTCTCCACAACCTCGCCAGACATTTTCAATGATATCCCACAGTTCTCTCTAAACGCAGCTTGAACTTCTGGCAGTTCTCTATCAATATACTGTTCTAGTAGTTTTTTGAATGATGTTCTGCAATATTTTACTTGCATTTGATATTAATGATATCATAATAGTTGTGCATTCTCTCGGATCACCTTTCTTAGGAACTGAAACAGATAATAAATCTCTTTCAGCCAGTATAGTAGACAGCTGTCTTCCTAATTATCTGGAATATACTGGTGATCATGTCCAGATTTGCCATTGATTCCTGGGACCTTAATTGTTGTCTGTGTCTTCAGTGAAGCTTGAACACATGGTTGTTGTTGTTAAGTGTCATCGAGTCATAGACGACTCATAGCAACTCTATGAATGAAAGACCTGAACACATGTATAATTTTTATTGTTTCTCCATGTTCATAGAGTTTCTGGAGGCAAGCTATTTTGAAGTGGATGCCACTCTTGCTTCCAAGCTCATTTTAATCAGGGAATTCCACCAAACACTGTCTATCATGGGTAACCATTATCACATTTGACATATCAGTGTCACAGTGTTTAGCATCACAACAACCACAAGTTAACTCTGTACAGCAAATGAACAGAACAGTGCTATACCACTTAGAAGAATGTTTGACCAAAAATAATTAAAACCAGGCCTGAGGGCTACAGATTAAAATCAATTAATAGAAATTAAATTAATTAAATTAAATTTTAGCTTGGTAGAATAACTTTCTATCCACTAGGCCAATAGCATCCTCTCTATGTTATACTTCCTGAAATATTTCACTATCGGTCAATACTTTTGGATACAGTGACTAGATGTATTACCCCATCCTTATTTTGTCATTTCTACTTTTTTTAAAATTTTACATTTATTTGCTTACAAATTCATATTCATTGTTTCACACCATTCTTCATTCACATTGTGTTTCATGCAATCATTCCCATGCATTATGTTTTATAAAATTACTCACCACTGAATCTTGCCCACCATTATCCTGTCTTATTAGGTTCCTTCCAGATCCTTCCCATTTCCTTCACTGTCTTCCTCCACCTACCAAATTGTACAACCTTGTGGTTTTACCCCTACCTATCCTCACTACTCTGCTCTCATCCCTTTCCCTTAGGGTCCTCGTACATAGTTTACTAGTTATCCGTTTATTTTTACAATAATGGTCTTCTGCGGTATTTGTCCTTATGAGACTGAGTTAGTTCACTCAGCATAATTCTCTCCTGTCTCTTCCAAGTTATACAGTTGTTTTGTTTTTTTTCCAAATCATGGGTCCTGAGTGCTTAATAATATTCTGTTGTGTGACTGTATCACAGTTTTTCAAACCATTCAGTTATGGTTAGACATTTGGGCTGTTTCCATGTTCTTGTGATGGTGAATAATGCTGCCGTGAACATTGGTGTACAAATCTCTGTGTCTCACTTCTAGTTTCCTTGGAGTATATTCCTAGCAGTGGAAATACCTACATCATACATAGTTTCTATGTTTAACTTTTTAAGGAGACGTCATACTGCCTTGTAGACAGGTTGTACCATTTTACAACTCCACAAGCAGTGTATGAAAGTTTCTACCTCTAAATAGCCTATCCAATATTTATTGTTTACTGCCTTGCTAAATATTGCCACTGCTATTATGGTGAGATGATATCTCATTGTGGCTTTGATTTGCATGTTTCTTATTTCCAATGATTTTGAGTGTTTCTTCAGTGTATGTTGGCTATCTTAATGTCTTCCTCTATGAAGTTTTTCAATGTCTTTTGCCCATGTTGTAATTGAGTTATCAGTCCTATTGTTTCTGGAAGCCAAGTCATAGTCTGTAAACTTTTATTGTGAGACTCTTGTCAGATTACAATGACAATTGTTTTTCCCCAGTAGGTAGGCTTTCTTTTCACCCCAGGGAAACTGTTTTTGGTGAACACAGAGATTTAATCTTTAGAAAGTCCCAGTCATCAAATTTATGTTCTCCAGGTTTTGCATTTCTGGCTGTATTTGTCAGCCTCTTTATACCATAAACTAGGGCTTCTAGGACATTCGCAATTTTACCCATAGCATCACTCCCTATGGCAACATGAGGGTTGACTTTATTTTTCAGTTGTTTCAACTTCAGAAATGCTGAACAATTTTGTCCCTTTTACTTCTCTGATTCCACATCTCTACACATTCTAATATTTTGTCTTCTTGAGCTTCCCTTTGAAATCATATGTTAAGCCTTCCCTTTGAAATCATATGTTAAGCTATTTTGCTTCAGCATCTTTTTCTTTTGTTTTTGCTTCTTGACACTCTAATCGATTTTCAGTGTCCTCTGAAATACTTTGTCTATTTGTCTTTCCTTTCTGTCTTTTTAATGACCTTTTGCACTCTTCATAGTTGATATATTTGATGTAATCCCACAACTCCTATCATCTTAGATCATTAGTGTTCAATGTCTCAAACCTGTCCTTAAGATAATTTTTAAATTCAGGGGGATTGACTCAAGATTATGCTTTGGTTCTTGAGGACTTGTTTTAATTTTCTTCAGCCTCAATTTGAACATGAGTAATTGATAATCTGTTCCACGGTCAGTTCCTGGCCTTCCTTTGATTGCTGATACTCAGCTTCTCCAACAATTCTTTCCACAGATGTAATCAATCTAATTTTTATGTAGTCCATCAGATAAGGTCCATGTGTAGAGTTGCTGTTTGTGTATATTAAAAATGTTTTTGTGATAAATTATTAAATGCAGGGGATCTCTTGATGCCATCCTTTTTGTTGTTGGAGATATTGTGTTTGGATATTGGTTTGTGGGAGCAGGAAGAAGGGAATAATGTGTAACAATGAATGAATGAAAAAAGAACAACAAGATGTTGGTTTTGTCTTCTTTTTTAATGTGCCTATTTATTGATATAAAATACTCTCCAATCTTTACTTTTGCAGTATATCAAAGGTTTTAATATGTTTGTATTTTTCCATTTTTATTTCTTCTTACCTATTACCATTACAGTGTTTTTATTTTCTATGTATTTGATTTTTCTTTACACTCTTGACCCTCCTATGTTGATGTCTAATTTTATAGTGTTGTGAACTGAGAAGATGCTTTGTAGTATTTCCATGTTGTTTATTTTGCTCAGATTTGCTTTGTGACATCAAAAATGTTCATTCTAGTGTAAGTTCCATATACACTAGAGACACATTGGTAGTGTTCTCTTGTTGGATGGAGTGCCCTATATATCTCTTATTCAATGCTGTGATTAAATTTCTTCTTTCAGTTTTTAAGTGATCTACTTTATCAATTCCTTTGAAGCACAGGGTTCCAGGATTACAAGAATCTCTGCTATCTCCCGCCCCCCTGTTATCTTTGTTTTCTAGAATCTGGATATCATCTGACTTCTGTTAAGTGACAATGAGTTTACTATGACTTATAGCAACCTTATGAACAACAGATTTGAACCTAGCCACCTAGTCTTATCCTCACCAACTTCACCATGTTCAAGGCGCTTGTTATGTTCAATGTCAATGCATGTGATTGATATTTTTACTCTTTTTCACTGACCCTCTCTCTTACCCAGAATGGTCTCTTTTTCAAGGATTGTAGCTTCCTGATAACATGGTAAAAGTGAGACGAACTTTCACTATCTTTGCCTCAAATGAGTAGTCTAGCAACACTTGCTCCAAGATGAATTGGTTTGCATACAAAAATCATATACATTGTGTTTCATATTATCCTCCCCATACACTGTATATGGTAAAATCAATTTCCATTGATCCATGTCCACCATTATCTTAGTTTATGAACAACCTAAGTTGTATTTTTATTATTTAACAGGTAACGAAGTAATGATAAATTCTCAAGTAAAAATTGTAGTCCTTCAATTTTATTTTTTTTTTACATTATGTAAAGCAGAGAGTAAAGGAACAGTAGGAATCAACCTCTAACTCAAACAGTGTTCTGACTTTGATGAGTGATTATTGTGATAATGTTCTAATACAAAAGAAAATAATGTTTAATATACCACATTCTTCTAGGTTGTATAGTCCTGGTCTGTCCACTTGCTGTATAGAGGTAACTCGTGGTTGCTGTGAAGCTGAACACTCTGACACTGATGTGGCAAATGTGATAATGGTTATCCATGGTGGACAGTGTTTGGTGTAACTCCGCAATTAAACAAGCTTGGAAGCAGGAATGGCATCCACTTCCAAAATAGCTTACCTCCAGAAGCCCTATGAACCTGGAGAAAGGATGAAACTTATACAATTGTCCAGGTCTTTCATTCATAGGGCCATTAGAACTCACCTATGACTCAATGACACTTAACAACAACAACAACAGCAAAAACATACCACTGAAAGAAACTTGTAGTGATTTTCTCACTTAACTCATAGTAATGCTGATGAAATATCACCTATACACCTTTTTATCTAGTGTAGAAAAATTCGCATATAAGGATGGCAGGAGAATTGATGCCTTTCAATTGTAGTGTTGGATAATAGTATTAAATGTCCCATGTCCTGCCAAAAACAAAAGACACCTTCTTTTTTGAAGGAAAGAAAAACTAAAACCAAACTTCCTTTCTTGGAGAAAGTACAACCAAGATATTCCTTAGAGGCAAGGCTGGTGAAACTTCTCCATATGTTGAAATAACTGATCTTTGAAAAAGACGTCATCCTGGATTGGTGAATGATTAGAGAAAGAGAAGAAAACCCTGAACAAGATGGATTGACACAGTAACACTATCAATGCACTCAAGCATATGGGTCAGCATGAGGAGGGTGCAAAATATGGCAAGGTTCTGTTGTTCGTAGGGTCACTATGAATTGTAATTGACTCAATGGAATTTAACAGCAATAACTAACACGTACACATAAACAGTATATCCATATAAACACATGCATCATTATACATGCATATAAATGACATGTATACATAAAGTTACTACATACAAATATTATACAGTTTATATACATAGCCATTTTTTATTCATGGTGTAAATATATAAAATTTCAAGCAAAACTGAGATTGTGTATGACTATTAAAAAATAAATTTTTAATTATATTGATTTTTTTTTACATAGTCATCTTATTGTCAGTGTCTAATATTGCTTTTGGAAGCAGGAGTGGCATCCTCTTCCTAAATAACATGCTTCTGAAAACTCTATCAACTTTGGTAAGTGTCAATAGTTGTAGAGTGACTTCGACCTGCTTTGTTCATAGGGTCACTGAGTCATGCTCAACTTGAAGGCAATCAACAACAACAACAATATTGTTTACTATGCAGGTACAAGTGAAAATGAAATTGAAAGAAGTCTTTGTGTGCATCGTCACTTACAAGAATATCATGATGGGGGTAACAGCTGTAACAGTATATGTGCTATCATTCTTTCGGATTACTGACTAAGCCAGCAACTTAATCCAGTATCTTCTTCATGGCCAATCCCAAGAGCATATGAGCATTTAATGAGTTGTCCATGTTGTTCAGTCAGGAAGGAGGATAGTGATTGTTGGGAGTAGATCAGTTCGAAAGTCTTGTTAAGTTAGGTAAAGAAAAGTTACAAATGAAAAACAGACTAGTGGGACTGCTGGGGTCAAAAGGGAAGTTGAGTTTGCATAGAAGGTGGTGGGGAGCTTGCAGGGGTCAGGGATGGGACAAATCCTTAAGTCAGCATCTCAGAACCAAATTATATTGAGATATAGGTATTTTTCCCAAGCAGAAACACTAAAATCACTCTTCTAAAAAGTTGAAATACATTTATCTTCAATAATATTCCTTTATAATTGTAAAAATATGAATAAGACAGATTTTAAAATATAGATTTAACAAGCCCCCAAGTGCTTGAGGAATAATATTTAGCAGAAAATACAGATACCTGTTATTTAATATGGTGCAAATACCTTGTGTAAAATTCTGGATTTTCTATTTGCCTGGAAGAGCCATTATAGGCAGTGTTGGGGTGTAAATATTTTCAGAAATCCTACTATTATTAAATTTCCATGCACTATTGTGAGGTTTTACCCTTTTGTATATTTATTTTAAATGCTCTTGATTCTACTTATGTTTTTAAATTATAAATATTACAGTGTTTTCAATTAAAACAAGCTTAACTAAGAAACATCTATGTTCAAGCATGCAGGAATAATGTAACTAATTATATCATAAAGATAAATATTTTAAGTGCCTTTCTGACTTTCTTTTTCAAATGAATTAAGCTTGATGTGTCTGGCCACGTTTTCCCAAGGACAATCCTCTCACTTCAACCCTTAACATTCCCTAAGTGTACTCTTCTTCTGTTCAATATGTTCCACATGTCCACATGAAATCAGGGAAGACATAGTAAATTTAACACATCTATTAGGCATTAAATAATACAACTTCTCATTGTTGTCTGGATGGACCACGTAGGATTTCCTGAGACTATTACATTGAATGAAATTTACATTCTTCTACCCTTTGTTGTATATATTTTTGTTAACATTAGCTCTACTCAATTTGTATTATCCTTATTTCCAGCTATTATTGTACTGATATTTAAGATTTATCACATCCACGTTACTAACAGTGTTTTATTCCCTCAACCTGTACTTCACTAAGTCATTTGCCAATGATTGCTCTCCTTTGTATTCCCTGTGTAACTTTATTTGTTTCTATTTCTGTATTAATCAAAAGTCAGTTTATAGAGTACATAAAATAAGAGAGAAGTTTGCTTCTATGTGATTTTTCCCTTTATGATACACTTATATTTAAAATGTGTCAGATATTGCTTAGAATACTCCCTTTATAGATATGCAGTATTTAAACTTGTGAAACATTATACAGTAGATAGGATTCCTAATCCCAATTATCAGATGAATAAATTGTATTTATTGCAAAGCACTCAGAATCACTCAACTCATAAATTGCAGAGCAGGTATTCAAACCTATGTAGTTTCATTCTACTGCCTGAGTCTTTATTCTATGATTCATCTTTATTTTTACAATTCAACAAGTTGCTTGTCTTTTTTCCACACATTCCTCATGGATGGAATGGAACTCAAATCCACTAGCTGCTCTGCAGGAGACAGGCAGTCTTCTCCCATCTTTGAGGTTTACAATCTCAAAAGTTTAGTGGTGGACCCCTGTGAGTAAGAATCATCTTGACAATAGTGAGTTTGATATTTCTTTTTTTAATACTTCATGGGAGCTCTGGTGGTCTAGTGGCAAGAAGCTGCACTGTAATCTCAAAGGCACATAGTTCTAGGCCACCAGCTGCTCAGCAGAAGAAGAATGGACAATCTCCTCTCATGCAATTAACTGCCTCTGAAAATCGACTGGAAGGTCAGCTGTGGGTCAGTTCTGACTCTACGGTACACAAGAGTAACAACAACAATTTAGAATATCATTACGGATTGCATCTCAATTATCAAGAAAACAAAGGTTCTCACCACTAGGCCAATTGGCAGCGTCTTTATAGATGGAGGTTGTTAACAGTTTCATCTTGCTTGGGCCCACAATCAGCATTCTTGGCACCAGCAGTTAGGAAATCAAAAGATGGATTGCTTTGGGAAAGTCTGCTGTCAGGGACATCTCTAGAGTAATGATGCCAATTTAGAGACTAAGGTGCACCTTATTCAAGCTGTGGTCTTCTTAATTACTTGCTTTATGTATGAGGACTGGACAATGACTAAAGATGGAAGAGGAATTGATGCCTTTGAGTTGTGGTGCTGGAAGAGAGTATTGAACATATCATGGGCTGCCAAGAACACAACCAACCAACCCTGGAGAGGAGTGAAACCAAGTTGCTCCTCAGAGGCAATGATTGTGAAGCTCCTTCTTCCATACTTTGGGTATGTTGCCAGGAGTAACCAGTTTTTGGAAAAGGATATCATGTTTGGAAGGGTGGAGGGTGAATGCAAAAGAAGAAAACCTTGGAGGAGAAGGATTGAAATAGTGATTGTGACTATTAGAGCAGGCATGTCAGAAGCAGTGAGATTGGCTCACTATAAGACAGGGTTTAGAGCTATTGTTCATACGGTCACTATGAGTCACAGTTGACTGGACGGCACATAACAAGAACATTTGAGAGCATTATAAAAATTGGATGCTTACAAAATGCCTACAGCATTTATGTGGCATATTTTGTTAACTTATTTTTTTCTGATTATTCTGATTTCATTAGAAACATCATGATCCTGTCCTTTTCAGGGCATTGGGGGAAAAAAAAACCAAACAAAAAACAAAAAACCAAACCCTCCTTCTTCCACCTCTAATCTTCCTGACTTTCATGTGTAATGAGTCATGCCTCAAATAACTCCATGCAAATAAACCTCCCTTAGGAAAGTCTTTCTATACTCTCAGACTTGGACAGATGTCCATATTCTTAGACTTGGTGCCCTAGAAATAAACCCCCATGGCAGAAGCATATATGGTTTCTATGGACATAGGTATTTTGATGGACATAGGAGCCAAGCAATGAAAGAGAGAGATAATAAATATAGAGGAGTTCATAACCTAAATGTCCACAGCTTCCTGACAAGCAATTTGATTGGCCTCCCAGGACATTGTCTGAGCCCTGATAAGCCATCTCCAGCAGTCTATCACAATTAGGAGATGAAAAGAATTTATGCTACTACTTCTCATGAGAGGTGCCTCATTGGACTTTAACTTTCTGTTTTAGTTTCCTAAGGTTACCATAACAAAATACTATTGGGTTGTCTATAAACTAGAAGTCTCCAGTTAGTACAAACATAGTGTAGTTGGTTGTTAAATGGAAAGATTGAACATTTAAGACATGCAGAGTGTTCTCAGAAGAAAGGCCTGATGATAGATATTTCTGAAAAAAATATTTCATTGACAATTCTAGGGAAACAGGTCTACTTGGAAACATCTGGAGTTACGTTGAATTAGAGTCTATATTATGACAACTGGATAAGCGTAGATATTTATTTTCTCCAAGGTTTGAAAAGCAGGAGTCTGAAATCAGTTCTGTCCTCCTGATTCCGATCCTCAGGGAAAGTCGGTTCCTTGCCTCTCTCTTTCGTCTGAGGACTTAGCCATTCATTCTTGTTGGTCTTTAACTTCTATATACATCAGTCTCAATATTTTTTTACCTTCACATGGCTGTCTTCTCTCTGTGTATTTCCCTGCGTGTCTCTTCTTTCTTATAAACACCACTTATGTTGGATTAAGACCACCCTACATGGCCTGGGAAGAAGTACACCCAGAATGTTCCGTAGAAGTGAAGA
>NW_006399757.1:14413604-14418317 GCF_000299155.1 Elephantulus edwardii | reverse complement strand
GATTAAAACAAGCTTGGAAGGAGGAGTGGCATCCACTTCCGTAATAGCTTGCCTCTGAAAACCCTGTGAACCTGGAGAGTGGATGAGAGACATCCAAGCACTGAGGACTCTCCTTCATAGGGTCGCTATGAGTCACCTGTGACTCGACGGCACTTAACAACAACAACAATAATAATAGTTATTATTATTATTATTACACTCACTATTAAAATGTAGACTATCTTTTTTTTAAAAAAAAGTGAAGATGCTGAGACTTCGTTTCACGTATTTATTCCATTGGGTTTCCAATGTTGTAAATCACACCAACGGGATTTTCTGTTGTTCTCCTGTGGAACTGCTAATGGATCTGAACTGTCAGAGAGGTGCAACTTTTGGGTGAGTAAAAGTATAACTATCTATAAATTTATAGTATTAGAGTTTAGGCTTATTAACATAGAAACTTAGGGGGGGAATTAACGTCCCTTAACTACATAGATTAGCAGAGTATAATAGCAATGGCTTGAACACAACAGAGAATGTGAGGATGGAGCAGGAGGAGGCAGTGTGTGTTTGTTTCTCATATATAGCATAGCAGTGGGCCAGAGCCAATTCAATGAAACCTAACAGCTACACTCGAGTTTGGAAGCACTAGTGGAGTAACGAGTTATGTGTTGTTCTACAAACCGAAAGATCAACAATTTGAACCTAACAACCATTCTGTAAAAACAATACAAGGTAATATGCGCTTGTAAAACATTATGATTTTGAAAAACTGATGGGATAGTCTTTGGTGTCCTATAGGGCTGCTATAGATTGGAATTGACTTGAAGCCAGTGGGTTTATATTTCCATTCTAGGTTTGACCTTGGGTTAATAGATAACATCTTAAAAGACTTATTTTCCAACTAACTTACCTTTATAGAAACTGGGGCTTAGAGTTTCATCCTATCTTTTTGAGAGATACACTTCAATCTGGAACCTTTCCCTCATTTTCTCTCTGAGCCTGGGTTCCCAGCGGAGATATCATGTTCCTTGCTTTAACAGTAACAGGGGATACACAGAAGGAAGACCAGAGATTATGGATAGATTTTGGAGGTGACACGTGCCCTTGAGTCCCATAAAAAGCAGAAGCAGCCACCACTATGGACTCTTAGGTATGTACCAGTCACAGCAGCTGGGACTTGGAGACATCCTGCTAGGAAAGGTAGTATCAGTGGCTCTTCTGGCATCCATTTTGGTTATTACTTTCTCCTTTGCTTTGTAAGGATCTTTTGCTTTTTTAATGGATGATGTCCTTGATTTAATTTCACAATTAGCCTAGACAATTGCTTTGTCATCTCAAATTGCCATTTCAAATCTTTTGTGCAGCTCTTTTACTTAAAACCTCTCTTCCTTTTGCTTTAGCTTCTCAACACTATAGTGCAAGTTTTAGGGTCTCTTCTGACATTCATTCTGAAAACCTTATGAACAATAGAGGAATATGTATGCTGTGTTTTAGGAGAGGTTAATTTAAATTATATATTTCTGAGATTATTTACATTTCTTGTTGTCTCTTACAATCAACAGTCTTAGCACCAGTAGTCATGAATTAAAAGACAAACAAACAACAACCCCAAAACCCACCTAGCTGTGTTTGGAAAATCTACTGCAAAGAATCTATCTAGAACACTAAAGAGCAATAATATTGGTTTAGAAATAGGGTACACATGATCCAGGAGTTGGTCTTCTCAATAGCTTAATACACATCTGTGAGCTGAACAATGACTAAGGATGACAGAAAAATTGATGCTTTTCCTCCTCTTGTTGTATACTATTGAATCGGATCTGACTGACACAGGAGGAGATTGCCCCTCCTTCTCCAGTGTAGCATCTGGTGGATTTGAACCACATGCTTTCGGAATTGCAGAATGGAATTGATGCCTTTGAGGTGTGGTTCTGGAGTATTAAACATACCATGGAATGTCAAGAGAACAATTAGGTCTTTCCTGGAAAGGATGAAACAAGTTTTCTCCTTGGATCCAAGGATTTTGAAGCTCCATTTTACATACTTTGGCCATGTTGTCACGAAGGCCCGGTCTCTGGAGAACATTATGCTTGAAAAGGTAAAGGGTCAGTACAGAAGAAGGGAAGAGACTGGATGAGATGGATTGACCCAGTGTCAGATGTGTCTGATACAGTGAAATTGGCTCAAGGTAGGGCAAGGTTCAGAGCCATTGTTCATAGGGTTGTCATGAGTCATAGTCGACTCAATAGCATATAACAACAACAAACTGAAAAATTCTGTAAGGCATTTATGATTCAAAATGCCTGATTTTGAATCCCGGTTGTACAAATTATCAGCCTGTGTTCTTGGACAACTTACTTATCTATGTTTTTTTCTTCACTTGTACAATAAGTGTAAAATTCCAGCTATACTGAATATTAATGAAGGTAAACTCAGTAAACATTTGTTACTTTCCAGATCATTGTCACATATTATCACCTTTGTGCCTATTCAGCACACAGTTAAATAATGCCATAATGTTTTTTCTCTACTACCAAATTATGTTGTAGATTAGTAAAATTATTCACTGTGCCCTGTTTGATTATGACATTTCCACTCTCTTTTAAATTACTTTCAGAAATCTAGTGCAGTAAAAGAAAATCTATTTGTTAAATTTGACTTCTGAAAGTAATTTAAAAATATTGTCTTTTATCACTAAATGGTGAATACTTACCAAGAGGACTTCCTGACTTAACCAATTTTAATTACAAAGAATCTAACATAAGACCTTTCAAGAGTCAGTGTGACTACTTGCTGTCAAAATGAGCTTGGGTAATACTCTTATTAACCAAGTGATCTTGACCTATTCAATATGATCTTTGGAACTCAGTGCAAATGGAGATTATAGCAATTACATTGTGATGCAATGACTATAAGATAAAATTTAATCTATCTCAAAATTTGTTTTATTATTAGATCTCAAATACTAACCTCTGATGGTTATATAGTTATTCTGATTTGTGATTCTGAAATATGTCTTCACATTTCTGAGATATGGTAGTGAGAGGGGAGTGGAAGATATGACTAAAAACAGAGCTCACAGATGCAGCGGAAGTGAGCCAGCCACTGAATTTGCTTCTGAACGAGTCCGTAGTCAATCAATATATGAGGATAAGAGACTTCTTTAAAACACACACACACACACACGCGCGTGCGCAAAACCACTAAGAATGGATTTAAGTATTTTGGAGCCCATGTTTTTAATATCATAGCTTTATTCAACAGAAGCCATTGTTTCCTGTGCTACTCTATTTCATTACACAAAAGAAATTTGACAATACTGACTTAGTAACATATCACACACCATTGACTCCTGGTCTGTGTTGACAGGTTACAATACATGAAGCACTATTACCAAAAGTGATTCACTTTTTATTATTAATCACAAAATACCAAGTTACTTCTGCCTACTCAAGAGTTTTTGTTCTATAAATGAAGAAATTCCATAGTTGCCTTATATTGTTTCCTTGTATTTAGCATACTTATAATTTTGCTCAACATTTGTTGTCTTGGAAATCCTGTGAGCAGTTCTACTTTACCCTACGATGGCTGTATGAGTTAGAATGGATTCGATGATAGTGAAGTTAATCATAGTTGGTGACACATTTCTACATAAGGAAGTTATTCCATTAAATAGCAACACAGCGCCTATTTCTTGCAGCTACTTTCTTATCTAAGAGTAACACCACAGCCTGATGTCTGAAACAACTATTTACTCACTTTCAATATTTCTATGCTCATTAAATTGAATATTTTCATATTAGGTGTGCCTTCCTATTATGTATGTAAATTGTTTTTGATACACAGTCCTTGTCTTTATTTATTCTGGAGGAATTATAATAGCAGAGAAATTGCCAAAAGAATGAAATAATTCACAAACATTAATATGATTTGTTTTAAAAAATATTTTATAAGGAAATTTGGGCTCCCCCCCCCATATATAGCATGTTGCATGCAACAATGATGTACATTGGCATTTAATTTGACTACAAGCACTGGCTAAACTATTCTATTTGAGGTGAAAAATTATTTTCATTTCTTAAGGTAGTAACTTGATTGTTTATGGCAAGTAACTGGATGGCCTTCAATATGATCACACCTTTTCATGGAGGTCCAATTCAAAGAACTGAATAGACAGTATACCAATTGACATATTTCAGCTAACAGATGCTTCCCTGGATCTGCTCACCAAGTTGTGCCAAGAAATCTGGAGAACAACCACTTGGTCAAATGACTGGAAGAGATCTATATTTTTTACCATCCCAAAGAAGGACGACCCACTGAGTGTGGAAACTACAGAACAATATTATTGATTTCACATGCAAGCAAGATTCTACTGAAGATTATCCACAAACGACTGGAGCAGTACATCAGCAAAGAACTGCCAGAAATCCAGGCTGGGTTTAGAAGGGGTTGTGGTACTAGGGATATTGTAGCTGATGTTAGACGGATCTTAGCTGAAAGCAGAAAATACCAGAAGAATGTCTACCTGTGTTTCATTGATTATGCAAAGGCATTTAACTGTGTGTATCATAACAAACTGTGGTTGACTCTGAGAAGAATGGGAATACCAGAACATTTAATCATGCTAATGTGAAACCTATACTTGGACCAAAAGACAGTCGTCAGAACAAAACAGGGCAACACTGCATGGTTCAAAATTGGGAAGGGTATACGCCAGGGATGTGTCCT
>NW_006399757.1:14409950-14413184 GCF_000299155.1 Elephantulus edwardii | reverse complement strand
GCACCTGATACAGGCCATGGTCTTTGCAATCATTTGTTATGCATCGGAGAGTTGGACAATGACTAGGAGGATAGAAGGAGAATTGATGTCTTTGAGCTGTGGTGCTGGAGAAGAGTATCGAATGTTCCATGGTCTGCCAAGAAAACAAACAGATCCATCCTAGAGAGGGTTAAACCTGGCTACTCCTTGGAGGCAAGGATTCTGGGGCTTCGTCTGACATACTTTAGGCATGTTGTGAGGAGGGACGGGTCCTTGGAGAGGGACATCATGCTTGGGAGGGTGGAGGGACAGCGCAGGAGGGGAAGACCCTCTTTGAGGTGGATTGATTCGGTGACTGGGGTAATAGGGATGGGTGTGTCAGAGGCAATGCAATTGGCACAGGATAGAACAGGGTTTAGGGCTGTTGTACATAGGGTCGCTATGAGTCGTGAATGACTCGACGGCACATAACAACAACAACACAATAAATATGTGTTTTATTCTAGCCCAGCCAAGGCACTACCCAAGCTCAGATTCTATTGCACATACACCAATGTGAGTTTTGCTTTTGAAATTAGGAACTTGTGAAGAAGACTTTAATCAGAATTATGTTGGTTGTTCTGTGGAATTTGTTGAAAAGTTAAGGAATTTTGTTGGTTAATTTTGTATATTAAAAGAAAGTACTGATCAACAGTTATCATAAAGCTTGAAATACCAATTTATGTTCAAAATTTTACTTAGCCTTGTAATGCTTTGGTAGTGAGTTTTGTAATCATGCATCAGGCACTTATCCAGTATTAGGACTAAAAATAATCAAGCACAATTTCTAGGATTTTCTTCTGCATTTGAAATAATCTTAATAGCCCTACAATATTGCATTCAAATTATATTTTTTTAGGCATTTCTGTACACTTAAAACAAACAAATCACTCGATTTGCTTTTTTGAGTACTATTTCTTTTGTCAAGTCTACTGTCTAGGTTCTCTTATTTTTTTAACATATGTGTTGTGATATTAGTGAAAGTTTACAGAAATATTGGATTTTCATTCATTCATTGGTGCGTATTTTCCGCCTTTCTCTTTGTCTTCTCCTTGCCCTAAAATTATAGTACATTGTTTGATCCAGATTATTAACTGTCATACATATAATACCTAGTCACCCATCTCTTTCAGATAGTCCTTTCAAGTGCAGTGCTCATTATTTGTCCATTCTTACCCTGTTTGCCCCCCAACCTGCTCTAAAGGGTGAATCCTATTTTATAACGTGAGTCTTAGCAGTATTTGTTCTTTGTGACTGAGGTGTTTTACTCAGCCCAATGTCTTCCAGACTCATCCATATTTTATAGTCTTTTATAAGGTCATTGTTTTTTAAAGCTGTGTAAAATCCTATTGTGTGTATATTCCACAGTTTTTCTATCTGTTCATTTGTTAATGGAAACTTCTACTGCTTCCATTTCTTTGTTATTATACTTAATATATCAATAAACATGGATGTGTATACATTGGTTTGTGTCACAGCTCTGCTTTCTTTAAAGTATATTCCTACTAAGATTACTGGGTCAAATGATATGTCTAGTTCCAACTTTTTGAAAAAGAGCCAGACTGCCTTCCATAATGATTATACCATTTTATATCCCTACCAGCAATGGATGAGAGTTCCAATCTCTCCACATCTTCACCAGGTTTTGTTGTTTGCTGTCCTGGTGAACTTTTTGCTATTGTTGCTGGAGTGGGATAACATTCCACTTCTGTTTTGATTTTTATCTTTCTGCATAACTAGATCACTTTCTATGCATCTGAAAACTGGGCAATGAATAAAGATTATGGAAAAAAAGTGATGACTTTGAGCTGTGATGATGGAGAATACTAAATATTCCATGGACTGCCAGAAGAACAAACAAATATGTCCTGGAGAAAGTGCAACCAGAGTGCTTTTCGGAGGCAAAGATAAAGCTTCATCTCATATACTTAAGGGTATATTACTAGGAGAGGCTATTCTTCGGAAAGGGACATCATGCGTGGAAAGGTGGAGGAGTGGTGAAAGAGAGGTAGAACTTCAACCAGATGGACTGACCCAATGACTATTGCAGTGGGCGCTTGTGTGTCAGGAAGTGTGAGGAAGGCAAAGGATAGGACAGGGTTCAGATCTGTTGTTCACAAGTTTACTATGGATTTTACTCAACTTGACAGCACCTAACAACAGTAACTAGGAATTTTAAACATTTCTTTTTGTGTTTGTTTGCTGACTTTTTTCTTCTATGAAGTGTCTATGTATACCCATTTTGTGATTGAGTTGATTGTCTTTTTCTTGTTGAGAAGCTGGAGTATTCTATACATTTTAGATATGAATCTCTTATGATATGTCATTGCCAACTTTTTCCCCAGTCTGTGAGCTTCATATTTACATTTTTGGAGTTTTTGATGTGAGTAAGGATTGCAGTTCTAGAAGGTCCCATTAATCTAGTTTATCTTTTCCTGGTTGTAAGTTTTCACTATGCTTGGAAGTCTATTCATGCCATAGATTCGGGCTTCTAGAATTGTTTCTAGTTTTTCTCTGATGAACTTTATAGTTGGGTTGGGTTGTTGTTTTTTTTAATCCTAGGTCCTTGATCACCTTAGTTGGTTTTTTAATATGATGTGAAGTGTGAATCTTGCTTAAGTTTTCTGTAGATGATTGTCCAATTTTGTCAGCACTATGTATTAAAGAAGGTGTCATTTCTTGCTTAATTAACTTTGTCTCCTTGTCAAAGATCAGTCAACCATAGGTTCTTGATTCCACTGATCTATGTATCTATCGCTATACCAAGACCGTGCTTTCTTGATTACTATGGTTGTGTTATGAGCTTTGGTATCAGGTAATGTGATGCTTCTTACATTGGTTTTCTTTTTCAATACTTTGACTATTTGGAGTGTTATTTATTACTTTTTCAGTAACGCTTTGTGCTGTCCTTTCCAGATGAAATTGGAAATTTTCTTGCCCATCTCGTTCAAGAATGGCATTGGTATCTGTATTGGGATGACATTAAACTATGGTAGGGCTATAATTTTCACAATATTGGATCTTCCAATCCAGAGAGCCTTGTTTATTCTTTCATTTCTCTAGGTCTCATTTTGTTTGTCATTTTCTTTGTACAAGTCTTTTGTTTCTTTTATTAAGTTTATTCCTAAATATTTCTTATTGTGGTTAACTGTTATAATTGGTATTATTTTAATTTCCTTTTCTGTGTTATCTTTGCTATGGTACAGAAATCTGAAC
>NW_006399757.1:14400719-14408545 GCF_000299155.1 Elephantulus edwardii | reverse complement strand
TACCGAATACTTTTTCCCAGTCAGTGGCTTCCCTTTTTACCCTACTGGAGAAGTTTTTGGATGTGCATAGGGATTTGAGTCTTAGAAGATCCCATTGATCTATGTTATCTTCTCCTGGTTGTAGGTTTTCCAGGATACTGGGAAGACTGTTTATGTTGTGGATTAGGATTTCTAGTGTTGTTCCTCCTAATCCACAACATGAACTTTTTTTTGTATGTTTGTCTTGTATTCCACTGCTTTGCTGAATTGGGCAGCTGTATCTAACTATTTACTTGCAGATTATTTATGGTTTTCTAAGTATACTACTGTATTATTTGCATATAGAGGTAGTTTTACCTTCTCTTTGCCAATTTGGATGCCTCTCTTGTCTTATTGATCTATTTAAGACTTCCAATATAATATTGAATAGAAGAAGTGGTAGTGGACGTCCTTGTCTCATCCTTGTTTTTCAAGGGAAATACCTTTAATCTTTGTCCATTGAAGATGATGTTTGCTGTTAATTTACAATATAAGCTCTTAAAACACGTTGAGGAAATTTCCCTCTGTTCCTATTTTGTTGAGTGTGCTTATCAGCAAAGTATTTTGGATTTTGTCAAAAACCTTTTCTGCATCAGTGTAGATGATAATGTGTTTCTTATAATTTATTTTGTTGATGTTTCCATAATATCTTAGCTGTTTAGGTGTTGTTTTGGTTTTATTGGGTGTTGTGTTGTGTTTTTTTTTTCTCTCTCCCCATGCAGATTGCTGCCTTTTCCCTCTGCCTGATAAAAAGGCCTAACTCATATTTTGCTATCATTCTTCCTTTCTCTAAGATTATTACAATGCCCAGTTTAACATGGCTAGCAGTAGCTTTACCTACACCAACACCTACACCAATTTTTGTAGCATGAAATTCTATCCAACTTTGTTTGGAGCTCTGGTGCCTTGGTAGTAGCATTACAATGCCAAGCTAAAGGCACTAGATTAAGATTCACCAGCTGCTCCTGAGAGAAAGATGGGTAGTTTCCTTCCATGTGGTTTGCTGTCCCACAAAACCTGCTAGATACTAAGCTGAAAGTCAGTTTTGACTCGATAGTATGTATATACCAACAACATGTTATAATGTGTTCAGTAAGTGTTAGGCATTAATTAATTCTCTTTGAAGCAAGCAGAAGAAAAGAATGTATTACTTTTGCATGTACATGTCAAGCAACCTTGGTCATGCAGTGATTGCTAACGAAAAGTCAGTGACATTCAGATACCCTATTATTCCACAATGTATGCCTACTGATTGGAAGGAGGAGTGGCATCCACTTCTGTAATAGCTTGTCTCCGGAAACCCTATGAACCTAGAGAGAGGATGAGAGACACCTAAGCGTTGAGGACTCTTCTTCATAGGGTCGCTATGAGTCACCTGCGACTCGATGGCACTTAACAACAACATACCTACTGGGTTTTCCACCTTCTAGGAGAACTGGCCCAATGAGTTTTAGAAGATACTGTTAGGAAAATGGTATTGGCTACAGATTGAATGTCAATTCTTTTTCTCTTTTTTTATGGCTTGATTTGTAAATGAATTTACTTTATTTGATTTTTTCTGCATATGTGGTATTTTATAGACATTTTTCCAGTTATGCAATTCATATAGTTCTTATATTTAAAATGGCTCCACCCAGCATGCTCTTCTATCTTATAATGAAATTCTATGGAAGATGTTCTTCCATGGTATTCTGACAGCCTGCTAGGGGACATTTATTGATAAATGGTAAAGCTTATTTTCTCCTTGTACCTGTAAAAATGCTTTTGAAAGGCATTTGTAATGTTTACATTTAATGAACAAGGGATGCAGACAAATTTAGGCACAGCTCATTTAGATCTAGAGCCTCTACATGTCTTGCAATCTGCATGAGTGTAATGTTAGCCATGCCTATTAAGTTTGATTTTTAGAGTTCAGTAAACATGGCTTATCATTGTACTACAGGAAATATGGTTTCTTTTAAATTAATGCTTTGTTTGCACTTTATGGATGTTTTATTATTTAAAACTTCCTATAGGAAGAAAATGTTTATGTTATCAGTAGAACGGATTTATAGTAGTCTATAAATAATTCCAATGATTTCTATTTAATGGAACAATTATATAAGGACATTTATTTCATGTTAGAGGCTTTAAACCTTCCGTCTTTTTCATAGCAACAAATAAGTTGAAAAAGGATAGTTTTACTTTATGAAAAAAATGTTCAATATGTCAGAGTCAGCTGATATTTATTGAGCTCATATGCTCTCTAAGATGTAATTTAGGAAAAAGAACATTGCAGTTAGCTTTCTGATATATATTCTTGAAAATTCATCGTAATTAGAAAGTTTATATTGTTATAGGTGATAAAATAGATGTCTGTTGACATTGGGTTAATTCTGGCTTATAGTTACCTTGTAGGACAGAGGGAGAACTGTGTCATCTAACTTCAAAGGCTGGAAATCTTTACAGGAAGAGACTGCAACATTTTTCTCCCCATGAAGTGGCTGATGGGTTGACACTGCCAACCTTGAGTTAGTAGCTGAGTAAATAATCACTGAAGCACCAGAGCTCCTTAAAATAGGCAAATTTTACCATAATTGTTTCATATCTTCTTTTCATTTTAGAGAAAGTTCTGCCTTTTCTGTTTCAGGTGAGATTCTTCTGGGTCTAAATATCATTCACCCTTATTTTTGTAAACCTATGGCCATTTACAGTACTATTATGAATTATTTCAAACATTTGTCCTATACAAAGAAAATAAAGGTCTTATTTAATTTATTTCAATGTTTGAAATACCTGTCTATCATTATATGGAATCTGTAGTCCTCTTGCCAACTGTAACCACAAAATAGTATTCTTATTTTTCTAGGAGTCCTGGGAATTTGCACCGCACTTGTTCAAGTAAATACATGTGTAAATATGTGAGTTTCTAAATCCCCAAAAGGGCCTTTGGTTTTCCTTTCTTGGCAAGAGAAGCAAATTCTAAAATCCTGAATCATTTACTGAGTATGTTATCCTTCTGATCTCCCAGAGGTCTGATCAACAAAGTGCCAAAAGGTGTGCTCATTCTAGGGAGACTAGCAGGCTGGTTCTCTCCACGGGAGGATGTGATGGTTGCTAATGAAAACCACTACTGCTCAGATATTGATGATTAGAGCACTGGTAAAATAGGTCCTCTGTTTCCTTAGTAATATGTAAGCAGATTGTAACCCCTGTACTTTTTTGACTATAACTTTTTATATTAGAGATTAACTTTAACATATTATTGTTGTTATCATTATGCAAAGTTGATACAAATCAGGTTGCAACACTGAGTTGTTAGGTGTTGTTGAATCAACTTCAATTCCTGGAGACCCTATTTGAAACAGAATGAACCCTTGCCTAATCCTGTTCATGATCTCTGCTGACTTTTAAGGCCATAGTTATAGTTCTATGTCAATTAATCTCATTGAGAATTTTCTACTTTAGTTGATCATCTTCTTTTCCAAGCCAGCTGTCCTTTTCCAGGGAATTGCACCTCTTAAGGACATGACCTAAATATGTGAGACATCTCACCATACTTTTTTCTAATGAGCAATGTGGTTGCACTTCTTATAAAACAGATTTGTTTATTCTTTTGGCATACCATTATATATTCAATACTCTTCATTACTACAACAATTCAAAGACATCACCTCTTGTTTGGTCTTTATGTGTGCTATAGTAAAGGGAGTTGTTGTTATGTTCCATAGAGTCGGAAATGATCCATAGCTGACCTTTGAGCAGGATTCCAGATGCAGTTAATCACACGGGAGGAGATTGCCCATCCTTCTCCCACAGAGCAGCTGCTGGTCTTGAACCACATGCCTTAGGGATTGCATCGCAGCCTCTTGCTACTAGGCCATCAGAGTTTGTGGCTTAATAGTAAAGTTATTGTTTTAGAATTGAAATTCCATAACACTTAATTATGCTCATGTAGAACTTGTGCATAGACCAAGAGCAGTCATTCAGTCAGAACGAAGGGAAGTTACATGATTTAAAATCAGAAATGATCAATGAATGAATGGAAATCCAAAACCTCTGTAAATAAAAAATAACAAAAGTCAAGAATTTTTGAATAAAAAAAATCAGAAATGATGGACACCAAGATTAATACTGTTCACCCTATATAATCAGTTTCTATGCTGAGCAAATAATGCATCTAAAAAGTAAATGATGTATCTGAAAAGGTGTATGAAGAAAAATGTAATAACAAAAATGGAAGCCGACTCATTTAACAACCTATGATATGTGAATGGTACAACTTTGCTTGCTGAAAGTTAGGAGAACTTCAACCCAAATTTACTTCAAGTTAAGAGAAATTCAACCTAACTTCAAGTAAAGAGTACTTAAAGTACCTATTTTAAGATCAAATACTATATATAGCAGTTCTCTGCTGATATACTGTGCCAGTCATTTTTTAAATAAACTTCAGTAGAATCTTGCTCACATGTGAAATCAATGATACTGTTCTATAGTTTCCCGATTCTGTTGGGTCACCCTTCTTTGGAATGGGAACAAATATAGATCTTTTCCAGTCAGTTGGACAAGTGGTTGTTCTCCAGATTTCTTGGCACAACTTGGTGAGCACATCCAGGGCAGCATCTGTTAGCCGAAATACATCAATTGGTATACCAACCTATTCCTGGGGCCTTATTTTTTGCTACTTTCTTCAAAGCAGCTTTAACTTCTTCCTTCATCACCATAGGCTCTTGCTCATATGTAATTTCATTAAATTCTTTTGTGTCTGCCAATTCCTTTTGATACAGTGACTTAGTTTATTCTTTCCATCTTCTTTTAATACTTCCTGGATCATTTCATATTCTTTCTGAAGCATCCTTGATTATAGCAGCTCGGGGTTTGAATTTGTTCTTCAGTTCCTTGAGCTTAAGAAATGCTGAACGAGTTTGGTCCTTTTGATTTTCTGACTCCAGCTCCTTGCACATTTTATTGTAATGTTTCGCTTTGTCATCCTGTGCTGACTTTTGGAATCTTCTATTCAGCTCTTTAGTATCTTGAAGTCCAAGCTGGGTTTATAAGGGGTCATAGTAGTAAGGATATTGTAGCTGATGTTAGATGGAGCTTAGCTGAAACCAGGGAATACCAAAAGAATGTCTATTTGTGTTTCATTGATTATGCAAAGGCTTTTGACTGCGTGGATCATAACAAACTGTGGCTGACTCTGAGAAGAATAGGAATATCAGACCACTTGATGGTGCTAATGAGAAACCTATACTTGGACCAAGAGGCAGTCATCAGAACAGAGCAAGGAAACACTGCATGGTTCAAAATTGGGAAGGGCGTACACCAGAGATGTGTTCTGTCTCCATATATTTTCAACCTGTATGCAGAAGAGATCATCCGGGAGGCTGGGCTCTGTGAGGAGAAGTGTGGCATCAGGATTGGTGGAAGATCTATCAACATTCTGCATTATGGAGGTGACGCAACCCTGCTTCCTGAAACTGAGGAGGGTATAAAGTGCTTGCTGCAGAGGATCAAGGATTGCAGTCTTCGGTATTTTCAATATCAAGAAGACAAAGATTCTCACCACTAGACCAACTGGCAGCATCAGGATGGATGGTGAAGAGAATGAGATGGTTAACAATTTTAGTCTGCTTGGCTCCACAGTCAACACTCTTGGCACCAGTAGCCAGGAAATTAGAAGACGTATTGCAATGGGAAAGTTTGCTGTTAGGGACCTCTCCAAAATAATGAAGAGCAATGGTGCCACTCTGGAGACTAAGGTGCATCTGATACAGGCTATGGTCTTTGCAATCACTTGTTATGCATCAGAGAGTTGGACAGTGACTAGGGAAGATAGGAGAGTTGATGCCTTTGAGCTATGGTACTTGAGAAGAGTGTTGAATGTACCAAGGACTGTCAAGAAAACAAACAGATTCATCCTGGAGAGGGTTAACCTAGGATGCTCCTTGGAGGCAATGATTCTGGGGATTCGTCTGACATACTTTGGACATGTTTAAGGAGGGACAAGTCCTTAGAGAGGGACATCATGTTTGGGAGAACGGAGGGATGGCGCAAGAGGGGAGGACCCTCTATGAGGTGGATTGATTCAGTGACTGGGGTAATCGGGATGAGTGTATCGGAGGCAGTATGATTGGCACAGGATAGAGCAGAGTTTAGGGCTGTTGTACATAGGGTTGCTATGAGTCGCAAGCGACTTGACAGCACATAACAACAACAACAACAACAACAACAACAACAGCTATATATAGCATTTAATATGACTTGCACTTAAACATCACGGAACAAAATTCCTCACAATTGTACCAGGAAGCAACATCATGATAAATGGAGAAAATATGGAGGTTGTCAATGATAAAATAATTGTTGGAATCTGCAATCAGCACTCATGGAAGCAGTAAACAAGAGACATTGAGAGGAAATATTTATTTTACCATGGATTTTCTTTCTCTTTTAAAATTTGATGAGACTTTGTTTCACATAACTTTGTCATATTATTAGGAGGAAGCAGTCCTTGGAAAGAGGCATCATGGTTAAAAAGGTGGAACATTGGAGGAAGGGAAGACCTTCAATGAGATGGACAGACTCAATAACTGCTATAATGGGCTCTAATCTTCCTATAAACAGGAGGATTGTGTGACTAGCACAGAATCAGGCAAACTTTCAATTTGTTGTACATGGGGTCACTGTGTGGGAGAGTCAACTGGACATTTAACAACAAAAATGGCCTAGAAAGGGGACATTTGGGATGTCCTTACACATAAAGGGTAAATAATTAGATATTTATAACTGTCTTAGCATATACAATTTCAAAGAAACATTATACCTAGCCTGAAAGCACATACCATGGGAGGGGTTACTAAATTATATAAAGTTATGTCTCTTTTGAAGCAGTGACTTTCAAGTTGATGACTTGTGTATAAGTTGGAAATGATCCCTTAACTATGAGCTATTAACATTTTTGTTCCTTGTTCTGCTGTAGGCCTCATTGGATAGGGACTATAAGCCTCTGAACAATGCCTTTCTATTGCATGAACATTACTAGAATATTCTCTATAATAATTCATAAAATAGATTACAGTTAATATATCATAATCAACTTTTGTAGTTAATAATAATATAAACTAATGCATCTTTTTGAATAATATATATATTCATTTCCAGTTTAGAAATGTTAAGCTTTAAAAGATTTTGTAACACTTATTACTTGTAGTTAAAAAAATGATTTGGCCAAATTTCTATAAAAGTTTATCATTGTATATTTATTTATCACCTTCCCGCTAATATTTATCTCTAAATGATGCTAATGTAATTTGAAACTCTTATAAATCAGAAGAAAGTCTAGGTCACAAGTCACAAGTCATCTCCCTCTATCTCATTAAAAACCCTGAAAAAATAAAAATTAGATTAGGCTATTACATAACAATCAGCTTTACTGCTCAAGATAGCACTTGAAAAGCATATGATTATAAATATCAAATGCTTTCTGCATTCATGATTAATAGAGTTAGTATTTTGTTGAGACTTTCATAAAGAAAAATATATGCCTGCAAACAGTGGGTCTGTGAAAAATTGAAAAATAAGAACTAGCTTAGAAGATTTGATAAGTAACTTTCACTAGAAAAGAAATGCAATTTAAATTAGTGGTGTGAATAGCTTTTTAAAAACTTTATGTGTCACTTCACTTTGCCATGTATTGCTCAAGACTCCAAAGTACCTGGGTAAGTTTGCTATGTCTATAGTAAGTATTTGGTTTCTCAACAAACAGTGAATGAATGAATATATAAGGACTTTTTATAAATATTAACAATTATATAACTTAAATTCCC
>NW_006399757.1:14384043-14400071 GCF_000299155.1 Elephantulus edwardii | reverse complement strand
AAATATGTCTTTATTTAAATCATTGTTGAATCTAAGAGCACAGATTATTAGTGGCTTGATTGGTCTGATTCCTTTTTTTTAAATGACTAACAACTTTGTTTGTTTAAAAGAAAGAACAAACCTAACTTTTACTACTCTTAAAAGTTGAAAATGAATTATTTTGAGATTCAGAAAGTTCATTCCAGGACCTTTTAAGATATCTGTGCCTCCCAGGGGAGAGAGCAGGAAATGAGAGCATTCAGAACAGGACCACTTTCCCTCCTTCTCAGCATCCCGAGGCTTTGCAAATGGCCGTCTGTCATCTGAGAACTCTCTCGAACTCTTGCCCACAATCACCTTTTCCTAGTTCTATCACTTATACTCTTTCTTCACTAATAAGCCCGTTTCATCTAATCTACTGATTTATTCATCACACGCAAAAAGATTGTCAGTCAAAACAGTCCATTAGAAGATTTTATTTCAATTGGGTTAATAAAATCAATCAAAGTTATGAAGCCAATGTGTGTGCCTAAATATAGCTTGCAGAGACAGAACTGAAATTTAAAATAAAAACATAGGAAAGAAAATAACTTGCTAAGTTTTTGTGGTATCATTTTAAAAGAAAATTTAATGTGAGTGGTATTGCAAATTATCAAGTGTCTTTACAGAGGTTTATTAAACGATAGGAAATTGCTGGTATTTGCCTGCTTCTAACCGGAAAACAATGGTAATTTTGTATGCTTCAATCTGTCATGTGGTCAAAAATAATTCCCCAATGTAGCTGAAGTTTTGGAAAGTATAGAATTATAGTAAGTAAATTGTAAGATAATTGAACATGCCACTGTGATGGTAGAAAGGATTGGCTCTGACTTTCGAAACAGAAGTTCAGGATACTAGACTTAGTTTTCCTTCTTAATAAATGTATAGTCTTTAGAAATTCACTAAGTTCTTTTGATCCTGAGTTTTCTACTAGATAAAGGAGAGATATTAATAATACACCCTCTGCAGTTGTAGCAAGAATTAAATGAGGTTATGCATGTGAAAGTACTTTGTAAACCACAGAGAGCCATAAAATCTAAGATAATATGCAGACTTCTGTTTAATACTGTCTAGCAAAAGTCAATGAATAATGAGAAAAGCAAGACATTTTTTGTCTTTGTATAATAATGGATTATATCATAAAATGAAGAAAAAATGTAAAATATTATACTTGTTGCTTTATAAGACAGACATCCCATGTGCATTTTTAAGCTATGATATCTGCCAATAAAATTCCCAGGCTAGGCCATTCCTTTCCTATGAAGGCAAGTCACACCACTCCCAAGCTTCATGCAAACTGTCAGTACCATCTAAAAATACTCCTGCATATTATGAATTAATGCTCTCCACTTTGAAATGACAATATAGTTTTTATAGACTCTCTCAGTGTTTTCCTCCAAGCATGATTTGATTAATACTGATTTTTGCTTCAAGACAAAAATCTTTGCACATATTTGCTCTTGTTTTCCTTTGGAACCACGCAAGGAGACTGCTGGCTGTTGAAAGAGGGACAGGATGTCTTTTTTGAGCTGTAGTTGTATTTGGCTAGATCTACTATAAGAGAGAGGTGCTCTCAAGTGCCAATATTTGGTTAGGAACTATCAGAAGAAAAATAGCTACTTTAGTAGAGTGTGATGCTTTCTCATAAGCAAGTGAGAGAATAAATAGTGCAAGGAGTTGAATAATCTTTGTTTGCTTCCTCATGCAGGATAATTTTTATGTTAAGTCTTCATATTTTAAAACTTTATAAAATACGGTAAAATCCCTATTAAGAGCATCTTTGAAGAGGTTAAACCTATAAGCATCTGTACTAAAGACTATTATCGTAGGAGTTATTCCTGCACTCATTGAAATCTAAACTGGATAATAAACATTAGTAGAATGACCAGTCTCATATATTCCTATTCACATGTAATGGTCATGCTTTGGTGACTGCAATTCAAATGTTAATGACCTTGCTATAGTCATATGTCCCAGGCTGATAATTACATTTTAGAGAACTAATTTTATAATATTTTGTTTTCCAAACTCATCAAGTAAGTTTCAGGCAGACAATATCATTCTTATAACAAGCTAATTAACCATAAGTAGTCTCTAAGATGTTTGAAAACTTGATCATAATTACAACAAACAAATATTTCAAATCATCTGGGAAAACCACACCAGATAAGTGTTCAGGAGACACTTAATCACGTTCTCTTGTTTTTTGTTTTGTTTTTCTCATTGTTAATTCTACTTTCTTGCTCCAGGCAAAGAGAGCCTAGTAGTGTGTGTTGATGTCTGTATAGTATATAGCACTTTCTGATAAATGTTTCATATTAATTTGGGAGTAAAACACTTGCTATTGTTGCTTTGTGGAGTGTTCTTTTTGTTCTAGTTGTTTTACAGTGTTGTTCAAGTGTTGTCTTTGATGACCTATGCCTAGTTGTTCTTTCTATAATTGAAAACTATGTATTGAAGTTTCAAAGTATATTTAAATGTCTGTTTCTTCCATCAACACGATGTGTTTTTTGCACTTACAGGAGCTCTATTTTTAAGTGCATGTGGATTTATAATTGTTATAGCTATTTGATCAACTGTCTTTTTTATTGTAATAAAAATATCTCTTTTACATTTTTAAGTGTCCTTTTCCTAATATTAATATGAAAACAAAACAATAACCCCCCAAACACCAGTATTTCAGAATGTACAGAAGCACTTCTATTAGATGAGGATAAGAATGTTGGAGAAATATTGTCAAATCAGCTTAGATAATCCAAACTTAAACAAAGGAAAATTGATGCCTTTGAGCTGTGGTGCTGGAGAAGAGTATTGAGAATACCATGGACTGCTAGGAAAACAAACAGATTTGTCCGGGAAAGGGTTAAACCGGGTGGCTCCTTGGAGGCAAGGATTCTGAGGCTCCGTCTAACATACTTTGGACATGTTGTGAGGAGAGACCGGTCCTTGGAGAGGGACATCATGCTTGGGAGGGTGGAGGGACAGCGCAGGAGAGGAAGGCCCTCTATGAGGTGGACTGATTCAGTGACTGGGATAATTGGGATGGGAGTGTCGGAGACAGTGTGATTGGCCCAGGACAGAGCGGAGTTTAGGGCTGTTGTACATAGGGTCGCTATGAGTCGCAGGCGACTCGATGGCACATAACAACAACAACAACAAACAAAGGTGAATGTGTCTCTTTACTGCAGAATATGACAGAGCTATTGTTATCTTAGTGAATATCATATATCTCAAGATGGGGATATACATTCATCAATGCTATCTGACTGCTGAAAACTTATTAGACTTTGTAACACAGTGATGTGCAAACACAATGGAAAAAGAATAAATATAAACATTTTTTGGCTGAAAAAAATCGTGTGACTTGAAATAAAAGCCTGCATTGTATAATCACACAAAGTTAAATATAAAAAAATTCAGAAGAATTATATATACATTGTTAAACATTATTAAAATATGATTTTGTGAATTGTTATACCAATTTATATTATGCAAATGAGGATGCCATCTTAACCAAATAGCTAGAACACTGATCTCTCAGAAAAATTCATGAAAACATTAGTAAAGTTATGTACAAAGAACGACATAAACTCCAAGAACAAAAACATTTTGGAACCAACAATATGCCTTTGACAATTGAAAGCATTAGAAAACTTGAACTGATCAAGAAAATTGAAACCTGTGATTAGTTGTCACTAATTAGTTGCAAACTGGAAGGCAAGGAGGAAGTTTCTGCCAGAGGATCTTAGAATCTCTCATGAATATGTATAGTGGCCATATAGTTGTAGTTATAACAACCAAAAGATTAAAATGTACCTGGTTGTTATACATTGTGCCTTTGAGTTGGAACTGGCCCATACCTGATCCTCCAGTATGTGTTTGGAGTCTGAAATTACTTGAGAAGAGATTGCTCATCTTTCTCTCATGGACCAACCGGTGTACTCAAAGTACATGCCTTCAGGTTAGCAGTGCAGGTTCTTACCCAATAGATCATGAGAGCTACCTTAAAAATACAGCCATGTACAGATCACTAGCCTCATACTTGACAGCTAGACAAGATTTAATACCTAGACTCACTGAAGACTTACTCTGATTGCTAGTTTTCTGGGTTTTAGAGTCTCAGGAAGAGCAAAAGGAAAGAGAATCAACCTTAGCATAGAAAGGAAGACAGATGGTCAAACAGGTGTGGTTGGGTTGACATGGTGCATGCAGCAACGGATTTGAGTGTATCAAGAGATTGCAAGGATGGTACAGCGTAGGATAGTGTTTAGGTATATATTGTTCATAGGATTGTTACGAGTCATATTCAACTAAACAGCACGTAACAATAACAAGTACTGAATTAAGAATTCTTTGCAAAATCTTTTTTAATCCTCATCTTAAACATAGGAGGATTTTCCCTTTCCCTTATTTCAGATTATCTGAGAATAATAAAATAGGAAAAGCAGGGGCTGGAGGGTGGGACAACAACAACAAGAACTTGGAGGAAAACTAAAAGAAAATTGTGGAAAGAAGAGAGAAAAGTAGTATATTAAGTCAGTTATATTCTTGAACCATTCTGATGGCTTAGTCTATAAGGAGTTGCCTCAATAACTGAAAGGCTCTGATGTTTCAAATCAACCAATGCCTTCACAGGATGACCTTCTCCTATTTCAATTTACAGACTTAGAAACTTGATAATTTCTGTGAGTCAGAACCATCTCAATGACAGTTAAGTGTGATTATATCTAGAGTCTTTAAAACTGACGACTAGTTACTGTGTCAATGGAAACAATATCTCCTTCCCATTACCATAGAGTCAGAATCGACAAAGAGCTGGGTTTTCAGAGACTATAAATCACACAGGAGATAGCTGACCTGTTCCCCAACGAGCACCTGGTGGGTTCAAATCTTTCACCTTTCAGTTGGCTGCACAAGTCCTTACCCATTAGCACATAAGAGTAACCTGGAAACAATAGAATTCTATATGAAAGGAAAGTTCAATGAACAAAACAGGATTCTTAGAATTTAAATGTATGAAAACAGAAATAAAATTGAGAAGACCATGGCCTGGTTTAGGTGCACCTTTGTCTCTAGAATGACATCATTGCTCCTCAGCAATCTGGAGAGGTCCATGACAGCAGATTTTTGCAATGCAATTCATCTTTTGATTTCCTGACTGCTGGTGTTAAGAATGTTGATTGTGGGTTCAAACAAGCTGCAATTGTCAACAAACTCAATCTCTTCTTCATCTATTATGGTGCTGCCAATTGGCCCAGTGTTGAGAATCTTTGTCTTCTTGATCTTGAGCTTCAATCCATATTGAAGACTACAGTCCTTGACTTTTTGCAGCAAGTGCTTTAGGTCTTCTTCAGTTTCAGCAAGAAAGGTTCTATCATCTGCATATTGTAGTTTGTTAATGAGTTTCCCTCACATATTGATGCCACACTCCTACTCATAAAGCCCTGCTTCCTAAATGATCTGTTCTGCAAACAGATTGAAAAAATATGGGGACAGGATGCATCCCTGACACACTACTTTTGTGATTTTGAACCATAAGTGTTTCCCTGCACTGTTCTGAGGACTGCTTCTTGGTCCAAGTATAGGTTTCATATAAGCATGATCAAATGTTCTGGGTTTCCCATTTTTCTCAAGGTTAGCCACAATTTATTGTGATCCACACAGTCAAATGCCTTTGCATAGTCAATGGAACACAGATAAACATTCTTCTGGCACTCTCTGCTTTCTGCCAAGATCCATCTGACATTGGCAATAAATGCTATTATAGAGTGCCACGACCTCTTCTAAACTTAGATTGTATTTCTGGTAGTTCTCTGTCAATGTCAAGGCTTTTATGGATAATCTTCAGCAGGATTTTGCTAGTGTGCAGTATTAGTGATATTGTATGATAATTTCTACACTCTGCTGGGTCACCTTTTTTTGGAATGGGAATAAATATGGATCTCTTCCAGTCAGTTGGCTAAGTAGTTGTCCTCCAGATTTCTTTGCACCACTTAATGAGTACATGCAGGACAGCATCTGTTTGCTGTAATACATCAATTGGTATTACATCAATTCCTGGGGCTTTATTTTTTGCCAAGTCCTTCAGAGCAGCCTGTACTTCCTATTTCATCACCATTACCTCTTGATAATATGCTGTTTCTTGAAATTCTTCTGTGTCAGAAAATTCTTTTTGATAAAATGACTCTCTATACTCCTTCCATCTTTTTTTAATGCTTCTGGAATCATTCAATATTCTGCCCATGGCATCCCTAAGCATTGAAACTTGTGGCTTGAATTTATTCTTTCATTCTTTCAGCTTAAGGAATGCTTAGCAAGTTTGGCCCTTTTGATTTTCTGACTCCACCTCCTTGTACATTTCATTATAATAGTTTGCCTTGTCTTCCCAAGTGACCCTTTAAAATCTTCTATTCAGCTCCTTAACTTCTTGATTTCTTCCCTTTGCTTTGCCTTCTCAGTGCTCTAGTGTAATATTCAGTCTCTTCTGACATCCATATTGGTCTTTCCTTCTTCCTTTGTAATGACGTTCTGCATCCTTCATGAACGGAGTTCTTGATATCTTCCCACAGCTTATCCTGAGTTGGTTTTTAAATTCATGGGAGATAGACCCAAGGTCAAATTTTTATTCCTGTGGATTTGTTTTAACTTTCTTTAGCTTTAATTTGAACTTGCATATGAGTAGTTGATTGTCTGTTCCACAATCAGCATCTGTTCTAGCTTTACTGCTGATATTGAACTTCTCCAACAGTTCCTTCCACAGATGTAACCAATCTGATTCCTATGCATCCCATCGGGTGAAATCTATGTGTATAGCTGCATTTTTGTTTCTTATAAAAGGTTTTGCTATGAATAAATATACATTGCTTAAATGTAATATGTTGTTGTTTGTCAAGTCAGAACTTGATCTATGGGTCAGCAGGTTTTCAAAAGCAGTAAATCACACAGGAGGAGACTGATTATCTTTCTCCTTGTGAACAGCTAGTCAATTCAAACTACACACCTTTGGGATTTCAGTGCTGCTTTTTACCACTGTATTTTTTACAATATATGAATATTAATGACAAAATTGTTTTGTGAAATTTTTCTATGTTTTGTACTAAGTATAACAGTATTAATTACCAAGTGAAATAATATTTTTATTTTTCTCTTTATTTTCCTTAAATATTCTTTGTTCTAGAAAAATTTATTGATATAGGTTCATAATAAGTAATCATCATTATATTGTAGCCAAAGCACCAGAAAATAAAAGTCGTCAACTATGAAAACATCAGTAGCCATCAAACCGACAGCTCTGATCATAGCACATTAAATGGTTTAAAAAGCACAACGTTTTAGCTTTGTACATATAGTAATACAAAAAGCTAGTTTTACAAAAATTATTTGTTGTTCCATTAAATATTGGGATATATTTATTTTAAAAGTATAAATTTTTGCTCAAGCACTGCAAAAAAATTGTGTAGACAATCATCATGGTGTCTGACATTGTTACTGGATATGTCTACACTTCCTGTTCCTTCAGTGACATCACTGATACCAATCATGAAACTTCAGAGAGATCAGGGTGAAAAACCTACGGGAAAAATAGATTGCAAATCCCTAAGAGAAGGATTAAAAAATGGCCTGAGGCTTCTAGGAGTCAGTGTGTCAGTGTCTTTAAAATTCTGAAAGAAAAGTATTTCAAATCTGAAATGGCATCCACTTCCAAAATAGCTTGCCTCTGGAAACTCCATGAATGTGGAGAAATGATGAAAGTTATACAAGGCTTTAGGTCTTTTGTTCATAGGGTAGCAATGAGTCATGTACGACTCGACGGCATCTAAGAACAACAGCAACAACCAAGTTATAAGCAAGTGTGTGGACAGAATAAAAGCATTTTCAGATGTGACTGGTGTCAGAAACCTCCTGACCAATGGACTAAAGGAGATATTTACCAAGATGAAAAGGGGGACGGGGAAGGCATCTGAAATACCAGAAATCCAGGGGAGAAGATCTTAAAAGAATTACCCGTTGTTGTTATGTGCCATCGAGTCACTTGTGACACATAGCGACCCTATGTACAACATCCCTAAATCCTGCTCTATCCTGTGTCAATCCAACACACCTACCCCAATTACCGCAGTCACTGAATCAATCCACCTCATAGAGGGTCTTCCCCTCCTCCATGGTCCCTCCACCCTCCCAAGCATGATGTCCTTCTCCAAGGGTTGGTCCCTCCTTGCAATATGCCCAAAGTATGTCAGATGAAGCCTCGGAAATCTTGCCTCCAAGGAGCAGTCCAGTTTAACTCTCTCCAGGATGAATCTGTTTGTTTTCCTAGCAGTCCATGGTACTCTCAATACTCTTCTCCAGCACCACGGCTCAAAGGCATCGATTCTCCTTTTATTTTCCCTAGTCATTGTCTAACTCTCTGATGCATAACAAGTGATTGCAAAGACCATGGCCTGTATCAGATGCACCTTAGTCTCCAGAAAGACACCATTGCTCTTAAGTACTTTGGAGAGGTCTCTAACAGCAGACTTTCCCATCACAATACGTCTTTTAATTTCCTGGCTACTGGTGCTGAGAGTGTTGACTGTGGATCCAAGCAAACGAAAGCTGTTAACAATCTCAATCTCTTCATCATCCATCCGATGCTGCCAATTGTTGATTATAGACTATCCTAGAATAACAGCTATATTAAAATTGGCCGCAGAGTGATCAATGTATGTTAGAAGCTGGTAAGTGAAAGTGACTGCAGAGTGTAAAAAAGAAAACATAAAACAAACTTTCATAGAGTCACTTCTACATTTAATGCACTCGTAGAACATTTCTTCTACAGCTGACTTTGGATGTGAGCTTATAAAAGATGTGCAGAGAAAAAAATAAACTTCAAGTACCAGAAACTACAAAAGAAAAAATACAGTAGACTGTATATCCCATCAATGTGTACTTATATAATCACAAATGAGTATTAATTTAACAAAAATAGTACTGAATAATTTATTGTAAGGCTAGTTAGTGAGATAATTTGTGTGTATATATTTGTATTTATGTGTTTGTATTATGTTTTCAATTCCAATTTTATTTTTCTCCCCTCCAAAATATTGCATGAATAAGTTCACTTAATATTATCATCAATATTTTGTATTTTAGTAAATATCTGCACCCCCAAACCAAAGGCACACAGTTCAAATCCACTAGATGCACCACAGAAGAAAAATGGGCAATCTTCTTCTGTGCAATTTATTGCCTCTGAAAATCTATTGGAGGGTTAGCTACAAATTAGTTCCAACTTGATGGTACCAAACAAGTGTACTATATAAAAATAAGATGTTTTCTAAATAAAAATTTAAAATATTAGGTCGTTAGAAGGAAAGAATTTGTGATATATTTTGTATAACTAAGCTGCTCCAAGGCTTTTAACATAATTACATTCCATGATAATTTAAAATAAAATTTAAAAAAAGAGCAGAAATTTGTCTGTTTCTTAGAACTATTGGTTGTAAAATTTGAGAAAAGTTACAGTTATAATATTATCAAGTGTTAAGTAGCCTCTTATTTAAAGCCAGTGACAAGTGAATTACATTTACCCTCTTTTTCTTAAATAGTATAATTTCTTCCTATTTTTCAGACTTTATAAGTCTGTAAAAGTTCCTCTGTATAGTAGGATCTGACTCATAGCAACCTCACATACAGCATAAAAAAAACTCAGCTTGATTTTGTGTCACCCCATAGTCACTGCCATGCTTGAGTTCCTTTTTGGAGTCACTGTGTCAATTAATCTTCTTGAAGTTATTTTATTAATATAATGTTTTGTTGATTCTTCACTTTAACAAGCGTTATACTCTTCTCCAGGGACTGGCCCTTAAAATACATATACAAAAAAAATTTTTTTAAACCCAGCAAAATCTTTCTTTTGTAAAAGTAGAAAACATATATATGAAATTGAAACTTCTGGGGTGGGGGTGGGGGAAAACAGTTGAGTCCAACCTCTGCCCACAAGGGATAACTGTCTCCATCAACAGCATTCAAAACACAAACCTAGTTTCCATGAGTAAAGCCACGTTTTCCCATGCTCATGCACCTCCTTGCTAGGTTCAGTCTGTTATGATGACCATACAGACTTCACAAGCCATACTTAGAATTTGGGGTTGATTTGTTGTTGTTATGTGCCTTTGAGTCACTTGAAATTCATAGCAACCCTATGTACAAGAGCTCTAAACACTGCTCTATCCTGTGCCAACCTCGCCGTCTCCAGCACACTTATTCCCACCACCCCAATCACAGAATCAATCCATCTCATCGAGGATCTTCCTCTCCTGCACCATTCCTCCACTCTGCCAAACATGATGTCCCTCTCCAAGGACCAGTCCCTCCTTGCAACCTGCCCAAAGTATGTCAGCAAGCTTCATAATCCTTGCCTCCAAGGAACAGCCTGGCTTCACCCTCTCCAGGACAAACCTGTTTGTTCTCCTAGCAATCCATGGTATATTCAATACTCTTCTCCAGGGCCACAGCTCAAAGGCATCAATTCTCTATCATCCCTATTTACTGCCCAACTGTCTGATGCATAGCACGTAATTGTGAAGACTATAACCTGGATCAGGCACACCTTAGTCTCCAGCCGGGAGGTCCCTCATAGATGACTTCCCTACTATAATTCGTCTCTTGATTTCCTGGCTGCTGTTACTAAAGTGTTGACTGTGCAGCCAAGTAAACTAAAACTGTTAACTATCTCAGTCTCTTCACCATTCATACTGATGCGGCCATTTGGCCCACTGGTGATAATCTTTGTTTTCTTGATGTTGATCTTTTAACCCATATTGAAGGCTGCAATCCTTGACCTTCTGCAGCAAGTGCTTCAGGTCCTCCTCAGTTTCAGCAATCAGGGTTGTGTCATCTGCATAACACAAGTTGTTGATGAATCTTCCTCCAATCCTCATGCCACATTCCACCTCATAAAGCCCTGCTTCCTGAATGAATATTGTCCATAAAGAATGCAAAGGATCATTACAAAGGCTGAAGAGGAAGAAAAGACCAAGATGGATGTCAGTTGAGACTCTGAATATTGCATTGGAGTGCCAAGAAGCCCAAACTAAAGGAAGAAATTAAAGAGCTGAACAGAAAATTTCAAAGAGCAGCTTGGGACGACAAAGCAAGATACTATAATGAAGTGTACAAAGAATTGGAGTTAGACTTTCAAAGGGCTGAACTCGCTCAGCATCTCTTAAGCTGAGGACATTGAAAAACAAATTTAGGCCACGAGTGGCAATACTTAAAGATGATTTGGGCAGAATATTAAATGAGCAAAGAAGGATTAAAAGAAGATGGAAAGAGTACACAGAGTCAATGTACCAGAAGGAATTGACTGACACAGAAGAATTTCATGCAATAGTATAGGAGCAAGAGCCTATGGTGATGAAGGAGGAAGTTCAAGTTACTCTGAAAGAAACAGCAAAAAACAAGGCTCCAGGAGTTGACCCCATATCAGTTGACATATTTCAATAAACAGATTCTGTCCTGGATGTGCTCACTAAGTTGTACCAAGAAATCTAGAGGACAACCACCTGGCCAACTGACTGGAAGAGATCAATATTCGTTCCCATTCCAAAGAAAGGTGATCTGACAGAGTGCAGACGTTATCAAGCAATATAATTAATACCATATGCAAGCAAGATTCTGCTGAAAATTATCCAAAAACAACTTGAGCAACATGTCAACAGAGAACTGCCAGAGGAGCAGGCTGGGTTTAGAAGTGGCAATGTCCTAGGAAGAAATTTAAAAAACCCAAACATTTTGAATTAGAGAAATTACTAAAGGTTAAGATAATTTTTAGTTTATTTAAACTTAATGACTTTGCAAAGTAACAACTCTGCCACGTGATGTTCAAGGAATTAGATTATTTACATAAAGCACATTACTTATGAAATCAAGGTGGTAAGTCTACCTGGTTTTAGTTGCCTTTGCTGGGCTTCCTGATATTGACAATATTTTTAATTACAGAAATGAAAGAGTGAAACTCATTACTGTGTCACACAGGATTCCTTTTATCTGAATGAATTCAGATCCCATTTCTATTTGATATTAAGAACGTAGTGACATTGTTCTCTGTGAAAGACACTCAGTCTTTCTATGAAAGGACACACTACGAATGGACTCAATATGAAAGTCCTCAACTCACTCAGAAATGAGAACATTGCAAACTTTAAATGACTGTGTCACTGTCACAGCTTCTCAATGTTTTTCTTCCACAATCCACAATTGCACTTCCCCCAACTCCAAAGAGACTCCATGAGCATTAAACACCTGTTTCATGTCAACTTATATAAGTTCCTTTCATCTTACTTACATCGCATAGGATTCCCTCCTATTGCTCTACTCTCCATAGGGGTGGAGGTATAGCTGGAACATGTTAGACTGTGGAAATCACTTTTAAAAAGCACACTGACTATTGCTATTATTAACACAATTGATCACTAGGCTCTAACGTCTGGAAGAAGAGGGTTGAGACATCTTTAAACAGATCCAGATTATCTTTGACTATCATGAAGTTGATATTTATTGAAAAGTTTAATGAAAGAGGAACTTTTGAATCTCTTTTTGCATCTGTTAAACAAAGATTGTTAAATCCTTTCAACTAACATACATGTTTATTCCCTAGTCCAACTATTTGGTGCCTCAGCCTCCAACCACTAATAGCTCAGAGCATTGTGGGAAAGGTTTCACTGGCATCACTTATTGCCATTAAAGCACTTCCCTCTGAGTGTTGGCTGCCAAAGTATGTGGTATCCTGTGGAGCAAAAGGATGAGGACATAGATTGCAGTGAGGGTGAACAGTTTTTACTTCCTAGCAGTGACACCAGACATCAATCTTCCCTAAAGACAGCCCAGAACACTTGAAAATGAGGACTCTTAAAAAAAGAACAAATGAGGCATTATCAGCCCAACCCCTCCCCCACCCCCCAAATCCCTGTCACCAAATAATTTTCACTTTTAGTTTTTCTAGAGTCAATATATACTGAAATTCCTTTGTGAAAAGGCACAATTAAAAGACAATCCCCATTTCATGAGGTGGATATTGATAAATTATTCAGGGCACCAAGTTTGAAGCATTTAATTGCTTCTCAAAGTGTATGTGTATTGTGTTTTACATGTGCATATCAGCTGGCCTGTCTAAGAAATGCTAATTTGGTCACAGTTAATGAGTTTCACATGATCTACTGCATTAAACGTGACATAACTTTAGGAAATCATGTTAATCAACTTGCCAAAACCATGAGAACTAAGTTTTGGTCATTTGAGACAAAGTGATCACAACAAAAGAATTATTAGAGAAATATATTTCAATCATTGTTTTGACCAATATTTATGTTATTATCTACTGGTAGATTTATGGAAGTGAATTGACATAGTGACTACAGCCAATGGCCTAAGCATAGCAGTGATTGTGAGAACAGTGTAGGAGAACGTCATCCTTGGTAAAGAGTCACAGAAGTAAGAGAAAGCCCCACCAGCAGAAAGACTGACATAGTGGTTGAAATGATGGCCTTAGCCACAGCAGTGATTATGCAGTGGAGAACAGAGTACAATGTTTCATTCTTTTGTAAATAGGGTTGTTGGAAGTTAGGAGCAACGTGATGGCCCCTAACAACATTTTTAGGTCACAACAAATACAGTGAAACAGGTCTGATCCATGGAACTCCGTTTTCTGACCTTGATACCAGATTGTGAGTAAGAGAAAGATGGCATATCCTGTCCATAGCTATCACTCAGTGAAAATTTTCCAATTGTTTTGTCATAATATCACTTCAACGTAAGAAATCTGCTGTGGATAGGAAGAAAGGATGGAGAAGATGCAATGCATTGGTGCAAGTCATTGATAAGGTGTGAGGAAAGGAGAGGGAGTCATTAAAACTATTATAATCATGTTACAAGTGCAAAACAAGTTGCAGAAAGTAATACATTCAGGTAGTGAATAGCATTTATGTTTGAAGGATATGTAGTAATGGCATCATGAGACTCTAAGGGAATAATTGGGGAATTTGAGATATGAAGTTACCCTGTTGTAATGAGAAGACTTCCCTACCATTACCACTGATATGTCTCAATACTCAAAAGTCAAGGCTAGGAGACTCATTCCTCCAGAAGCTTTGAGAAATAATAATTAGTCATTGGTAGTCTCTTTTTGAAATCAGACATATTTTCAGATGTAAGAAGTGACATGAAGAGCACAGAGGAATGAGCGAAGTAATCAGAGAAACAACGTTCAGATCAACAAGGGGTTAGGATAGAAAATATCAACAGTTTAGAGAAATCTAGGCAACAGATGCCATCCTCAAGACTGGCGTATGACAATTGGGACTTTCAATTCCGGTTTAATCTTTATGAACACAAGCTTAGCTCTTGTACATTCAAAAGTACTGAAAGTTTCTAATGGAAAACGCAGACTCATTTGCTTGACACACTGAAAATTAGTTTCAAAATACAAAGGCAAATGTAAGTAAGACCAATAGAAAGCCCTTATTATTGGCAAAAAGATCTTGCTATGTTTTTATTGTTGTCGTTGTCAAGGGTAATCTCCATCCACTCAGTGGGCTCATTAAGAAGAGAAAAAGGACAAATTGCACCCACTCTTGTGCCATTTACCCCCTTACTTTCCTGTCTTTTCTGGTTAGTTCCTCATTGTTTGGCTTTCCTGTTCACTTCCTTATGTTGCTAGCCTTTCATACTTTTGAGGTTATTTGTTCTTGGATTCTGTGACTTGTGGAGACAAATTATATAAAGCGTTGTTCCAAGCATAATACAGCAATTCATTGTGTCTCTCCACAGGCGAGCACACTGCACAGGAGTGTCGTAGGAGTTCCTGCCAATCCTGGCTCATTCTATTGACATAAAGACAGTTCTTCTCCCACGATTCCTGCCCCCTGATTGTACTAGTCAGGTCATTATGAATGCCAAATATATAATTCATTAAATACACAGGAAGAGCTCTTGCTTTTAATCTATGCAAATACTGTGGATTCCTTTGAACCAATAGTTCAGGAAAATTCTCATGATGAAATAAGTGCACCAAATCCTAAGCCATGATACTGTTGTTTCCACTAATAAGCAGGCATAAAGTGAGTGAAAGTTTGGTTTTACATAATGAACAACTGAACTTAACAAGATGTAGAAATATTCTTGAACATGCTTATGTTAGAGCAAATACTCTTCTTTTGTATTTCAAAGTATTTAACTGTGTCAAATAAACATTTGCAAAAAATAGTTTTTATACAGACAAGGCTAGTGTGCCCAAAGATATCTCTGCACTAGTCTGCTTCTAGAAATTTTAGTATTAATACCCCTTAGAATGTTTTCATTTCATTGACACGTTTTCTAGAAAAGGAGGAAGCACTCTGAGGAACATTAATAATAAGCATCACTATGCCCCAGTAGACTGTCAAATCCATGGCCTACTGCCAAGAAAGTATAAGTTTAAACTAAAGGAAGATCCAAAATTTAGGTGGTTAGTTGGCCTTGGCTTCTGTCAAAATACAAATTAACTAAAAGTGTGGAACAGAAATGTAGAAAGATGGAGTGAAGAGAAGGAAATGATGGGACAAAAAGACTTATTCAAAAAAGGCCAGACAGTGAATCTTGCATATAAGCTCGCAGTATAATGTGCAATAAAATATTAAGCTACAATTATCTTTCAGATTGGTAAACACCAGTTTATCTCACTAGTTAGAAGCATTAGTTAGAATCTCAGAAGGTACAATAAAGCTCAGTTGGTTTTGAATGATGACTTCAAAGGAGTAACAACTTCTGCTCTCAATCATACATACTGTTCCTGTTTATTCTGTACATATTAACATTTCTGTAATGTTGAAAAGAATGAACATTATATAAAACTATATAGTTATTTATGTGAGCATCTCTCTCTCTCTCTCTGCAAATGTATATAAATGCATATACACAGATGCACAGCACACACAGTTGCATCTCTGTGTGGGTAAACTATATCTTACTTTCTCTTTTTCATTAGTTGGTTT
>NW_006399757.1:14380988-14381895 GCF_000299155.1 Elephantulus edwardii | reverse complement strand
AAATTGGTTTGAGAAGATTCCTGAAACAAAGGTACCTACCTGATTTTTGGTCATTTACATATGCAGATTTTGTTTCTGTTAAGTTACTGGCTTGCTGAGGGTTGGGTGTTTATCTTCTTGTTTGTCATTTTTGCTTTTAACTACTATAATACTGTCTCAGTTTGTGAATAGAAGACTTTCCCTGAATTAGTGTAAAATTAATCTATAGCTTAAAAATCACATGAATTAAACAAATCTTACTATTTAGACTTTTCCAAAAGTATATAAATTAGAATAAAGCTGCAATCAAATATAGAAATATCTGAATTCTCAAGTGTTTATCTCACACTAATTTTTTATTACAAATAACAGTTATATAGGAAAGATATTATTAAAATGAATGTTATTTTAGTATTTTGTTCAAGCAGCTCAACATTAATATTTCTTTCTTGCTTGCTTTTGCATTGTATAGAGACAAAATTTGTTTGAAAATATATGTAAATTCTCGTAGGTAATTTGGAGTTTGGGTGTGTTGTGTTTTTTTTTTCTTTATAGTAGAAAACTATTTATGTTGTTTCTTATTTTATTCATATGATAAAAAAGTAAGACCACACAGAGAGAACTCATATTACAAATCCAGCATGCTATCATTAACAGTCTTTGAATATAATTAAGACATGCATTAAAGTAAAATCCAGAAGAAATATTAAAGTGACCACTCCAAGTTTGTAAGTTTGTGAAATAATCATTTGTTATTTCCAATAGAGAAATGATTTGGTGTCTATATATGACTAACATTGAGAAGAATGGTATTCCCAGAACACTTAATTGTGTTCTTGTAAACTCTCTACATAGACCAATAACCTATTCAAACAGAACAAGGGAGTGATGCATCATTTAAAATCAGGAAATGTATACATCAGAATCA
>NW_006399757.1:14374620-14380277 GCF_000299155.1 Elephantulus edwardii | reverse complement strand
TGGCACAGTGACTGTGACTTTCTGATGGACTCATGCATGTCCGAGAACATGATAATGGTGCAGGACAAGACGAGTTTTAGATCTGTTGTTATTAGTGTGTTACTATGAATGGTAGATGACTTGATAGCAACTAACAAAACATATTGGTTAATAATGCACAAATAATGCCTTTTACAAATGATTAGTAGAAGACTAATTCTTCTATAATGAAAGTTAACAATGTGCCAGATGTCTGAACTGCTGTACCAGGTCATCATCTTTTATTTTATTTTTCTGCCCTTTAATCTTCCCACTCCTGTCTGTATTTGAGTTCATTATTTTCTAGAATATCTAATAGAAGGTAAAAAAAAAACAACCCAAAAATCTGTAAGGAAAATGGCTCATGCATTTGTGGGTGATATGAAACAATGTAAATTTTTTTGCAGAGACTGGTGAACAATGGTCAAGGAGCCTGTAGACTGCGATTCTTGCCTGTTAGCATAGATCAGGTTAGATGCCACCACACAAGTGAACAAGCTTTAAACTTCTGTAAGCTTTATATAAAAGGAGGATTGATGCCTTTAAACTGTGGTGCTGGTGAAGAGTATCGAATATACCATAACTGTTAAAAGAACAAACAGGTCCATCCTAGAGAGGATTAGACCAGATTGCTTCTTGAAGGCAAGGATTCTGAAGCTTCTTCTGAGATACTTTGGACACTTTGCAAGGGGGACCAGTCCTTGGAGAGAGATGTTAAGCTTGAGAGGATGGAGGAACAGTGCAAGAGAGGAAGACCCTTGATGAGATGGATTGATTCAGTGACTGTGGTAATGGGGGTAAGTGTGTCAGAGACAGTAAGATTGACACAGGATAGAGCAGGGTTTAAGGCTGTTATCCAAATGGTTGCAATGAGTCGCAGGTAATTTGACAACACATAACAACAACAGCAAGCTTTATATAGGTTCTCAAGGTTATGTACCATACTCCTCAGGATAACTACGGGAAACAACTTGGGTAATGCCTTCTAGTAGAATGAGGCTTGTATTCTACCTTAATCCTATCTCCTTAATAAATTGTCTTTGAATGAGGTCTTAAGCATTGACAAAGGGGTTAAAATCACAAAATAGGGCCACGGATGGAAGAGCATATTAATTTATTGTAATTCATATCCATACCTTTTTTAAATAGTCATGCCTCTCCATCTGACTGATTTAATGATGTTAAACATCTATAAAATGTGCTGCAAAAATATATAGAGATCTAGTCAATGTGTCAATTTTATTTTCATGGATTTATATGCTTTCAATTTTGTACTTGCTTTTAGTTGGGCAAAAGATAAATTATTGCTATTGTTGGGTACCATCAAGTTTAGTACAACTCACAGAGATCCATTGAACAACAGGTATGAACCCTGGCCTATCCTCCCTCATCCTTATTATCCTCAACACCCTGGAGCCCATTGCTACAGTCACAAGGTCTTGCTACAGTCTTCCTCTCTTTCACTGACGCTCCACCTTTCCAAGCATGGTGTCTCTTTCTAAGGAATAGCTTCTCCTAATGGCATGGCTAAAGTATGTGAGACAGAGCTTTGCCATTCTTATCTCTAAGCAGAAATCTGGTTGCACTTCCTCTAAGACTCTCTTTGTTCTTTTGGCACTCCCTCGGATATTCCACACTCTTCTTCAAAACCACAACTCAAAGACATCAATTTTGGGGGGGGCACCCTTATTCATTATTCATCTCTCAGATGCCTAGCAGGTGATTGAAAAGACTGTGACTTAGATGAGGCACACCTTAGTCTTTAAACTGATATCATTGCTCTTCATGGCTTTGGAGAAGTTCCTGACAACAGACTTTCCCAATGTTATGTGTTTTTGTGTTGTTTTATATATAGTCAGAACCGACCCAGAGCTGACCCTCCAGCAAGTTTTCAGAGGCAATTGAATCACAAGGGAGGAGATTGCCCATCCTTCCCCTATGGACCAGCTAGTGTATCCAAATCATGTGCTTTCAGGGTTGTAATACAGCTTCTTGCCACTAGTTCTGATCTCATGACTATTAGTGCCAAAGATGTTAATTGAGGATATAAGTAAGATTAAATAATTGAAAATTTCAGTCTTTTCTCCATCTATCATAGCATTGTCAATTGGCCGAGAGGTGAAAAAATTAGGAATAGAAATGCCTTCAGAAAAATGAATATCTCTGGTCAACTCTGTTGGAAATGAATGAGGTTGTGACTATGACATTAGATTTCAAATTAGAAAAAAAAAATTACAAGAAGAATCTAGCTCTGGTGGCTTAGTGGTAAGGCATTGACTGCCCTGCCAACCCAGAAGCACATGGTTAGATTTCACCAGTGGCTGCGCGGAGGATGATGGGCAATATTCTCCTGTACAATTAGGAGCCATTGTAGTGTTAACCATCTAACACCATGATTCCAAAGCAGAAGACTTAATACTTCCAACAGGGAACAAAAATGTGACAAGAAGGGTACTTACTGTTATACTAAAGAGAACTGTCCCCTCCATGTCTGAAGGGGAACTGTAAATCCAAAAGGAGAGACTTTATGCTAATTCACCTCTATTTTTCATTCATTTTCATTTTCATTTTTTCATTTGTAAAGTATAAATGAAGAATCTTGAAGTCATATATATCATAATCACTGCATAGTAAATGAGATGATATAAAGTGTAAGTTCGATGCCTATGGATATGCAAATGTGCCTACAATATTTCTTCCTTTATAGCACGAGGATTGCTGGGTTATAGTAGTGACCGAAGGCAAGGTCACTACTCCAAGGATGTTCTGTACTTTCTATGTGTCACTGGGAAATGCACAGCTTTCATATATCTCTGAATATTCCTTTCAAACCTGTTCTAAAAGTCTCCTTTTTCTCTTTCCATTTGTGACAAGATATAAGACAAGATAACTATTTTAATATATTTAAATGTAAAATATATGTGGTATTCCTGTTGTTATGAGCCTTCAAGTAAGAGTATGCTCATTGCCCACTCTACAGCGGTTTTTCAGAGGCTGTAAATCTCATAGAAGGAGATTTCCGTCTTTGTCCCCAAAGCAGCTGGTGAATTTGAGCCATCTGCCTTGGGGTTGACAGTGCAACTTCTTACCCACTAGGCCACTGTAGACTATGTGATGCTTGAAATACAGATTTGTTGTCATCATGCTGAAACTTTTTCTAAAATCACGTTAAACACATAAAAAAATTCTATGTATATCAAATTTCTAATAGATATTGAATTTATAAAAATAAAGAACTTTTTGAAAAATGCTATTAAAAATGAAAATTGAAGCTTAGACTAAGAGGAAACAGTTGCAAATTGCATGTTTAACAAAGGACTTGCATGCAAAGAGTTTGAAAAGTTTTCAAAACTCGGTTATAAGAAAATAACCCCTCAAATTAGAAAGCTAATAAATAATATTTTTTTCTCAAAGAAGTTATATAGTTAAAAATAACCACTGGGAGGCTTGCTTTTTTATCATGGCCACAATAGTAATGAAATGTCAACCCCAATGAGATACCACTACACACTTATCAGAATGGTTGCCAGATAAATAAAGCTAATAGAACAAATGCTGGGGGGAAAAAAGTGGAATATCTTGAACTTTTGTTTTTGATGGTAATACAAATGGGACAGTTACTATGGAAAATAGTTTGAAAGTTTTTAACAAGTTGGACATAAATTGACCATATGACCATGTAGGCCTGCATCTAGATATGTATACAAAGGAAATGAAGATTTATTCTCACACAAATATCTATATGACAATGTTTAAAGGATCTTTATTCATAACTACCTTAAACTGGAAACAACCAAAATATTTTTAAACCAATGAATGGGTTTTTAAAATTATACTTACATGCAAAATGTGATGTTATTCAACAATTTTGAAACAAAACAACCCAATATGGGTGAACCCCATTAATTTAAAATATGTAATTGTTGTGTACCATCAAGTCAGAACTGACCCATGGACCCATAGCTGACCCTCCAATGGGTTTTCAAAGGCAGCTGATCTCATGGAAAGATATCGCCCATCCTTCTCTCATAGAGCAGCTAGTAGTTTCTAGCATGTACCTTCAAGATTGTAGCATAGCTCCTTGCCCTAGGCCACTAGAGCAGGAGTCTATATTGTATATTGCTGGAATATATTACACTAAGTGAAAGGTGGGATCTTTACAAAAGAATACTTTTAGTACTTTCTTCCAATTTACACAGAGATGGGATTGAACCTCCGGCCTTTAATTTAGTAAGGGAGCACAAATCATTTGTGCCACAGAAGGTAGTCACTTATTCCAGCACACACTCAAGGGTTGGTGATTGTATAAGGGCATAAGTGTACAAAGATATGAAAGAATCCCTGAGAATCATTTTAGACACTGCTGACTGTAGTCAGCCCACCAGGGTACAAGAATTCATATCCCTCTCACATTCAAAATACACTCACTCATTCCACAGTCCCCATAAGTCCCATTCCGTACTTTCCATTATCATAATATCAGACCATCAATATGTATAATCTGTAATTTTTTAAAGGAAAATAGAATACTATCAGACATAATTTGTAATCATTCCTTATTTCATAGAAAATAGCTAATTCTAAAATGATATTCCTTTTACTTTATATTTGTTTCATTACTCAGGATAAACAATTCATTAATTCAAGTATTAGGGAAAATGAACATATTTGTAAATATTCTATTCACTTTCCCTCAATTCATTTATAAAATTATTTGATATTCAATTTTCTATAAAGTGTATTCTTTATTCTCTTTTGAAAAGTTTTTTACAAGTAAGCTGAATATAAACTAAAAATATCATATTCGATTTTCTCTCAAATTTTGAAAAGTGACAGAGGTAAGGCAGTGGGATTCAGTTACTGTTCCCTGTTTATACAGCTGTACTTCATTGAATGAAGGCTTGTGTTACACACAGTTTGTGATAGGAAGTAAATGCTTTTAAAACAACTAAAGAAACAAGTCTTTAACCTCCACCTTTGTGCCTTCTTTGTTCCACTATTTAGCTTCTGTAGAGATAATAAGGAAGTAGTTTAAATATATATTATAACCCTCACATTAAAATTTCACCTTTTAACTTCCCTTATGAACTCAATAAGTGGTGTGATAGGATAAAAAAAACCCAAACCCAAACCAAAAAATATGCTAAAAGGTTTCCCCCAAAATGAGCAATATTTTATTTTCATTGAAGGTTTAAAAAGCTTCTCAAACATTCAATAATGAGCATGCTTTAAAACATAAAAAAGTGCTTAGATTATTGTTAGCTCTCAAACGGTAAGAAACTTTGAAAAAGCTAGTGTATTCATATTGATACCTCTTAAAGCACCTTCAAAGGTATAATGTTTCACAGGATTCCTTCTTAGATTTTTTTTGTTTCTATGGCTAGTCAATGAAGCAGAAATTTTGGATCTGTGTTATTTCAAGAATTATGCATAACTAGTTTTAGAGGCAATTATTGTAAAGTGGCTATCATGTCAAAGAGAAACATTTTAATTTGCTTATATTAAAATGTAATTAGGGATGATTAAAGTGCTTCAAATATCAACCAATGTTGTTGTTGTTGTTATGTGCCGTCGAGTCGTTTTCGACTCATAGCGACCCTATGCACAACAGCCCTAAACCCTGCTCTATCCTGCGCCAA
>NW_006399757.1:14371510-14373265 GCF_000299155.1 Elephantulus edwardii | reverse complement strand
CTTCCTTCATCACCATAGGCTCTTGCTCATATGTTATTTCTTTAAATTCCTCTGTATCTGCCAATTCCTTTCTATATAATGACTCAGTATATTCCTTCCAATATAATTTGACAGATAATGAAATATCTTTCTCACTTGAAAACATAATGACCTCTGACAAAGTTATCTGTTTAGCATTGTTTTTATATAGTCTTTTTCTCACAGAATTAAGGCCTTAGATCTCTGAATAGTGATTACTTATATCATTTTTATATGATGAGATCTTACAGTAAATGGCTGGAAATCTCTCATTTCCTGTATAAAGGCCCAAGAAAGCTATCTGTATAAGAAAACCTAACTATAAATTATACCGTACTTGTAAAGAACTAGACAAATTTATTTTCCTTGTGTGCCGTGTTTATTAGGGACCTCTGTGGCCTAGTGAATAAGGAATTTGCCTATCAACTCAAAGGCAGGTGGTTTGAATCCACTAGATGCTCCAAGGGAGCAGGATGGGCCATAACTTCTGTGGAGTTAATAACCTCTGAAAACCTGGTGGAAGATCAGCTGAGAGTCAGTTATGTCCTGACAGTAAGTATTGACGTTTTTGAGTCATATATTTTAACTAATAGTATATGGCAATTCCCATGATCAATGCTTTTATGTATATGTATATGTATATGTATATGTATATGTATATGTATATGTATACGTATACGTATCTGTATATACATATATTTAATATTCCGTTACCAAGCAGCCAACTTAAAAAAAAGAAATATATTTCATTTATATTCAGTCCTGTCATGGTGGGAAAGATAAAATCACGTGGTTTGGAAGTAAAAACTAAACTATGAGCTATTTTAGAAATAACATAGATTTTTTTTTTTTGTTGAATTAGATCCAGTATAACTTAGCAGTTGACCTATAATTCCAGTAGGGAATGAAAAATATTGACATAATCTGGGTTAAATGAAAAACATAGACTATCTCTTTTGGTTTATCTATTTAGGCATTATGAGTGCCATATTTGTTATAGTAAAATAGAAGAAAATAAAAGCCTCTCTTTTTGGACTGTACAAGAATTTCAAGGCAATATAAAGGCAAATGCAAATGCTTGATGAAAATTAACACCTTTCATTTCTTTTTGTTTTATGGGGACAAATAACTATGCAGGACAATCGAAAAATGGACAGTACTTTTATTATATTTTATTATATACTTTCATTGTATAATATTATAATATTATATATTATAAGACTTGTACTTCACCATTGTTGTTATTGTTGTTAGGTGTTATACACTATGACTCCTAGCAACCCTATATGAACAGCTGACCAAAACCTTGCCATATCCTGAGCGTTCTCACTATCCCTCATTCCTCTGATACAGTCATTGTGTCAGTCCATCGTACTAGAGTCTTCTTCACTTTCACTGCCCCTCTACCTTCCCTAGCTTGATATCTTTTTCCAAGGGCTGGCCCCTTTTGACAACATGCTCGAATTATGTGAGATAAAGTCTCATCATCCTTGTCTTTAAGGAGCATGCTGGTTCCACTTTCTCCATTACAGATTCGCTTTTCTTTTTAACATTCTAGAAAATATTTCATACTCTTCGCTATAATACAGTTTAAAGGCATTGATTCAACTTTGCCCTTCCTTAAACATTCATTATTGTCCAGCTTTCAGATGTATATAAAACAATTGAAAATACTATGGTTTGGATCAGGTGCCACTTAGTTTTTAAGCTAATATCCTTACCCATTAGCATTTTTTT
>NW_006399757.1:14346860-14369034 GCF_000299155.1 Elephantulus edwardii | reverse complement strand
ACTGAAACAGAGGAGGGAGAAAACTGTTTAAAAGAGATATATGACCAGGTATTTCTGTCATCACAGGAGTCTAGAGCGAGGGCTACATGGTGGAGGGGACCCATTAGCATTTTAAAGAGGGATTTGACATCAAATTTTCCTAGGAGCATATCTTTTATTTCTTCACTTCAGCCAGAAAGATGATTGTGGATCATCTTAATATTGGATCCAAATAAAATGAAAACAACTTCAGTCTTTTCTCTGTCATGATATTGTCTGTTGATCCAGGGGTGAAGATTTTTTTTTCTTAATGTTGAGATATATAATCTTAATATAATTTTAATGTTCTTAATCTGTATTATAATATCAAATATGTACTCATTTTAATATATTTTAAAAAATAAGAATGAAATCTTAAATCTTAGCCACAAATAATGTACTATAGTTATGCTTCTTTTCCAAACCCTATTGAAATAAATAGATTTTCCATTAATTGTAAATGTCACAGGGAAAAAATATTATGCAAAATTTCATCCAGAATTTATGCACTAATTTCTTCCATCAGAGAGTCCTTTTATAATTATAAAAATGTTATCGCATACTTAAAAATCATCACTATTCACTGGCTGTATTGTTACATCATTACCAGTTAATTTTTATGATCTGTCACATTGTAATATATTAGCAAAGTGTAAATTTTGGAAATCATTTCACTTGGCTGGAAGCATTTAATTATGTCATATACACTATATTATACATTGGCTATGTTTTAATTTTTTGTTTATTCTTTGTTCTCTGCATTTTTCTGAAAATTATTTTAGATGGCTTATTTTAATTATAATTATGTTGGCTTCCTTTCCCAGAAATGTTCCAGATTTTTTTCTCCCTCCCTCATTCAAAAGAGCAGCATGCATGCTGAAAATGGAAGTTGCTTTGTTCTTATTCTTACGGCTCATTTCAAATTACGTGTTTTGCAGAGGTTAACATTATGTGGGCTGGACACCAAACTCACCACAGTTCTGAAGACTATAACTTATCCACAGCATTGAGACAATCTGTCTTGCAGATATATACTTCCTGGGTAAGTTGGATGAAGTAGAATTATGTGCTTATGTAATTTTAAAAGTCTAAATGTTTTCTATTTCCACCAATAAATTCATGAAAGATGTTGTACTAAAGAGATTCTTTCTCATCTGTGTACCATAGACACATGAAGTAAGCAGTACTTTTTCATGTGGCCTTTCACTGTCTAGAAGGGTTCACCTTAAAGTATACATCAAGTGAAAAAGTGTGTACTGTCCAATCAGGGTGCTTCCTAGATAATTTACCTCAATTAAGTTATGTACAAAGACTCAAACAGCTCTTAAAAAAATAATTCCTCTTTCTGCATGTCCAAATAAAAGCTACAAGAATCATTTAGTGTTTCTTATATGAGAGCAATGAGAATGGTACTCAACAAAAGTAAGGCTCAAAAGTATTGTAAATGACAAGAATTATGGATATTAGAAGAACTGCTACTTCTAAGATTCTTCTTGATGCATGGTTTTACCTTGATTCATGTGGTAGTATCCCCCATTTGTGATCAATTTTATTAGCTTTTACTGTTAATTCAAAATACCTGCTGTTGGAATAGATGCTGAACTCTGAGCTAGAAAGTCAGGGGTAAGATTTCAAAGGATAGTTGTTCAAAAAGCTATCTACTGCCTATATATTACACTTATATTATTATTACCTATATATTACAAACTTGGTAATACATAGGCAATAGATCATGCACTTAATATGCCCATGAAATATAATAGATCATGATCTTAGGCTAGTCATGGAACTTAGAATGATTTCCATGGTCTGCAAACAAATTTTATAACACGATGGTTTTTGTTATATTGTTGTTAGATACTGTAAAGTATTAATCATAACAACCCTCTGAATAACAGATTTGAATCCTGTGCTATCTATCCTGTGCCAGCCTTATTATCTCAGTTACACTTAAGCCATCGCTGTAGTCACTATGCCAGTCCATCTCTTTAGGGAGCTTCCTCTTCTTTGCTGACCCACCTCCTTCCTAAGCATTATGTCCCTTTCCATTGTGCAACCAGTGCAAAGGTATGCATTTCAAATCTCTTTGCTGCTCTGCAGGAGATAGATGGGCAATCTTCTCCTGAGTGATTTACTGCCTCTGAAAACCGACTGGAGGGTCAGCTACAGGTCAACTCTGACTCGATTGTACACAAGAACAACACTTAATGATAAATGATGTTAATTCTTTTTAATATATTAATTCATTTGGTCTTTATAACTTTAAGAACCAAGTATTAGTGTAACTATCCATGCAGTCTAGTTTCAGAGTCCTTGATCTTATTCTTGATAATCACATCCAAATCTTTATTGTCTCTTTATTGTTTCTTACGTATGTATGTTGTTATCATGAGTCTCAAGAGGCTGTTAAACTCACAGGATGAGATTGTCCAATTTTCTCTACTGGAGCAATTGATAGATTCAAGCTGTGTGCCTTTGGGTTGGCAACACACCTCATTAATCCTCACAAATAAATCCAAGTGATTCTAAATTATGTATCATTTTTATCAGAGAACTGAAAATCAAAGAGTGAATTACACAGCAAATAAGAAGCAATATAGTAGACTTAAATCCAGTTGCCTCAGCACAGTGGACACATGCATTGACATATATGTTCAAAAAGCAGCAGCAGAATAGTTTTGTCTTCAAGATGGTGCATAAGCTTGAATGAATTTGCTGGCTTGAAAACATACAAGCTTTTCAATTATTCATATATATTTTATTATATAAAATGAATTACCATACTACTCATAATATAATTTCCCTTTTCCCATCTTCTTCCTATAACTTTGATTTCCATTACCCTTTCTGCATTCAAGGCTTTATTCCTTTTTTTTATTATTGGTTTGCTTACAAAGTTTATATACATTGTGTTTCACATTATTCTTCCTTCACATTGTGTTTCATATAATCATTCCCATGCATTATGTTTTTATGTAATTAATCACCTTTGGACCTTGTCCATCATTACCCAATCTTTTCACCTGGAACCTTCCCATTTCCTACCCCCCTCCCTCCACCCACTAAACTGTGTAACCATGTGGATTCATCCCTATCCTTCCTGAGCCCTCCTCTTCCTGGAGTTTCCATACATGTCTAAATAGTTATCCTCCTATTTTTACAATAATGGCCTTATGCAGTATTTGCCCTCATGAGCCTATGTTAGGTCACTCAGCATAATGCTCTCCAGCCTCTTCCATAGTATTATGTAGTATTTTTTGATATTGTTGCTCCTGAGTGCTGCACAGTGTTCCACTGTGTGAGTGTACCACAATTACCCAATTATTTTGGTTGTGTTTGGACATGTGGGCTATTTCCATGTTCTTATGATTTTGAATAATGCTGCTATGAATATTGGTATACAAAAAGACATAGAAAGGCTTTTCACAGAAGGATATATTCAAGTGACCAAGAGACAAATGAAGAAATGCTCAAAAATCACTGGCAGTAAGAGAGAGGCAAATCAAACCATAGTGGAATACCATCTCATCCCAGTAACAGTGGCAAAGAGGGTAGTAGGGCAGCTAGGAATACATGTTGGAGAGGACATGGAGAGGTGGGAACTCTCATACACTGTTGGTGTGACTGTAAAATGATGTAACCACTCTGAAAGTTTGGTGTTTCCTCAAAAAGTTTAACCTAGAAACTCCTTATGACTCTATTCCACTACTAAGAATATACCCCAAGCAAATTAGAATTGAGATTCAAAGCTTTATCCTTGGGTAGATGCTAGTCTTTTTTACTCTATACATTTTGCTATTTTAAGATATGAATGGCAATAGTGTAACTATTCATCCTATAAACCTATATATTATTTGAATGATTGTTGAACCATGAGAGTAAATTTTGTCCCAGATTTGAAGAGTGTCTAAGGCCTTTCATTTCAGGGGTTCCACAGTCACTATTGCACTGAGCCTGGCCCTTTTTTTTAAAGTTTTCAATTTTATCTCACATTTTGCTCTACTCAGTCCAGCATGTTTGCTTTACCATAATTTATAGCTTGTGTTCAAATTCTAATGATCACAAAGGAGAAAAAATATATTTCTTACACAGTTTTGTAGTTTAAATCTGAACTAATAGTAGGATAAGGACAGATCCTGTAATGGAAAGGATGGATACTACTTATCTATCTCCTTAAGAAATGACTGCACTATACATTTTTTTATTGTCTTCAAATTGTACTGTACAACTGACTGATTAAAATACTAATCTTAGTAAATTTCACTATCTCTTGATATATTTCTCTTAACATCCTATAACTTGGACCTCCAGCAGTTACCTTTTGTCTAAGAAAGCCCACAGTAAAGAACATAACTGTATTTAAATTTGGGAAATCACCACAATTAGTAAATGATGCAGCTGATGATACATGAGACATTTTTATTAGTGCATCATAGATTGTATAAGGAATGAATCTTTGAGATAACATATTTAAATTAGCTATTTAAAAGGCTAAAGAAAAAAATAGTAAGAGAGTGATTCACTACATCATACAGGAGCAAACATTAATGATTTGGTGCTTGAATGTAGACTCTTGCCTCCTAATACAGGCTTCATCCTGTTTTCATTTGAGTCATTCATGTTTTAAATCAGTCTATCAAAAAGTACAGACTAGTGAAATACATGCTTACCTCGTCTTCTTCTTGTTGTGGTTGTGTACTATCAAAATGATCCATAGCCGATTCACCAGCAGATTTTCAGAAGCAGTACATCACATGAGAAGAGATTGCCCACTCTCTTCCCACAGAGCAGCTAGTTGACTCTAACCTTTGCTCTGGCAGTGAAATTTCTCACCACTCCTACTCCTATCCTAGTGCCATAATAATTTCTCTTTGCAAACCCTGTACTTCTTTCTCAGGGACATACACTTCACATGCATTTTGAGGGGAGAGAAGGCCCCCCCAAAAAGTCAACAAAAATAAATGTACCATAAAAAAAGAGCAGTGTGAATACACTACAGCTTGATTTTGTGTGTGTGTTATTGGGAGGAAGGAAAGAAGGGAAAATGACACATGGTTTTCAAGGTGGGAAGAGAAATAATTGTGCGTCATCTGGATTTCTGATTAGTATATCTGAGTTCCTTTAGAGGAAAAAATAGTTGGTTTAAGGTTTGGCAATGGTGATTCTTTGCAGACATTAAAATTAAAGAGGAGATGAAAACTATAGTTTTTCTAAGATTTCCTTCATTAGTATTCTTACATAAGGCACATAAATGATAAATTAAGGCACAATATTTCTTTTCCAGTTGGTAAGGCAACAATGTCTTTTAGAACAAATGACAAATTTCTATACTTCCTCTGGAGAGAAAATGGATTTATGAAATGAAAAACAAAATTAAACTCTGAGTAATTTTATTTGAAATTGTTATGGAAAATTAGCACGGCAGATAAGCCATTTATAAAGTAGTGATAATAATTTCATTTTGCAGAATCTCTAACTATATGTATATTCTGCAGCCAATCTTAAAACTGTATTTGAAGATGGCCTATCCAAAAGTAGCTGAAATTTGTGGGATACCATTTTCAACAGTACTTGTTTACTATAGATTGCAGTATATATTTTGTATATGCCACTGCAAACTTTGCTTCTACATCTTGGTCCAAATAAGGCCTTTATGGTGACAGTTTCTCCACTTAGCAAATAATAAAATACGACTGCTGTTGTTGTTAAATGCTGATGAGTTAGCCCCTGATTAATGGTTACCCCATATGTTATAGAGGACAGCCACTCCATACGGTGCTCTTGACTGTTAAGGAAAGAAATTACAGACCTTTTCTTTTGTGAAGTCACTATGTAGGCTTGGAGTGCTAACATTTTTGTGATCAACTGATTACAAATCACTTCTCACTTCTGCCACAAAGGATCCTTGAAAATGTGACTATACTTGTAGTTATTTCATAATATCTGTATCAGGATTAACACTTCAGTTTTTTCACCCTTTGCAGAATCCTTTCCTCAATATTAAATTTGTGTATTCAAAATGCAACTGTTGTTGCTAAGTGCTGTCTAGTCAGTTACATCTTGATGTGAACCCACCCTCTATTGCATTATCCTCAGGATCTCTAATATACTTGAATCCATTGCTGAAGTGCTTGAAGAATGAAAAAAATGGGACCATGTCAAAGACCACAGGAAAAAAAGTTTCCAGTGACCAAATATGGAAAAATATGGACATAAAAATACATAATCTAATATTTAACTATTACCCAAAGTATAAGAGAAGTATGTTGAGCCTTTTCCATTCTAATTTAAAGAAATACTTGAGTAAATGAATGTGGGAAAAGAGATAAACCTCCCAGAAAGAAAATTCCCAAGTAGTTGATGAAGACGTTCCTCACGGCTAGAAATGATTTTACTTCACTCTCAATTCTTGGAACATGGACTGTGCATAGCGGCTATTTTCCAAAGAAAAACCAGGGAGAACAAATTGTAGGATAAGGAGAAATAACTACAGAATGGATACATTTTGCAAACACTGCGAAAGGTGATCAAGACAAGTATGATACTGATTGGTGTTGAGTCATAACCTATTCATAGCTGACCTACCTGTGAGATTTCAAAAGACCGTAAATCCCAGGGGATCAGACTGATCATCTTCTTTGCAACTGTTGGTGGATTCAAACTGCATCCTGTTGAATTGCTAACACAACTCTTACCCTCTGAACCACCACAGCTGCCTAATATGATACACTGTATACCACATACTGAGAATTAAGATGGAGTGTACTTCAACATAAAGAAAATGAAAATACTTATAACTGGATCAATAACAGTAGCATGATAAATGGGAAATATTGACATTGTCCAGGGTTTAATTTTACTTGGATCAAATAGTAATGCTTATAAAGTAATTGTCATGAAAATGGATTTTGGGGCAAATTATTTTCTAAACACTTCTTTAAATTCTGAAAAAGTAAAGATGTCACTTTGATAAGTGAAGCTCACCCTCTGGGAGCCATAGCATTTTCATTTGCCTTATATACAATTGAACTGGACAACAGAAAATGTAGACCAAAAAAGAATTGACATTTGTATTATGGTGTTGATGATGAATAATGGATATATCATCATTTCCTGGAAGAATGAATAAATATTTCTCACATGAAGTACAATCAGAATAGTTTTTAAACTGAGAATACTTTACTTCATCTCAGTTTGACATGTTATCAGGAACACCAATGATTGGTGAAGTAGAGCATCAGCAATAACGTAGATTTATACAATGACTGTAAAACTGTAGACTTAAATATGGTAATGTTCTTGAAGGTGGCATTTAATTCTATCATCTATGGAGTCACTCTGAGTTGGCACTCAACAACACAATAACATTATGAGAATGGACTTTCAGCTTTTCATAAAAACCCTACAACATAAATCAAACTAAAACTGACAAACATGCCACAATGTTTCTAATATACTCTGTATCTTATATACTTAATACTGTGAAGACCTTAAAAATCTTGAGATGTTTACCCATTAGAAGAGACTTCCTGGATGGAATACAGGAATACAAAAAATACACATAAAAACAGTAAAATCCCAAAGAAGTAGAGAATTCAATTTAAAGTCACATTTAAAGTTGACTTAATTTTAGTTATAATAAATGAAACAAAAAAAACCCATAAGGGTAAAATGGAAGTATTTTCATAAGAGTTTCTATAATCTTTAAAATAGATTAACGGTCTTTCTCCATGGAGTTGTTCAGTGAGCTTGAAGAGGCAACAATTCTGTTAAAAACTGAGTACTTAACAATTGTACTTCCCGGGCACTTAGCTGAAAATTCAACAACTGCCTAATAGATATTATTGCAGCCAGTAACAATTTGTAATTGGCTTTTTTCCTAAAGGACTGCACTAGCTTCCCATTTTCAAACCATCAGTCCAACAGAATACCTTCTGATGAAGTTAAAATCCTTGATAACTTTGGGAAAGGAATCTAAACTTATCACATTCAAATTTCCTCAATATCTAACTCCACAACTGTTTCCAGTCTCATCTCCCAAAATCCCTATTCTTTTTTATTTTTTATGTTTTTATTTTATTAGTTGTGTGTACCATCAAATCAGATCTGACTGGTACAGTAGGAGATTGTCCCTCCTTCCCCGGCAGAGCATCTGGTGGATTCGAACTGTGTGCCTCTGGGATTGCAGTGCAGCTTCTTGCCACTAGGCCACCAGAGCTCCCCTAAAATCCCTATTCTTACTCCATCTGTAATTTAGCAATTTACTTACACTTTGCTAAGGTGATCATGTCAAAATGCTTTGTCCTTTCACTGAATGGATGCTATTCTCTCTTCTTGGAGACCTTACATTTTCCTCTGGTTATTATCTCCTTGAAGATTCAGTACATTTCTGTTTTTTTTCAGACTTAGAACTCCTTTGTTCTCCCACAAAAACATTTTCTAATGTTCCTATTCTGGTACTCATCGTTTTGCATTGTTTTATTATACTAGCTTGAAAATTTAAGAGAAATGAGTCAGAGTCCATTTAATTCCCTACTATATCTCAAAAATGCAAGTTCACTGCTAAGGAGTCAATTCCCATGCACCGTGACTCTTCATCACTTGCCAGTATTATATTTTTCGATGAGAAAAGACTGCCTAGTTTTCTCCTATAGACATGCTGGTAAATTTGAACTGCAGGAGATGCACAGCCTTTGAGTTAGTAACACAATTAGCCACAACTACACTTAACAGTATCTTAAAATATCCCTAGTATACACAATGCTATATAAAGAATCAGTGTTTATTAAATGTGTATTACATGAATCGGTGAAAGTGTATTGCTGTCAAGATGTGAAAAGGGAAAGTACTTTGCTAAGTTAATTTAAAAAAATCTAACTGCTGTTGAATCTGGCATACAGTAACACTTTATTGGGATTCTGAAGCTCTAATTCTTAGAGAGGAAGACTTCTTATTTTCTCCTGTAGAGCAACAAGTAGAATCTAACCACCACATTTCAGTGAGCAGTCTGACACTTTACATACACTCCAAGGATCCTCTTTTTTTTTAAAAAAAATTAATTTTGGTAATATCAGTTAGAAACTGATAATGATAGAAAGTGTGAAATATATTAAATTTAGTTCATAAGTTATTTAACTATTGGGTATTTTTTATATATTTATTTACCTGGCCCTCCAGATGTAGAGTACAGGGTGAATAATGTTTTTATATCTGAAATAAAATGTATTTTAACATACTTTTTGAATGAAACTAAATATCAAATACAATATAGGAAGCTATATAGGAAGCTCCGGTGGCTCAGTAGTAAGGAGTTGTGCTGCCAACTCAAAGGCCTGTAGTTTAAATCCACCAGCAGCTCTGGGGGGAAAAGATGGGCAACATCCTCTCATGCAATTTTCTTCCTCTAAAAAGTCACTGAACGGTCAGCTATGAACAGATTCTGACTCCATGAAACACAACAACAAAAAGAAGCTATTTATGTTCAAATTAATGAGTACTTCTCTTACACGAATTATAAATTAGTGAATAAATGCACTGTGTTTAAATTATGAGTTTGGTTAAAAGAATTAAGTCTGAAATTTATCTCAATTATTTTTTTAAAAAAACAAATATTTTCTTTTTCAGAGAGTAGAAATTGACATTAATTATAAAAATAATAAATGTTTACTTATTAATAAGAATTTAAAAAGTAAATTTTACCCATTAGAAAATAAAACATAACTAAACACCAATGGTTGGGGGAAAAAAAAATTTATTTCTCTAAATCAGAAAATATGTGATGGTTCTATTTCTATTCATAATAATTTAAAAATCATGTTAATTCAAAAAACTGTAAAAAATAATTGACAAGAAGTAAACAAATGTGGCTTCCAAATTCTCCCTGAGTTAGTAACTAGCCAATTTTTTTATTCTGACTTATTGTATAATTGAACCATGACTCTATTTATTTGCTTTACCTTCTTTTATGACTATTTAGAAGATCAGTTTTAAATAAATGAGTGCAAAAATTCTTCGAAATGTGTTGAGTGTAGTCAAATGTATGATTTTGTTTTTATATCACATAAGAAAGTGCTGAGGCATTTTTAATGAAATCTCAGCTCTTTTTCATTGCATAGCAGACCTCACCAAATTACTTAAGTAGACTATTTTTCAGTATTTGTGAGCTGGGACTATATAAAGACAAACGTGAACAAATAAAAATATAAGAAACTATCACCTTTGATGTAATGCAATTTAATGCACTGGGAATAAAATTCTCATAACTCTGTCACAGAAGGAAAGCTTGCAGAACCTCTCATGGAGTAAAGAAACATAACTTCTCTTACTTCCCTGTCTCAGAACTCCAAGACATTCCTTCACTACCCTCAATCACCATTCAAAGAAAGCTAATAAGATATAGTTTGTGTCTGTCCATTAAATAAATCAGGCCTTTTGCCAATTTGAAGCTTTATTTGTGCAGAGCCTCTATTCCATCATGAGTCAGAACTATGAAATTATATATTATTTTTACTTATATCTTTTTATTTCTGATCCAAATAATAGAAAGTTTACACAAGACACATTCAATACAATTGAGTAGGAATAATGAAACTTGGATTTCAGTCTTAGCTCAATCCCCTTGAAATTTAATAAAACTAAATTATCTATTCCAAACAGTGGAATAGCTAGGTCACATGCAATTTCTATGTTCAGCTTTCTGAGTAAATGCCGAACTGCCCTCCAGAATGGTTGTACCATTTTACAATCCCACCAACAGTGTATAAGAGTTCCTATGTTGTGTCATCCTCCCAACATTTATTACTTATTGTCCTAATAAATCTTTCACTGCTACTGGAGTAAGATGGTATCTCTCTGTGGTTTTGATTTGCATCTCTGTTATTGCCAGTGATTTGAGCATTTTTTCGTGTGTCTCTTGGCCACCCAAATATTTTCCTCTGTGAAAATTCTTGATATGTCTTTTGCCTATTTTATAATTGTTATCGGTCTTTTTCTTGTGGAGGCCCTATAGGATTCTGTAAACTTTTAATATGAGATCCTTGTCTGAAATGATATTGTCAAATTTTTGTCCCAATCAGTGGTTTTATTCATCATCACAGTAACATGGAAATAGCCCAAATGTCCAACCACAATCAAATAGATTGATAAACTATGGTACATTCACATAATGGAATACTACACAACACTCAGGAGCAATGATTTTGTAAATCATTACCTAACTTGGGAGGGAATGGAGAGTATTGTGCTAAGTGAACTAACTCAGTCAATAAGGACAAATACTGTATAAGACCATTATTGTAAAAATAGATAACTAGTAAAGTATGTGTGAGGATCTAAGTGGGGTGGCAGAAAGGTGGGGTAAGTAGTGAGGTAATCATGGTGTTGCAAAGTTTCGTGGATTGGAAGGTAGGGGGATCTGGTGTGAGGGGATGTATACAAACTTTGTAGGGAAACCAGTGTGAAATAAAATAAAAAGTAAAGTGAGTTGCAATAAATTTTAAAAAAGAAAAAAATAAGTTATTTGTATTTTCATACAATGTTACAGCTACAAAGTTGAGACTCACTGTCAATAAAAAATATGAAAAAAGTAAATTATCTAATCTTTATGTTTACAATATATAAATTGCTAGTCATTTATTTTATTTATAATGAAAAATAAAAGGCAGCAAATTGAATAGTTCTAAAAAATATGATGTTACCTTATTTTCACTTTCATAATATGTAAACTGTTAGAACAATTCAGCATTCTTTAAATATTATTGTTTTTATTGTAAGGAACACATTTACCTTTTTTTTCTGTACTACACATTGTTATTCTGTAGAAGAGTAAAAATGACAGAACTCAGGACACAAAGAGAAATAAGGCATGAGTTTCTATTCTCAAGGTACTAAGTTTCTTTGCAGGGAATTGATTAGTAAACAGTCAATTACAGTAGAGGGTTATAAGATTTTAGAGTCTTGGCTCCATAGAAAATTATCATAGGTCATGAGAAGCTTGTCAAAAGAAACGATGCTTGAACCAAATCTGAAAGAAAACTAAAATTTGGCTATAAAGCTGGAAACAGAGAATCAGAGTGTTAGATAGTAGGACAAAACCTTTTAAATTTAGGATGGTAGAAAAACAGAGAAAAGTTAGGAAACTACAATTACAATGAATAATTAAATGATTATTCGGGAGAAGGATGGACAATCTCCTCCCATGGGATAAATGGCCTCAGAAAACCTGCTAAAGGTCAGCTACGGGGCAGTTCTGACTCAATGGTACACAACAAAAACAAGAAGTGACAATTGAAATGGTGTGCGTATGATTAGAAGGAAATGTGGGAGAAGATAGGATGGAGCAATGAGACCAACGGCTAAAAGCAGAGACAGCCTAGTGCTAGAAGCCACTATTATCAGGTCAATGTCCATTGGGTTTCTGGAGTTGCAAATCTTAAAGAAGAACGCTATACCTCTCTCTGCCTTAGATACTGGTAGATTCAAACCACCAGACAACCTTTGGAATTGTAGCCCAGCACCCAGTGCACTGCACAAACAAGACTCCTTAATGATAAGATTTAAGTAAACATACTTTTGAAAATATACTATCCTTGGAGAGGGACGTCTTGCTTGGGAGGGTGGAGGGAAGTGCAGGAGAGGAATACACTCATTGAGATGGATTGATTCAGTGACTCGGGTAATGGGAGTAGGTGTGTCAGAGACAGTGAAATGGCACACGATAGGGCAGGGTTTAGGGCTATCATACATCAGGTCGCAGGCGACTCGATGGCACATAACAACAGAGAGAAATCAGTATTCTGTATCTTTAATCAGAAAATTTGGTTCTATATCAATACCTATCACAAATTAAAGGATGTGGGACCTCTCCTCCTCTCTATTTTTATAAGTAATTATACACTTAAATTTCAGCCCATTTATTTAACAACTACTCATTTTAAACTTATGGACAACTGTCTTGCCTGGTGACATCCTATTTCATCTAGCATAAAATGTTTCATTTTCACAATTCCCTGGCATGCTGATTCTGCATCCTTTTGGCACATCTGCCCTCAAATCCCCAAGCTGAGCGTGAATCCGGTGGTCTGCCTTCTCCACCCCCACAGCCAGGCTGCTGAGCACTGTGGCATGGTGGCCTTCAGCACCAGCTGGCCAGTGCAGTACTCCTCCATGTGTGCTTTCCAGACAGAATTGCGCCATCTGCACCGCCTCAATCTGTAACTATTGCTCCATTTTCTCCTTCATACTTGGAAAAGCCAATTATAGAACTTAGCCTCTGCAAAATACTTGTCTACTGTTGCCCCTTTCCATTAGCCAATATTGTTGTTGTATTTTGTGCCGTCGAGTCATTTGCGACTCATAGCAACCCTATGTACAACAGCCCCAAACCGTGCTCTATCCTGTGCCAATCTCATTGCCTCTGACACACCCATCCCAATTACCCCAGTCACTGAATCAATTCACCTCATAGAGGGTCTTCCCCTCCTGCACTGTTCCTCCACTCTACCCAGCATGATGTCCCTCTCTAAAGACCTGTCTCTACTTACAACATGTCTAAAGTATGTCAGACGAAGCCCCAGAATCCTAGCCTCCAAGGAGCAGCCTGGTTTAACCCTCTCAAGGCTGAATCTGTTTCTTTTCTTGGCAGTCCATGGTACATTCAATACTCTTCTCCAGCACCACAGCTCAAACGCATCAATTCTTCTATCCTCCCTAGTCATTGTCCAACTCTCTGATGCATAACAAGTGATTGCAAAAACCATGGCCTGTATCAGGAGCACCTTAGTCTCCAGAGAGACACCGCTACACTTGAGTACTTTAGAGAGGTCCCTAACCACAGACTTTCCCATCGCAATACTTTTTTTTTATTTCCTGGCTACTGGTGCCAAGAGTGTTGACCGTGGAGCCGAGCAAACTGAAGCTGTGAACAATCTCAATCTCTTCGCCATCCATCCTGATGCTACCGATTGGTCCAGTGGTGCGAATTTTTGTCTTCTTGACATTGAGCCTCAGTCCATATTATTAGCCAATATATTAATATAAAATTTCAGAGAGATGTAATTTCTTCCACTTTTATTTATCTCTAATTCCTGCTCGTGTATTTCCATTAAGACATGAATTCACAAATGCTCATGCTTTCCGGTTGTTGTTAATATATTTTTTTTTATTTTATACTGGTGTGCTTACAGAGTTTGTATACATTGTTTTTTTTTCATGCCAGATCTTTCCCATTTCCTTTGCCCAAACCTCCCTCTACCTATCAAATTGTACAACCCCTATCATCATCTTTCTGCCTATTCTCACTCCTCTACTCCTACCTTTCCCCCCTTGCATCCTCATATATGTTCTACTAATTATCTTTCTATTTCTACAATAATGGTCTTACACAGTTTTTGTCCTTTTGGGACTGAGTTAGTTCACTTAGCATAATGATTTCCAGTCCCTCTCAAGTCAAGTAGTAATTTTAAAAAGCATCACTCCTGCATGCTGAGAAGTATTCCATTATGTGAATGTACCACAATTTCTTGATCCATTCATTTGTAGTTGGATATCTGGGCTGTTTCCATGTTTTTTTAATGGTGAATAATGCTGCTGTGAACAATGGTGTATAAGTCTCCCTTTGTGCCTCTGTTCCAAGTTTCTTGGGATATATTCCAAGCTATGAAACAGCTGGGTCATATGGAATACCTATGTTCAGCTTTATAAGGAAGTGCCAAATGTCCTTCCAGAGTGGTTGTACCATTTCACAATCCCACCAACAGTGTATAAAAAGTTTCTATCACTCCATATCCTTTCCAACATTTATTACTTGCTGTCCTGTTAAACTTTACCACTGCCACTGGGGTGAGCTGGTATCTCATTTTGGTTTTGGTTACTACTAGTGATTTTGAGCATTTCTTCAGTGTCTGTTGATAAATGCACATGCTTTCTTATCTTTACTGAAAAGTTTTGCCTCTCTTTAGCAAGTTTAATCTTCAGCTTGGTGGCACTATTTTATTTTGTCTATTAGATTTTATATAACCAGTTTTGGATTTTTCCCTGCTTTTCAAATGTGTCCTGAATAGACAATATATATATATATATATATTCAAGTATCCTACATCTTGAAACAAATACATTCATCCTTTCTATGTGTTTTCATTCAGGAATACTTTCAGCTCTCCCTTTTTCAGAGCAACAGAGGTATAATTGACCCCTTTGTCTATTCCATCACTTTATTTAAGTGACTCTTAAGGTATCCTGGATATCTATGACTGCAAATACCAATTGTCCTTATTCAGTTTTTCACTTACTTGAACTCTCTTACAAGTTAATGATACTATCCATAGAATCCATTGCTTTACTCTGGTGACATCAAACATGGGATCTTTCCTAACTGCCATAACTACCCATGGTTCCAGGAGTCAGAAGATAAGGAGATATATAGCTTTAGGAAAGTCTAATGTCAGGGGCCTCTACAAAATCCTAATAAGCAGTGATGTAATTTTAAAGATTAAAGTGTGCCTGATTCAAGCCATGTTTTTTTTTGTTGCTAGTTGCCATCGAGTCCAGTATGACACATGGTAACCTTATGGACAGCAGATCTGAACCCCGCTCTATCCTGAGCCATCCTCACAATCTCTGACACACTTGGGCTCATTGTTGCAGTGTCTGTGTCAATCCATTTTGTTGAGGGTCTTCCTCTCTTTTGCCATCCCTTCACTTTTTCAAGCATGCTGTCCTTCTCCAAGGAATAGCCTCTTATCAATATGTCCAGAGTATGTGAGACGGAACTCTGTTGTCTTTATTTCCAGAAGAGATTGTCCATTTTTCTTCTGTGGAGCAGTGAGCAGCTAGTGGATTTGCACAACTCTTTATACACTATACCACCAAAGTTCCCTTCTATGACTACTACTTTCATTAAATACTTATCATTTTTTCACACATGGTAGTGTATCAGGGGTTCACAGACTCCTTCAGTTCTATTCCAAACCTCCATGTCCTAGCCCAATAGTTTATTATATAATTATTTATGATCAATTATTTATGATTAATATCTTCAACATTGCTAAAATACTTGTATTTCTCCAAAGCACTCTATTCCCCCCCCTCCCCGTACTTGCTGCCAAATAATATAACTCATGCCTACTACATCACTTACATACAGTTCTACTCACCCTACAGGTCACCGTTAGTACTAGCCTCATTCTGCATCTGTACTTACAGGTTTGAGAAGTACATTTCTTAGCAAGACTACATGAGAGCTCTCTTACGGTACACCCTCAGACATGCAGTCTAATTTAAAAGTAAAGTTTTCAGAGTCAAAATAGCATGAGTTTAAATACATGGTGGAAATAGATACATTTGCTAAACATATAATGATCCTTGACTGAAGAACTGAGCTTGAGGAAACAGAATTTCTTTTGTCAAGTTAGTCTCATGGGAAACTTTATGATAGAAGTAACAGCTGTGGAAGATATGAAGATAGAAAGATTGAAAGATGAGAGGATAAATTAATTTTTTCATATTTGGACAATTTTACAGAGTTGCTGTGAACCACAGAAATTGAGAGCTTCACTTGTCAGTAGATTCTTCTAGCACTGTATCAATCCTAAGAAATTTAGTCTCATGCAATTTCTACAATTGCCTGTTTTATTTTTAGAATGTTAGTATTTTTTAATTAATATAAGCTCATTTTTCTGGTTGCCAGTTTTACATCATATTTGCTGATTCATGGTATTCATTAAAATGTTTGATAACATGTGTTTTGGGAAATCTAATCCTAAGACTAACTCATTTAAAAAGTATTCTACGCACTAATAGGTTTGTGGTCCACTTTAGGATGTTAAAGGTTCTGAGTAGTTGTTGTTGTTGATTGCCTTCAAGTTGAGCACAACTCATAATGACCCTATAAACAAAGGGCCATAAGCCTTTTAATAACTATCAATGTTTATCAAAGTTCATAGAACTTCCAGTGGAAATTAACTTGTAAATAAAAGAAGTTCACTTGCTTAGCTCACTTCTAAAACATATTTAACCATGTTCTTATTGTTGTTACGTGCTCTGGTGTCTACTCCTACTCATAGTAACTCTATGTACAACAGAAAGAAGCTCTGACTTATCCCACACCATTCTCACAGTGTCTTCTTCACTTAAGTTTATTACTGCAGACATTGTATCAGTGTATCTCCATGAGAGTCTTCCTCTTTTTATTTGCTAACTTTACTTTTCCGAGGAATAGCACCTCCTAGTATAATTTGTCCAAAGTATGTGAGATAATGTCTGATCACTAGTGCTTCTAAGGAACACTCCAGATGCACATTTTCCAAGATAAATTTGTTTTACAAATTTGACAGTTCATAGGATATTCTATATTCTTTGTCAGTGACACAATTCAAATACATTTTATCTTCTTTGATTGTCCTTATTCATTGTCAACATGTATATTTCACATGCATGCGGAGCACTTGAAAATACTTTAGCTTGGGTCAGTTGTACCTTAATCTTTAAAGTGTCATCTCTGGTCTTGTATCACTCTAGAGAGGTCCCTGGCAGTAAGTAGGTTTGATCATTGCAATACACAATGCAGTGTGTATTTCTTTTGATTTTTTTGACAGTGACTTCATTGGGAATTGACTACGAATCAAAATAAAATTAAATATTTGACTTCAATCTTTATTCGTCATGATGTTGTTTATTTGGTCATGTTATATGCCATCCCGTCAAGCACAACTTATAGAACCCTATAAAGAACAGACCTGAATCCTGTCCTATTGTGTGCCATCCTCACCATCTCATATATTTAAGCCTATTGCTGCAGTTAGTGCATCTCATTAGAGGTCTTCTTCTCGTTTGCTGACATTCCACCTTTCTAAGCATGTTATCCTTTATAAGGAATAGCCTCTCCCAGCAACATGTCCAAAGTATGAGAGATGAAGATTTGCCATTCTTGCCCCCAAAGAGCACTCTAGCTGCACCTTTCCAAGACATATCTGTTCATTTTTTTGGTGATCTATGGAATATTAAGATCATAGGACTTTTCTCCCCCAAAATATCAGAAGAATTTCATGAAACAACATATGATCAAGACGCAATGGTGATGGAGGTGGAAGTTCAAGCTCTGAAGGAATTGGTAAAAAACAAGGACCCAGGAATTGACAACATACCAATTTACATATTCCAGAGGGGGGAAAAATGCTGCCCTGGACATGCTCATTAGGTTTTGTCAAGAAATCTGGAGGACAGCTACCTGGCCAACTGATTGGAAGACATCCATAATTATTCCTATTCCCCCAAAAAAGATGATCTGATAAAGTATAGAAATTATCAAGCAATATTACTAGTATCACACACAAGCAAATTCATGGAGAAGATTACTCCAAAATGACTGGAACAGTATATTAGCATAAAACTACCAGAAATACAAGCTGAATTTAGAAGAGGCCATGGCTCCAGAGACATTATTGCCAATTTCAGATGGATCTAGGCTGAAAACAAAGTGTACCAGAGTGATAAATGTCTCTCTGTGCTTCATTGACTGTGGGAAGGCATTTGACTGTGTAGATCAAAACAAAATGGGAAAAATGAGAATCCCAGAAAACTTGATTGTGCTCATGTGAAAGCTATATTAGGACTCCTCAAAACAGAGCAAGGAAAAGAGTGCGTCAGAGATGAGATGCAGCCTGTCTCCATACCTTTTCAATTTGTATGTGGAATGGATCATTCAGAAGGCTGGACTTTATGAGATGGAATATGGCATCAGGATTGGAGGAAGACTTATCAACAAATGCATTTTTGAAGACGATACAACTTTGCTTGCCAAAACTGAGGAGGACCTGAAGTATTTGCTGCAGAAATTCAAGCACAGTAGCCTTCAAATTAATTGAAGCTTAACATCAAGAAGACAAAGCTTCTCACCACTGGGCTAATTGGCAGCACCATGATAGATAGATATTGAGTTTATTAACGATTTCAGCTTGCTCAGTTCCACAGTCAACACACTTTACATCAGCAGTCAGGAAATCAAATGACAAACTGCATTGGGGAAGTCTGCTGTGATATCAGTCTGGAGACTAAGGTGCACCTTACCCAAGTCATACTCTTTGCAATTACTTGCTGTGCATCAGAGAACTGTACAATGACTAAGGATGGCAAAACTGATGCCTTTGAGTTTTGGTGCTGAAAAAGAGTATTGAACATACCATGGACCACCAGTAGAACAATAAGTCTGTCTTGGAAAGGGTTAAACTAAGTTTCTCCTTGAAGGCAAGTTTGAAAGTCTTTTTCACATACTTTAGGCATGTGGCCAGGAGGGAACTGCCCTTGAAGAGGGAGGACTTTATGCTTGTAAGGTAAAGGGACAGCACAGAAAGGAAGACCCCAGATGAGATGGATTGACGTGGTATCTGGGACAATGGGATTAGTTGTGTCTGAGTCAGTGAGGCTGACTCAGGATAGGGCAGGGTTTAGAGCTGTTGTACATAGGGGTGCTATGAGTCACAGATGACTCGATGGCACATAACAACAACAGTGGAAGTATAACTTTATACTTTGAGAAATTATCATGAACTCTAGACAACTGGCATGTGTTCTGTTTCTAAATAAAATGAAAACAGAGCAAATTATTTTGTACCTTTGTTCACTCATTAAAGGAGACAATCCCAAATACCGCATGACTTGAGGTCCTTAAACTATAGGTCATATGTGAGCTATAACTATCTGCATAAAAAGAAAGGGAACTCTGGTGGCATAGATAATAGGTAGTTAATAGGGAGTTGAACTGCTTACCCAAACATGGCAGCTCTCTGAGGGTTCGAATCCACAAGCGCCTCTGTTGGAGAAATATTTTCCATTTCTATGTACCTTGGAGAAAACCCACTGCAAGGTGAGTTATGAGATTTCAGATTCAAAGGCAATGAGTTGAGTTTTTATGGATGTTGCTGTTGATATCAGCTATCAAGTCAGAGCCATCTCATTGCTGATCCTCTAGGGGGTTTTCAGAGACTAACAGTCTCTCAAGGGGAGACAGCTCATCTTTCTCTCTTGGAGCAGCTGGTGAATTCAAATCACCTGCCTTTGGGTTGGTGGCACAGCTTCATACAACTAGGTGTCCAGAATGCCCCATTGTTGATATTGTGGTTGTTGCTGTGTACTGTGGGGTCAGAACTGACCAATAGCTGACCCTCTGGTGAGTTTCCAGTTAATCACACAAGAGCAGATTGCCCGTCCTTCTCCCGCATAGTCTATGTGCCTTCGGGATTGCGTTACAACTACTTGCAACTAGGCCAGCAGAGCTCCCTAAAATTACTGATATTAGGATAATTAAATACATACATCAAACCAAATCATAGCATCACCGATATTTCAGAACAAAAAAGATAGATTTCAACTGATTTTAGTAACTTTACCTTTGTTCTTAGGTAATTGAAGTCTGAAGAGTTTTAAGAACTTTCTGCCCATTACCTAGGAAGTCAAGAAGTTGGTATTAAAGTTAATGAGAGCCCAATGTTCTATTGTTGCTAGCTAATTGAACCCATTGTTTAATAATCTACAGATAAGATATCCTGCTTATCATGAGTTAACGTGTGGTAGTATTTTTGTTTTGTTTTGCTTTTTTTGTTTGTTCAGGTTTTTTTCTTTTCTTTTTAATTTGGTTTTCATGGCTTAAGTTTAAGAGCAAACATTAGAAAAGTTTATGTAAATGACAAATTTCATACTCATAACCATTAAAAAACATCACTGTAGTGAGATATTCTAATTGAGGAAAAAGCTTTAAGATAACATAAAAATTTAATATTCATAAGGAATACTTTTTTGATAGATGGTCTTTTGGAAGTGTGTAGAATGCAATACCTGAATTATAAAGTGGAAGTAATATTTTTCATTATTTTTATGCCATGTTTTCACTTAATGAAATGTTTTCTTACAACTTAAAACCACTCTCAGGGATAAGTCATTAGAAAAATACAACAGATTGTGTTTATTAGGTTGATTCTAATCAGTTCTATAGTTAAACATAAGTTGCTTTTCCAAAACAGAGGCATTTTCTTATGCTGCAAAATGTATACCTTTAAAATGTATTTCTACTGAGGTCACATATCATAGCTCCTACTTAAAAAAAAACACACATTTTTTTAAACTAGAAAATAGTATCCTCACTGAACTATATGCACACAAAATAATATTCTCTGCTATCCTGTATTCAGTTATTTCTCTTAGGGTAATTTCATGTTTTATTGAAAATGCTAGATACTAATACAGAGCTTGAGAATTGTCAAGGTATAAAGACACAGTTCCTACATCTTTTTTAACTTATAAAATATTTAACCTCACAATATTAAATGCAAAATAGAAGTCCAGAGGAGTTACATTCAACATGTCTGCAACTTTATCATTGTGAAGAAAATGAACGTTGCCAAGTCAAACTTGACAATAAAATATGCAGAATAATGTGTATTTACTGAAGAAATATTCACTTAGACTGTTGAAATGTTAGGATCAGTACATCTTTGTGTCAAGAAATCATAAGTGGAATTGTATTTTCAATCTTTCAGATTTTCTACTGTCCCTTGGCTCTCATCATCCCTCCATCAGTATATGCTGTTCATGCTCAGTTCAATCTTCTTTACCAGTTCTGGATCCACACAGAGGTAAATAGATCCCCCCACCCCTCCAGGCCGCCATATTTTTCCCCCCTAAATAGCCTAAAGCCATGTCCTGAAAATCCACTAGCAGCTGATTTATTGTGTAAGAACAATCTTTGTCTGCCTTCTCTAAAGAGAAACATCTGTTCATTTTTATTCCTTTTTACTGAATATATATTGCAAAGTTTATAAGAAGCAATGAGGCCAGTTGGTCTCAATTAAATAAAACCATTTTTTGAACTATTAAGCACCAAAACATTTTAACTATACTTAATACAATATATTCTTGTATTGCAGTTTATTAAACATTGTATTCTAAAAGATGTTGAAATTCACTATAGAGATAGAAATTTCAAATTATGTATGTGTATATGGTGTATGTATCTATTTATACAGATATAAAGATATACATGGGGAGACATATATAGATAAATAATTTCCAAGAGTTTTCATTATAGTAGTGGTTATATGTAATACATATGCTCTATATTATATGATAATTGAAATAAAAATTTCTTGAAAAAATGTTTTTTAGAAAT
>NW_006399757.1:14340702-14346760 GCF_000299155.1 Elephantulus edwardii | reverse complement strand
ATCCTAAAACTATCAGACTTAAATATATGGACATCACTAAAGAATTGATAAGTTTATGATAATTCACTGATCTGTTTTTATAAATTAAAAGAAATAACAGATACTCCTCCCCAAATCCTTTTATACACATGAGAATAGTTTCAAGTATTTAGTATTTATTGGAGGTCTTTTGAATTTACTAAAGAAAACAGAAATAATCCCAGTGGTGCAATGAATAAGCACTTGGCTACTAACCAAGGGATTGGTAGTTCAACTCCCCCAGTTGTTTCACTGAAGAAAATTGGGACCATCTTCTTCTGTAAAGATTTATAGCCTCAAAACCCTTTAGTGTGATCATAGGGTCTCTGCATTAGCAGCAGTTCCATGGCAGTGGACTTTAAAGGTAGCAGGTTGACAGATGCTTCAATATTTGAACAATACAACAAATCATAACTCCATTGCCCACCACATATTGTTACAATAAAGTATATTTTCTGGTTAATTTAATTTTTCATTCTACTGTATTTTTGTGGAGTAACGGTCCTGTGATTATGAATTTGAACATATGACTTTATGTGAAGATCTATGGTGAAATAATTTTGCATTTTATAATAGTTGATACAATCAAGCAGTAAATATTGCAATCACATGAAAGAGTTGTTGAGGACAGTTCTGAGGTTAGAGATCAAATTTGTTTGAATCTGTAGAGGGAAGCTTTCTGATGATTTACATGGAGAGATTAAAGGAAAATTACATTTTTATAGCATCTCTGCTCAGGGTCAGGCCACATGTTGGTTGTTGGTTCAGATACTGAACAGTGTTGCCTAAATTACTTCTTCCTCTTCTCCTGTTCCTCTTATAGTTCTCCAAGTCAGGGCTTGAGTAAAGTATCATAAATTGAAAATGGAGTGGTTCTGCCAGGGAGACTAGGGGTGAGGCTTGACTTGAGCTCAGAGCACCCAGGGGCTCAATTCCCAATTGGTAAGAAATGAATTCATTCTTCTCACTTGTATTGTACTTCGTGCTTTTCAAAGTAACCCAATCATATCTTAACCAAAAAGAACAATAAATACTGAACACTGCCAAGAGGTGGTTAACAAAATTGAGATGCATCAAAGATAAACAAACTTTCTGAAATGTATGATTTGGGCTTTGGGAGATTAAATTATATTATTAACTAGGAACACATTTCTGAGATTCTTTTTATAGCTGTGACCTTAATTTATTAAGTCACTAAGTAGAATATATTCCCATTTGTTTCCAAATTAATATGCAGAGAGTAAAGAGACTAGGAATGGTATCTCCTTCTGGAGAGGGGAAAAGTAGAATAGAAGAGAGGGCTGAGTAGCAGAGAGAACTGTGGTGGGGAGAAGATTAATTTTTTAATCCTTTTTCTTCTATTCTTCATGTTTTTAATTAAGTGTTGTTACACATTGGATTGAGAAGTGAAAAAACAAACAAACAAACAAACAAAGCTGTTCTGTCTAGGAAACCACCATTTTATGATTGTGAAATATGTTAACCTCCGATGTCCACTAGGCATTAGTTATCTTTGTACATCACATACTTTATTCACATAAGCAATATATGAGGCGTAGATATCGCAAAGACAGCCAAAAAACCCTGTGAATTTGTGCCTGGAGATTTTACATTTAAAGTTGTTTCACTTCTGCTATGATTCATAAAGGTTTTTTTTTTCCAGAGAAGGTGTCTGGATTAAAGAGATCATGATTTTCCAATGCGTCAGTTTCTTCATATGCAAAATCAGGATATAAACAATAAATCAGGACATGCAGGTGATGCAATGCCTAAGCCCTAACTAAAAGATGTGAAAGATGAGTGGTTCATAACAGATAGTGGATCAGTAAGAAAAAAATCTCCAGTAATGATTTCCTGTTAAGATTTATAGTTTGGGGAAGAAAAATTTTAGTCTATCAGACAGTGAGAACATAAAATGACTCAAAACAGCCAAAATGCATGCAAAGATATTGGTGTTTCAGTGACAGAGTTATTGCCTTACATGGTTTTGTTACCTGTTGAATTAAATACAACGTATACTTTTCTCACAATCTCCATTATGCTTCAATATGCTCCAGTATGCTCACTGTTATAGTCCCTGTGTCAGTTCATGCTGTTGAGGATCTTCTTCTCTTTCTGGCATTCAAACTTTTCCAGTCTTTTTTCAAGGACTCCTGACAACATGATCAAAGTATATATGATTAAGTTTCACTATTCTGGCTTCTAAAGAGCATCTTGGTTGCACTTCCCCCAAGACAGACTTAATTTTTTGGCAGCCCATGGGATATCACTACTGCAGTATTGGCCTAAAAGTTGCCTTTTCTAGCCATTATGTTAGCCCCCAACAGTCTCCAGCTACCTTAACTGAAGACGCATTGTTTTGCAAATCATCAACAGCTGTGGAAATAGGAAAAAAGAGAGATCTTCCCAATCCGTGCAGCAACACTTGAGGGATACTGGAGCAAGACCCTGGTGAGAGCGAGACCCTGGTCGTGTCACTCCAGTGATGATGATTGAGAGACTGTGGCATTGTAGTGGAGAAACTGTAGCAGAGAGTAACCAGAGGACTTCTGAGATAATGGCCACAGTTAAAGGTTTTGCTTTTCTGTCTGGATGATTGAAGGAAAAGCTGATTTATAATTATCCTGAGGAAAACTTTGCTGGATGATTGAGGACAGCAAAGGCTTCTTGAATTTGTATTGCTGAGCTGAAGCCAGGATTTTTACTCATTAAGGAATTGTTTTGCTGTTATTCTGGCCTGGGACTGCTGTATTAAACTTAGACTTGCATTGTGAGATATTCTTTGCCTTTCCTATGCCCCAAATTATTTCTTTAATAAACCTCACTCTTGGTACCACAACAGTGAACAAAGTCTATTAATCAACAACAAAAATCGAACCTAGTGACTGGTGGAGATAGGTGCAGGAGCATAAGGAGTGGCATGTGTGACCAAGCAGTCATCTTTTTGCAATTATAGATAGTATTAATGAGAAGTTTCCCCCTTTATGCAGCAGGCAGAAGTCAGATTTGGCCACCCCCACAGCATTTTGGCTTCTTTTACAAGTACTCTTTCCCAACACTGCCATTCAAAGGCATCAATTATTATCTATCATCCTTACTCATTGTCCAACTTTCAGATGCATAGTAAAACACTGAAAATATCCTGGACTTGATCATGTGCATTTTAAGCATAAGGAGAAGAAAATAAAGGGAAGAAATGCTGCAGTTAAATAGATGAACAGAAGATTCAATTTAGTAGCTCAAGAAGACAAAGCAAAATGTTATAGTTAAATGTGCACACAGCTAACATTAGAAATTAAAAAGAAAGAGCATGCTCAACATTTCTCAAGCTGAAAGAAGTGAAGAATATATTAAAGCCTTGAGTTGAAACACTGAAAGAAAAAAGTCTTGAATGATGTAAGAAGCATCAAAAGAAAATGAAAGGAATACACAGTCATTGTAACAAAAAGAATTGGTCAACTATGACCCATTTAAGGAAATTACCTATTAACAAAATGTTGTAATGAAAGAAGAATTTCAAACCCAGTTGTAATGGAAGGAGAATTTCAAACTGCACTATTGGAAAAAATAAAATCCTCGGAATTGATGGAGCATCAACTTACATGTTTCAAACAACAGGCACAGCCCTGGATATGCCTAATAATCTATGCCAAGAAATTTGGAAGACAAATACTTGGAAGAGTCAATTTATTGCAAAAGATCCATATTATTCCCATTTAAAAAAATAGATCTGATAGACTATGGAAATATTGAACAATATTATTAATATCACTGGGAAGTAAAATTTTTCCTGAATATTATTAATAAATGGGTGAAACAGTACATTGACAGAGAACTATTACAAAATCAAGCTGGATTTAGAAGAAGCTGTAGTGACAGTAATGTCATTGCTGGTGTCAGATAGATCATGACTAAAAGCCAACTATTCTAGAATTGCTTACTTGTGTTTCACTGACTATGCAAAAACATTTGTACAAACCATAACAAATTATGGCTAATATTGAGAAAAATTAAACTATCAAACATCTAATTGTGCTGATACGAAACCTCTCTAAGACTCTAAGAAGCAGTTTTACAAACAGAACAACAGAATATTGCATTGTTTTCGTTAACAATGTTTCATTTTGAACATTGTTCAAAATTAGAGATGTGTGTATTATGATTTTATCCTTTCTCCATACCTATTCAGTTTGCACACTAAGCAAATAATTTGAGAAGCAAGATTGTATGAAAAAGAGTTGAAGGAAGATTCAGCAATAGCTTATTTGTGCGATAATAATTTTGTTGTTATGTGCTGTCAAGTCGTCTGCGACTCATAACAACCCTAAGTATAACAGCTCTGAAGCCTGCACTGTACTGAGCCAGTCTCACTGACTCCAACACACCAACTCCCATTGCCCCAGTTACCCTATAAATCCATCTCGTCTGGAGTCTTCCTCTCTAGCGCTGACCCGCCACCCTTCTGATCATGATATCCTTCAAGGATCGGTCCTCCTTTCCACAAGCCCAAATTATGTGAGATAGAGTTCAAAATCCTAGCTTCTTAGGAGAAATTTGGTTTCGCTCTCTTCAAGACAGACCTATTTGTTTTCTTGGTGGTCCATGGTATATATATTCGATACTCTTCTTCAGTACTACATCTCAGAGGCATCAATTCTTCTTCTGTCATTCTTAGTCACTGGCCAGCTTTCTGATGCGTAGCGTTGCTTCTCAGTACTCTGGAGAGGTCCCTGACAGCAGATTTACCTAGTGTAATTCATCTTTTGATTTCCTAACTAGATTATTTATTATGTAGATGTCAGATGACACAAGAAGACGGTTTGAAGGACTTGCTGCAGAAGATCAATGACTATGGCCTTCAATATAGATTGCACCTCAACACCAAGAAAACAAAAATCCTCAGCACCAAACCAATAAGTAACATCATGATAGAGAAAAAAAGATTGAATTTATCATGCATTTCACATAGGAAATACTAGCTTAAGTCACACTGAAATAATTTCTTTATGAAGGTTTGTTTCTTCTTTTGATCCTAATCCTACTTCAGTAGAGTCTCCAGACTGGAATATGTATTTAGCAGGAAGAAAAGCCTGGGCATCTACTTCTGAGAATGTAAAAGTGAAATGTCTATGGGTCACCATGAATCAAGGTTGAACCTGACAGAAACAAGCTTAACAGTGTAGCAAATAGCAAGATGACTTGTGCTTAGTGGAAGGAAGTAGGCAAAGAGAACTGACAGGAAAAATGAGCTTAAAACCAGCCATATGATGGCATGGTTGTATATTTTTATTTTATATTTTCCAAACTGAGATATTCGAACCACAATTGGATTGGACAGCTGTCTCTTGATCTGTTCCAACTAACCATCTGTTCCATTTCTGCTTGTGTATGGGCTGTTGTAGTGGCTATAGTGATTCTTGAAGTCCTGCTAAGGGGAAATTGAGTAAGGAATATGCCATTTTTGTTGTAATTTGGAAGGTTCAAGTAAAATAAATGAAGATTAACATATAATTTGACAGCTTATTATTTACTAACTAAAGAGAAAGGAGAAAATTCACAGAAAATCAATGGGATATGAAACAATGATTACAATAAATGAAAATGTTACAGTTTTACACTGAGAAATAAATTATTTAAAAATTTCAAAATTAATTAAAGTTCAAATCATATTTGAAGCTGTAGTTTATTGAAAGGATAAGCTAATTTCAGTTTGAAGTCTAAAGGGATTTTTGATGGCTTTATAAGTAAGTAAGCAATGATTAAAGATAAAGGAACATACCAAAAGGAAAAATTTAAACTTCCTACTAATTTGACTTAAATATTTTCATCTACAAAAATAACATAAACTTAAATTATAACAGGAAGAACATGGAGATGAACTAGTAAGTAAGTGGTACTAATTAAAATAGTATTCAAAATTAGTTACTTAAAACAACTAAAATGTTTTGAAATATAATAATTCATAAGGTAATATTAGCAGGTTCACCAAATTTTAGCAGAAGATCCAAAATTTATATAACTACCGATGGATTATGAAACT
>NW_006399757.1:14332811-14339649 GCF_000299155.1 Elephantulus edwardii | reverse complement strand
AAAATTTATCTATTCTTTTGATAAATATCAATAGTTATAGAAAGGCTTCTTCAGGCCTTTTGCTCATAGGGTTGCGAGTCGTGCTCAACTCAAAGGAAATCAACAACTACCTTTGAAAACATAAAATTGTTTCTTTACAAAAGAAAGATACATAGAATTAGTAAGGAAGTCTTGGTTGTACTAGATAGTTAACAGCTACATATATTTTGGGAGCTCTGATGGCTTAGTGGTTAGGAATTATGCTGCCAGCTCAAAGACAGGAGGTTTGAATCTACCAGCTGCTCCATAGGGGAAGATAGATAATCTCCTAACACATGATTTGCAGCCTCTTAAACCCTCTGGAGGGTAAGACATGAGTCTATTCCAACTCAGTGGCCATAACAAAACCACCACCAACATATACTTTTCTAGGAGAATAAAGACATAAGATAAGAATAAAATAAAAATATTTATATCTATAAATATTTATATATGTAAATATTTTTACCAGATTAAAATTTTTAAAATCATGTCTGATATATTTGAAGCTCTGAAATGAAGATTCTTATTTCTATTATTTACTTAAGTAACTGTCTTGATTTTCTAATGCTACTAGAACATAAATACCACAAGTGGATGATTTTTAAAAAGAGAAATGTGTTCAGGTATGGCTTAGAAATATTTTTAAATTCAGGGTGCCAGCTTGAAAGGGAGACGTTATATTTCTGTTGGTTCTAGACAAAGAAGTTACCTTTTTAAAGCATCTGTAATCACATTTGTGCCTTGCTACTAAAATTTTCCTAGTTCTAAAAGATTCACTTATCTGTCTCACTTATTTGGGCATATTTATCGAGAGACATTATGCTAGGAAAGGTAGAGGGTGAACGAAAGAGAGAGGAAGACCTTGAATGACATGGACTGAAGCAGTGACAACCACAATGGACTTAAGCATGACAGATATCATGAGTATGGTGCAAGATAAGGTATGAAGTTCAGATCTGCTGGTCATCAAGTTACAGAGTCATAGACCACTTAATGATAAAGAGGTTGACCGTCCAAGGTTACCAAATCCAAAAGGATGAGCTCTACCCAGGCTTTTCATGGTGGTGAGCTCCTTCCCTTCTGTTCCCTTCTGTTCTCTCCTTTTGTATCTTGTTAGATAAAAGATGATGCAGGTCACACTCGCAGAATCTCCCATACATCAGATTAGAGCTGTGATTTAATTAGAGGTGTTGCATCTTTTTCTAAACCCCTACAGCTGACTGGCATATTACTATTCAAATCACATCACGAGGAATTATTAAATCATTCCATAATTACCTTTAATTCTGTCTCTTTAACATAACAGAAGTCAAGGATTTGCAGCATGTAAGTACACAAATATGAAAATATTGGCATCTATTTGGAAGGGGGAGGGACACAATTCGATCTATAATAGCACCTAATGCTTAGAAAATAGTACATGGTGAACTGGTTATTAATATTTATAACTGATGAATGTTGACATCGCAACTGAAATTCAGAACATTAATGGCAGACTTAATGAACCGAGTTTCAGAACTAGTATAAAATACAAAGCATAGGTTTCTTACTATAAATTATTTCTCAATTAATTGGTTGTCATTTTTTAGCATAATAACTACTACTAATAATGATAACACACTCAGATTAAAGATTAAGGCTTGATCCAGGCTTTGGTATATTTAATTGCTTTCTATGCATTTGAAATTTGGACAGTGAATAAGGAAGATCAAAGATGAATTGTTGACTTTGAATTGTGGTATTGGCAATGAGTACTGAATAGCCCATGGACAGCCACAAGAACAAGCTAATCTGTCTTGAAAGAAACACAATTAGAGTGCTAATTAGAGGCAAGGATGGGGAAATTTCATCTCACTTGTTTTTTGTTTACTCCCAGGAAGAACCAGTACTTAGGTGACATCATATTAGGAAAGTTACATTGGTAGCAATGAAAGAGAGGGCGACCCTCCACCAGATGGGCTGACACAGTGACAACCGCAGTGGATAGAACATCACAGAGATTGTGAGAAGGTCACGGGATAGGACAAGGTTCAGATCTTTTCACAAGGTTTTTATGAATTGTAGTTTACTCAACAACAACAACAACATCAAATATAATACGGTCCTTCTTTTCACTGGATACCCAAATTGGTAACTAAGCAATGGTCTCACATAGCATGAAGTGGCATGCTTATAAAGTTTTCCTATTTTTATCTCAATTAACTTATATTGTTAAATCAATTGGAAGCCATCACCTTTGAAGTAGCACATTCAGCAGCTACTTGTGTTAATTTTTCCAACAAGAAGTAAAAATGGTAAGCCAAAATGAATTTAGATAAATGCCAACTTAATCTAGCTCTAGGCTTTGCTTGAAGGATAGCACAATCATAATTGACAAGAATCAACCGTCAATATAATTTATTATAAATACAATTCTTTAAACTATTGTTTATTGTATAACCATAGTTCAGTCTCATTCTTCATTAAAACTAAGCCTTTTAACTCTTTAACCCCGTGTTATGGATTCATCAGAAATGTACTCCCTATGAAGTTCTTTATGATCCTAATAGTCCTGATTCCTCCAGATTGTTTTATTTCCAAACTATAAATATTATTTTTCACTGCTTAGTGTGGAGATTGAGCTACCTCCATGTTACATGCTTACTGAAGTAGAAAACTGCCTAATCAGATAGGAAAACATTTGGCTGTGAATAAATCAGCATTTGTCGAGGATTTCAAAGTGTGAAACTGGGCAGACAAGCACATATCCTAAGAGCTCTGCTTTCTCCTGCTTCCCTGCGGAGAAATCAGAAGGCTAATATGGCCACCACTGCCATCTGTCTAAATACTTGAGTGTGTTGTCTGGAATTAACATAGCAGAACTAGTGGGAGATGCAATTAAGATTTTATTTTTATATTTCATCACCAGATGCTCTTCAATATCAATTTATCCATAGCAGCACAGGTTATTAAATTTTTAATAAGAGAAATAGTAAGAGTTTAAAGATCAATTGCTTCATAGAGAAACAAATGTATTGAATTTGAGTGTTCATAGATTTTATCCCTTTTGTAAAACTTTAAATGAAGAATTCCTATAGATTTTCTCAAGAGTAAAGCATCACTTATTTATTGTTGGTTATTTGCTGTCAAGTTGTCTATGATGCTTAGTCATCCTTTGAACAACTCTGAACCATGCCTTACCCTGAGCCAACCTTGTCATCTCTGACACACTTTTACCCATTGCCACAGTCACTGCATCAGTCCATCACATTCAGGGTCTTCCTCTCTTGCTCTGACATTTTACCCTTCCAAGTATGATATCTTTCACCAATGACAGGCTCCTCTGACAATATACTCAAAGTGTGTGATACAGAGTTATAGAATCCTTGCCTCCTAGAATTATCCTGATTTTACCTTGTTCAGGACAGACCTGGTTGCTCTCTTGTTGGTCCATGAGAAGTGATCAATACTCTTCTCCAGAACAACAGTGCAGCGGCATTGATTCTTCTTTTGTCATCCCTTGTGACTGTCCGGCTCTCAGATGCATAGCAAATAATTAAGAAGACCAATCTTGGATAAGGTGCACCTCAGTGTTTAGACTGACACTGTTACAATTTAGCATGCTGGAGAGATCTTTGACAGCAGATTTCTCCCAGTGCAACTCACTTCTGATTTCCACACAGCTGGTCCAATCTTTTCTCCATCTATCATAACTTGGTGGCAAGGATTTTTATTTTCTTAAGTCACTTTTTGTATTTTTTATTTTTAAATACAACAAAGAAATAGAGAACCACAGTTAGAGTGAGCCAGTGATGTTTTTGTTGTGTGCCGTTTAACTGAATTCTCACTGTAACAACCCTGTGCGACAGAGTAGAAGGCCCCTATTTGGTTTCTCCAGCTGTTATCTTGTCAGGAGCAGTTTACCAGGTCTTTTCTCTTAGAGAGTGGCTGGTGGACTCAAATCATTGACCCTTCAACCTTTTGGTTAATGGTCAAATTAAGTTATCTTCAGTTTCAGTGAGCAAGGTAATGTCATCTGCATAACACAGATTGGTGATGAATCTTTCTCCAATTCTGATGACACATTCTTCTAAATAAAGACCAACCTCTCAGATGATTTGATCAATATATAGTAAACTGTTATGGAAAAAGGATGCATCTCTGACACACTCTTTTCTTGATTTTGAACCACAATTTGTTTAGACAACAGCTTCTTTGTCTAGGTATAGCTTTTGCAAAAACACAAGTGTTTTGGGATTCTCATTCTTCTCAAAGTTAGGTGTCCACACAAATACCTTTGCATGGCCAATAAAACACCAATAGACATCCTTCTGGTTCTGTACTTTTAGCCAAGTTCCATCTTACATTAGCAATCAGATCCCTGGTGCCATGACGTCTTTTTTTTTTTTTTTTAGTTCCTCTTTTTTTTATTTATTTCAATGAACATTTACAGAGATTTTGGATTTTCATTCATTTATTGTTTCACTTTTCTCCCCACCCCCCCCACCCCCACTGCCAGTTTGCTCTTCTCTGAAAAGTAAAAGAAAAATTCCTTCATTGGTATACAATCCTCCGCACCCCACACCCCCACCCCGAGAATACTCCACTCTGCAACCTTCATTCTGAATGCATCTTGTATTTCTGGAAGTTCTCTGCTGATACACTTTTCTAGGTTTGTTTGTTTGTTTTTAATCATCTTCAGCAATATTTTGCTTGCATGTGATATTATACATATTGATAATTTCTACATTATTTTAGATAATTGTTTTGGGTGAATAGGAATAAATATGAATCTATTCTAATTGGTTGGCCAGGTAGCTGTCCTCCAGATTTCCTGGCTTAACCTGGTGAGCTCATCTAGGGTTGCTTCTATTTGTTACAGTATGTCAGTTGTTATTCTGTCAATTCCCACTGCTATATTTTTAGCCAATTCCTTCAGAGCAGCTTGAGTTTCTTAGTTTATTAACATTGGTTCTTGATCATATGCTAATTACATTTCAGTATTATTTCAGTAACTCGATGTTGTGTCAGCCAATTCTTTTTGGTATTGTGACTCCATGTATTTTTTCCATCTTAATTTGATGTCTCCTGAATCATTCAATTTTGTCTATAGTATCTTTCTGTATTAGAACTCAAGGCTTGAATTTTTCTTTTGTTCCTTTAGCTTGAGAAATGCTCAGAAAATGTTTCTTTTTGCTTTTCTTACTCCAGCTCTTCGCACATTTTTAAATAATACATTACTATAATACTAGCTTCACAAGCTGCCCTTTGAAATCTGTTCAACTCTTTCACATCATCATCTCTTCCCTGTAATTGGCTATTCAAACTTTTAGTGCAGTGTTCAGTCTCTTCAGACGTCTATTTTGGTCTTTTCTTCCAGCCTTTATGATCTTTTACTTTCTTCATGGATAATATCATTGATATTATCCCACACTTCATCCAATCTTCATTCATTAGTGTTCAATGCCTCAAACCTGTTCTTGAAATGATGTCTAAATTCACATGGGACATACTCAAGTTAATATTTTGGTTCTTATGATTTATTTTATTTTTCTTTAGCTTCAGCTTGGATTTACATATGAGTAATTGATAGCCTATTCAACACTCAGGACCTGGCCTGGTTTCCACCATGATATTGTGCTTCTTCAACCATTCTCTCCACAAATGTAATCCATCTTGATTCCTATGTACATCACCAGGTGAGGTGTATGTACGCAGTTGCCATTTATGGTTTGGGGTTTTTTTTTACAAAATATATTTACAATGTATAAAATTCTGTCATTCTATACACAGCCTCCTTTCTGTCACCAAACTCATATTTTCTGAGAGTTGGTCCTTCTTTCTTGTTACTAACTTTTGCATTACAGTCACCAATTATTATTAATGAATTTGTTTGCATGTTTGATCAGTTTCTAACTGCAAAAGTTGGTAGAAGTCTTCTATTTCCTCATCTTTGGCTTTAGTTGTTGGTGCATATATTTGAATGATAGTTGCATTAACTGGTCTTTCTTGTATATGTATGAATATTATCACATAAGTCAAGCTTATACTTCTTGCTGTTATGTACCTTCGAGTCAACTGTGATTCATAGTGATTCTACACGCTACAGCTCTGAAGCCTGCCATGTCCTTAGACAGTCTCAATGACTCCAACACACCTACCCCCATTGCCTTAGTAGCTGTATCAATCCATCTCATCTGAGATCTTCCTCTCCTGCACTGTTCCTCCACCCTTCTAGTCACGATGCCCTTCTCCAAGCATCAGTCTCTCCTGTCCACATGCCCCAGAGTATGTGACACAGAGCTTCAAAATCCTAGCCTCCAAGAAGAAGTTTGGTTTCATTCTATCTAAGAAAGACCTATTTGTTTTATTGGCAGTCCATAGTATGTTCAAGACTTCTCTAGCACATAACTCAAAGGCATCAATTCTTCTGTCATCCTTAGTCACTGGTCAGCTCTCTGATGCATAGCAAGTAATTGTGAAGACCATGGCCTGGATCAGGTACACCTTAGTTTCTAGACTGACATCACTGCTTCTCAGTACTCTGAAGAAGTCCCTGACAGCAGATTTACCTAATGCAAATTGTCTTTTGATTTCCTGACTGCTGGTGCCAAGGTGTTGATTGTGGAGCCAAGCAAACTACAATTATTAACAGCCTCAATCTCTTCTCCATCTATTTTGTTATACTCAGGGGGCTGCATTCACAGTCAAAAGGATCATTTCTAGATTATATATATATATATATATCACGATGGGAAAGTCTGCTGTTAGGGACCTCTCTAAAGTACTCAGGAGCAACAGTGTCTCTCTGGAGACTAAGGTGCGCCTGATACAGGCC
>NW_006399757.1:14322566-14331906 GCF_000299155.1 Elephantulus edwardii | reverse complement strand
TTGTATAGTAATTTTATTCTCGTATTATTATTTGAAATAAATTAAAAAGAAAAATTCTCTATGAAAAAGACTGTTGATATTATTTGCAAAATGATACTACGCTGTTGTTTTTGTGTGCCATCTATTTGATTGACCTTGAGAGGCTATAAATCACATGGGAGGAGCTGAGAAATCCAAAGAGCCATCTTTGGGGTTGGCATACCTCTTTTTATCACTAGGCCACCCAGTAAATAGTGACCATCTTTGTAACTAAATATAAAAAACAAAACAAAACAAAATTAAAAACCCTAAACACTATTTTCTGCTTAAAACTTATAAATGTAACTTGCCTTGGTTCTTGTTAGATGTTTTGTGAATAATAAATTCAATTTTTTTAAAAAATTCAAATCCCTTACTTTTCCATAATAATTGAAAAAATAGTTTTTGATAATTGTCATTCTATAAAAGGGAAATCGAGTTTACAGAAAAGGTAAATTTGTGGAAAGTGGGGTTTTTTTCTGCAATAGTTTTCAATATTAATTAAAGAATCCATTGCATTGTAAGCATTCTTTGGACAGGTTGGTGTCTTGTTTCACTTCATTCTGCTTCTAAAACCTGATAAAATCTCCAGCCTGAAATAGAAATTGAATAAGTATTTCCAGAATGAATTGACTGTCTGACAAGAGATTTCATGCTCTGCTGATTATGGACATAGATGTTTAAAAAAAGAAATTTTGATAAACATTTACAAATGCAGATTATTATGTCCTGAAACAGATTATTTAAAATTTAAACAGAAAGAAATACCATTATTGATAGTATAAAATGTAAAATAGTAGTTCTTTTGCATTTAAATAAATGCACACACACGTGTTTAACATATAATGCATATATGAAATTGATTTAATATATACACACATACATTTATTTATTAAATCATTCAGCATATTTGCAAATGGGACTAATATCCTGGAAATATTAAAAGCCATAGAAATATTTCAAACTAATTTTTTTCAAAAAATATTTGATCAAATGATTCATATGGTATAGAACTGATGGTACTTACAGGAAGAACGGTATTGAAGGCATTAGTGTCCCAGGAATACCAGTTGAGATGTTCAACAAATGGATGCAATACTTGAAACACAATTTCTTTGTCAAAAAATTGGAAGACAATTACATGAAAAACTGATTTGAAGAGATCACTAGCTATGTCCATTATATGGATATTATCTCCTAAATCATTCTCACATACAGTTTACATTTTGTTGACAATAACTCAAAAACTGTTGTAAGCCATCAGTAAGACACTGCTAGAAATTAAAAGAATTCAAAAGGAAATGTGACATAAAGGATGTCATTGCTGATATTAGACAGATATCTATTTCAAGAAGACAATACCAGGAACATGCTTTCTTGTGATTTGTTGACTGTGCACACTTTCTGTATAGTCCATAACAAATTATGAGTAACATTGAAAAGATTGAAAGTTTCAAATCATTTAAATCTTCTCGTATAGAAATTGAATGTTGACTAGGAGTCTGTTGTCCAGAAAGAAGACAGGAACACAACCTGACTTAAAATCAGGTTAAGTGTGTGTTAGAATTGTTGTCTTTCACAACAAAGATAATCTGAGAAGCTAGGTTAAGTGAAAAGAGGTGTCAAGTCAAATTTAAAGATGCTGGTGTACAGATGGATAGCAAAACAATGCTTGCTAAGGAAAGAAGACTTGGACCACTTATTGATGAAATTCAAAGACTACAATTGTCAGTATGGATTAAACTTCTATATTAAAAGAAATCTTCACAATTGAACTTATAAATATTATAATGATAAATGAATAAACGATGAAAGTTGCCAACGATTTCATTTTATTTGCATTCATGATCAGTGCTCATAGAAACAGCAGTCAAGAAACCAAGTGGCATATTGTGTTAGGCAAATTTGCTGCCAAAAACATCTTTAAAGTGATAAATAGCCAAGATAGCACTTTAAGGACTAAAATGGCTAGATCTGAGTCATTTTCTTTTCAGTCACTTCATATATATTTGAACGCATAGAATTCAGTGAATGAGGAGAACTTAAGAAAGAACTGATTCCTTTAAATTGTGATGCTGGTGAAGAATATTGATTATAACATGCTACAGAAAAAGAAACAGATTTGTCTTAGGAGAATACAGTCAGAGTAAAAAAAATTAAAAAGAGGAAAACAAAAAAAAATAAATAAAAAGAATACAGTCAGAATTTTCCTTACAAGGGAAGATGGCAAGGCTATCATACATATTTTGGATTTGTTATTGGGAACAACCAGTTCTGGACAAGGCTACCATTTTTAGTGGAGTAGAAGTTCAGCAAAAGAGAGTACTCACTTCAGTCAGATCTGGTGATACAGTGGCTGCAACATCCAGTTGAAACCCGTGAACAATCGTGAGAATACAGCTGGAGGATGCAGTGTTTCATTCTGTTGTACATTGATTGGTCCACTCTGAATCAGAAACAAATCAGCAGTACCTAAAATCATCAATAACAAGATTTCTCAATTGGTTTAAAATGAGCCCAAGTTATTTTAATGATCTTTCCAAATAAAAACTTCATCAAATATTCATAGTTTAAACATAGATTTATACAGGAGGGGGGTAAGCCCACAAAACTAATGATGGTATAAGTATTATTTAATGACATTTTAGTTTGAGCTTTTATTGAATCTTTTCACTAACTTACCTAAAAGGTTTTACCATTTTAAGGCTATACTTTAAGCATCCTTTCTTAGTTATGTGTACCATTACAATGATCTTTATATCAGATGATACATGCATTAGAAACTGGCTTAATTTTTCCTTGACATTCTGACTGCAGTGAAATCCTGAGCCAGTAGTCCTAGAGTGGTAAAGGCCCCTCTGGAGCATAAATCATGAACAATGCTGTAAAGAAAAGTCTTGAACAGTTATAGTCAATGTCGTCACTCTAACTGTACTCATCTGAATGCAGGCATGTTTCCTACCGAGATTTCATTTCACTTCACCCCAACCCCAAGTCCTCAACATTTATCATATTGTTTGCACATTCATTTTTATTTTAGAGGATTCACAAAAACAGATGCTTTTTTAGAGCATATTTTCCTCATTTTTACTTGTCCCTCTCAGACAGGAAGTATGAATATTTTTAAGCATGTTTTATTTGAAAAGAATTTTATAATTAACAGTAAGCTTATATATATATTTTTTTAAAGTACATATTTTAAATACTGCCATGGCCTTTAAATAGGTTTGCAGTATGCTCTAGGGGCCTCATGGAAAAAAGCTGTGCAGCAACCCCATCGGTTTGAATGGATGAACTGCTGTGCAGGAGAAGAATGGGAATCTCCTCTCGTGTGAGTTCCTACCTCTGAAAACCTACTGGAGAGTCAGCTATGTGTCTGTTCCAACTTAACAGCACACAACACAAGGACTTCTAGTGCCCATTTACAGATGGAAATACTGAAAGATAACAATATTATATTATTGTTGTTATGTACTGCTAGTGTTTTCACATGAGCACAGAATACCAGAATATCTATTTTTGCTTTACTGACTATGCAAAGACATTTGACTGTGTGGATCATACAAATTATGGTGAACATTAAGAAAAATAGGGGTACAAGAACACTTAATTGTGCTCATGTGAAACCTCCTTATAGAGCAAGAAGCATTTGTCTTCACAGAATAAGGAAATGCTGCATGATTTAAAATTAGGAGCGGTGTGTTTCAGAGTTGTGTTCTCTTCTATATTTATTCACCCTGTATGCTGAGAATATTATGTGAGAAGCTGGACTATCTGAAGAAGAATGTAGCATCAGTATTGGAGGAAGATTCATCAATCTGCATTAAGCAGAGGACAATAACTTACTTGGAGAAAATTAATAGAATTTACAGAACTTGCTGCAGAATATCAATGACTATCGCCTTCAAGATGGGGTACACTTCAACAATATGAAAACAAAATTCCTTACTAGTGGACCAATAGGCAATATTGTGATAGATGAAGAAAGATTGACTATTTTACCTGTATTTTCATTCAACATCCATTGTAGCAGCAGTCAAGAAATCAAGAGTTATGACACACTGAAGAGATCTCCTGTCAAGGACCTCTCCAAAGTTCCAAAGAGTAAAGATATCAGTGTAAAGAAAGATTAAGGTGCACCTATTCCAATCCAAGGTCTTTTCAGTTACTTCCTATGTGTCAGAAAGTTGTACAATGAGTAAAAATGACAAATTAAGAATTTATGCCTTTAAATAGAGATGTTGGCAAAAAGTATATCCTATTCTATATACTGCCAAAAGAACACACACAACTGTTTGAAGGAAGTGTATCCAAAGTGCTATTTAGAGGCAAAGATGGTGAAACTGTTCCATTAACTTTAGGCATATTTTCAGAAAGAACCAGTCCAGGAGACACCATGCTGGCAAAGATACAGAGTCATCACAAAAGAGGAAAATCCTCCACAGGTTGAACTGATCCAGTGACTGGCACAATGGACCGAGCATGAAACAGGTCATGAAGATGTTCAGATCCGTTCTTTACAAGGCCACTATGATTTGTAACTGGCCAACGACACCTAATAAGAATTATACATATTCATAAAATTTATTTTAAAACTTCATAGTATACTTGAATATCTAGGCATCCATGGATTTCAGGTTATAAAACCCTTGTTTTATAACAAGTCACAGGAGGAAATGGAAGAAATCACATGAATACTAATTTAGAAGCTAAAGCGGCACCCATTAAGACTATTTTAGTGCATGTTAACTTATACGTAGTCAAAAGCATGTATTTATTCTTCTTCACTAAAATTTTGAAAAATTATATTACCTTTATTTGGTTACAAGTATCCTATTAGTCACTGTAGGATAAAAAAAGACATATTCTTGCAATGAAATTGAAAAGGGTTTTTCTAGAATGTTTGGACTTGAAGTTTTGGACTTAAAACTTAAATTTTATTATTTTCTGAAAAATGATGATTAGACTGAATTATTTTAAAATTTCCTTATCTATTCTAAAATAGCATGATTTAAATCATCTAAAACATTGAGATAAGTAAATAGCTTATTAAGAACAAAAGTAATTACATTTATTTGTTTTTATTTATTTATTTGTAGAATGTTTTCAGGAAGTAATTCGAAGTTGGGTGCGGTTGAATTACTAATTCGCTGTATTTGTGAAAATGGAAAATAATTAAATCTTTATGTCCAACTTGTATTAATTATTAGAGGATGCTCCTTAGCTCCGAATTGGAAGCGTTTTCTACCTCTGAGGCTCTATCTGAGCCCTGTGGATGATAATACATCAATCACATTCACTCTGACTTGATCTTGTCTGACTCCAAAATTCCTATGTGGTTGCATGGAGTCTGTGTTGTACTTGATTTTGAAATTTCAAAACTAAAAGAAAATTTAAAAAAATAAAATAAAAATTAAAAAGTATTTTTATTTCTGATATCACCGTGTGATATCTGCTCCTGTAAAATCAAATAACTTTTTTTTTTTGGTAAAAATAAGAGAAAAAGAATATGGTTAGCCAAAGCAGCCAGCATCTGTGTGCACTCATTATTTGTGTGGCTTTCGGTCTGGCTGCACATACGCGTAGACCAAGGAAAGGAATGCATCTGGGGAGCAGAAGCAGGTTCCTGCAGTCTCCTCCACCTCCTTTGGTTGGTTGTTTTTTGTAACAAATGTTAGACCCCAAAGAGACAAACAAGGATAAAATGGCTTTCTCCTTTCCATCTGGTTCCCTGTCAGAGATACAAAGCTTGGGAAAAGCATCAGATTTCGATGTTCTGAACTTCCAAAGAACCCCACTTTGCAGTTCTTTCATCAGAATTCTTTTTCTTAGCAAAGAGTTTCCACCAAGTCGAAGGCACAATAATCCTATACAAGACTTTTTTTCTACTTACCACCACTTTTCTTATTCTTTTCTATCCTTCATTACAGTACTTTATAGTGAAGTATTCTGACAGAAGAACTGTATGTTTGCATCGAAAACTCCCGGCTTATAAAATACAGATAATTTGGTTGACCATCAGTCCTGCCATTTGAATATATCAAAAGGTTTGAGTCTTGGAACTAAGAACACATTTTTTATAAGAAAAAAAAAATCTAAGTAAGAAATAGGACATCATATTCTTTTCCCCAAAACATAAAACCTATATGTTTGCATACATCTATTTCTATCCATCCAATGATGAGACTGAGAATTCCTGAGAAGAGAGACAAAGGAGAGACAAAACTCTGTGCTTTTATATATGTGGACCCATTGAGTAGGACGGATTGGAAAGGTTTTATGGGACCTGCTCTGGGGAGAGATGCAGTATTTCTGTGTGGTAGTGTTGTCACAGTTTTCATCTCCAGTGAGAACAGAACCCCTCATTGCAACCATGGCCACTGTTCACATGGGCAATGAAATTGAAAATTGAATGGTTTAAAATCAGAGATGACCATAAAGTGATTAAAGTGATAATAGAAGGAAATTTTATATATCATCACCCTTGTTGCAATGATAAGCATTTGGACCCATTTGCACCAGTTATTCGTCTGTATTTTACTTTTGTATTTTAAAATATTTAAACGAAATCCACATCTCATGTCATGGATGATTCAATTTCTCATTGCTATAATTAATTATTTTTTTGCCATTTGGCTCTCCTTTTTTGTATTTTTATATTGGTATGCACATAGTTGTTTATATACATTGTGAGATATATATATATTTTGCTGTTGCTGTTATGTGCCATCGAGTCGCTTGCAACAGCCCTAAACTCCGCTCTGTCCTGTGCCAATCGCACTGTCTCTGACACTCCCATCCCGATTATCCCAGTTACTGAATCAATCCACCTCATAGAGGGTCTTCCCCTCTCCTGCGCTGTCCCTCCACCCTCCCAAGCATGGTGTCCTTCTCCAAGGACTGGTCTCTCCTCACAACATGTCCAAAGTATGTTAGACGGAGCCTCAGAATCCTTGCCTCCAAGGCGCCACCCAGTTTAACCCTTTCCAGGACAAATCTGTTTGTTTTCCTAGCAGTCCATGGTATTCTCAATACTCTTCTCCAGCACCACAGCTCAAAGGCATCAATCCTCCTTCTATCCTTCCTAGTCATTGTCTAACTCTCTGATGCATAACAAGTGATTGCAAAGATCATAGCCTGTATCATATGCACCTACCTTAGTCTCCAGAGTGACACCATTGCTCTTCAGTACCCTGGAGAGGTACTAACAGCAGACTTTTCCATCCCAATATGGTTTTTTCTTTGTTTTGTTTTGTTTTGCATTTCACACTTTCCTTCATTGACACTAGGCTTCTTACAATCATTCTCACACATTGTGTTTTATAAATTAATCACCATTGGACTATGCACAGAGGAAGACATTCAGAAGGCCAACAGACACATGAAGAAATATTCAAAATCGCTAGACATAAGAGAAATGCAAATCAGCACCGTAATGAAATACTATCTCACCACAGTAGCAGTGGTAAAGTTTAGCAGGCTAAGCAATAAATGTTGGAGAGATTATAAAGAGGTTGTAACTCTCGTACACTGTTGGTGGGATTGTAAAATGGTAAACCACTCTGGAAAGTAGTTTAATGTTTCCTCAAAAAAGGTAAACATAGTATTACTCACCATTGCAGGAACATAGAATCAGCCCAAATGTCCAACCACAACTGAATGGATTAAGAAATTGTGGTTCATTCACATGATGGAATATTATGCAGCGCTCAAGAGCAATAATTTTGAAAATTACTACGTAACTTGATTCTGTAACTAGGGTAATGGGGAAAGGCATGTCACAGAGAGTGAGATTGGCAAGGGATAGAGCACGGTTTAGGGCTGTTGTACTTAGAGTCACTATCAGTCGCAAGTAATTCAACGGCACATAACAACAACCACCACAACAACATAACTTAGGAGAGACTGGAAAGCATTATTCAGAATGAACTAAATCAGTATCATAAGGACAAATACTGAAAAGAGTATTATTGTAAGGGAGGAAAGGATTGGAGCCGAGGAATGAGAATGTATAAGGGGGATTTCACAAGGTCACACAATTTGGTGGCTGGAGGGAGGAGGTAAAAGAAATGGAAAGACCTGGTGGGAACCTGAATAATTGTTTTCTTATAACAATAATGCCATTAAAATGCCATCATTTTGCCATTTTGAAAAAATAAAATGGTTTTTACATCATTTAAAACTTTATCCTTAGACATTTATCATTTATTGCTTATAAAGTATCTTATGGTTTTGTTGTTCAACACAATACTCACAAATCATAATTGTTTGTTATGCATCTAAAATATTGTGAATGATAGTCTGGTATCCTAGTGGCAAGAAGCTGTGCTGCAATCCCGAATGCACAGAGTTCAAATCCATCAGCCAGAGTGCTTCTTGGAGGCAAAGATGATAAAGCTTCATCTCACATACTTTGTGTGTGTTGCTAGGAGATGTTATTCCTTGGAGAGGGATGTTCATGCTTGGAAAGGTGGAGGGAAGGTGAAGGAGGAGGAGACCTTCAACCAGGTAGATTGACACAATGAATGTAGCAATTGGATTGAGTATGTCGAAGATTGTGAACATGACACAGGATAGGACAAGGTTCAGAACTGTTTTTCGTAGGGTCATTATGAGTTGTACTCTACTTGGAGAAACCTACAAACAACAATAACAATCTTATATTCACTCTTATGCCCCTCACAATTAGGCCTCTAAATTGACTATTTTATTACTAATTTAACATCAATATTAAGAATGCAAGTCCAGGAAATCCTCCAGATTTTATTTCTAATATAGTCTTTAAGTATAAAGTAACTCAATAAGGGATTACATTTGTAGGATGTCGTAACAATGCATTGCTTTGACATTGCTAAACTCTAATAATTCAGTTTAGATGGTCATTAAAAGGGAGTACTACATTCTGTTATCTACAAATGCTGATGGAAAAATGAGTACTACAATCATTATATTACAAGATTATAAGGATTTTCAGGTTATTCAATATTATTTTATAATAAATTATAATTGAAAACAATTACTGATTATTATCATTATTATGAATGTATAAACGATAGCTGTTGTCATTATGTACCCTTGAGTGCGAACCAACCCATAGCAGGTTCTCCAGAGGGTTTTCAAAAGGCAGCTAATTTCACTAGAGATTGCTCGTCTTTCCCCAGCAGAGTAGCGGGTAGAATCAAACTGTGTGACTTTGAGATTGCAATGCAACTTCTTACCACTAGGCCACCAGAGCCCCTTAGATTATATATAGAATATATATTAATAGGACATTTTAGTGTTGCTGTAGTGCAATACCACCACCACCAACAACAATAAAACT